>NW_006399975.1:3475459-3481946 GCF_000299155.1 Elephantulus edwardii
AGTAAATAATCCAATAGAAAAATGGGCACAGGATATGAACAGGCACTTCACCGAAGACGACATTCAGATGGCTAACAAGCACATGAAGGAATGTTCAAAATCCCTAGCTCTAAGAGAGATGCAAATTAAAACAACTATGAGATATCATCTCACCCCAGTCAAAACAGCAAAATTTAACAGAACAGCAAGCAACAAATGGTGGCAAGGTTGTTGAGAAACTGGAACCCTTATTCACTGTTGGTGGGAGTGTAAAATGGTACAACCCCTGTGGAAAGCGGTATGGCATTTTCTCAAAAAGTTGCAAATAGAGATACCATTTGACCCAGCAATCCCATTACTGGGAATATACCCCAGAGAGACCATAACTGACATCCAAGTAGATATATGCACACCCATTACAGCTTTGTTCACAATAGCAAGAAAGTGACAATGTCAGTACTTACATCCCTACTTTACCCCCTTCACCTTGGACTATATCCTTTCTTTCTATATGTAAATCAATGCTGCTGATTCAATAAAATGAGATTTTTTTTTAGAACCTACAAAATTCAAGACACTTTATGTATTACTAAAAACCAAATAGACATACTTTCCTTCTTTTGAGGAAAAAATTTCAGTAGGAATTACTTTTCCTCATTCCTTGTTATATAGATTTGAAATTTAATCTAAGGGGACAAGTACTTACTTCAGATATATACCATGCATGATATGTAGACTACTTAAATACACATACTAGAGGACTTTCATATTAATGGTAAGATCATATTTTGTTGAATTGACTAAATGCTAGTTGATATTACTGTCAGCTGTCTCAGAGATAGATGTGGCTTAGAGCAAAATTGGTGCTTCTCTTCCAAGTTTAGAGTACAATATATTTAACCACAGTCATAACTATAGACCAGCACAATGTTAGAGTGGCTTTCCTTACTACTAGAGAATATGTGCTTTTTCAATTTACAGAATGTTTTTATGCTAAATAATGAAGACTGACGGAACCTAAAACTTTGAAAAACTTTGAAGTCACTTATTTGAACTTCGTCCCCAAAGTAGGAAACCTGTTGGTAGTACATCCCTAATCAGTGGCCACTGCCCTCTATTTTACACAATTCCTGTGACAGGGAGCTCACTCCTCTCAAGGCAATCTTTTGTGTAATTGAAGTCTAAGACTTTACCATCTACTTCAACCCATGCTAAGGACTAGAATTTAGAAGACACCTAGTGTAAATTTTGAATACAATTAAAATGCAATTGATAGTAATTATCTTTATTTTATATTGGTTTATTTCTAAAATTCTAATAGATTTTTCTTCACACCATATCTTCCCATTTCTTTCACTATCCCCACCCATCAAATTGTGCAACCCTATGATTGACTCACCCCTCCATCCTCACCTCTCCGCTTCTACTCTCTCCTCCAACTCCTGCCTTGGATCCTCATACTCATTCTACAATAATGATTTTATACAATATTTGTCCTTTTGAGACTGAGTTAGTTCACTCAGCATAATGTTCTCCAGTCCCTCCCAAGTTAGGTAGTAATTTATAAAATCATTACTCCTATGTGCTGCATAGTATTCAATCGTATGAATGCACCATCATTTCTCAATCCTTTCAGTTGTGAGTGAATATTTGGGCTGTTTCCAATGTTCGTGTGATAGTGAATAACACTGCTATGAACATTTGTGTACAAGTCTCTCTTTGTGCCTCAGTTCTCATTTTCTCACAGTATGGTGGACAGTGTTTGATGGAGCTCCTCGATTGAAACAGGCTTGGAAACAGGAGTAGCACCACATCCCTAGTAGCTTGCCTCTGGAAACCCTATGAACCTGGAGAAAGGATGAAAGTTATACTGGTGTCCAGGACTTTCGTTCATAGGGTCGCTATGAGTCACCTACAACTCGACAGCACTTAACAACAACAACATATTCCAAACAGTAGAATAGCTAGGTCAGTAATAAATGTTGGAGAGGATGTGGTAAGATAGGAATTCTTATACATTGTTGGTGGGATTGTAAAATGGTATAACCACTTAGGAAGGCAGTTTGGTGCTTCCTCAAAGAGCTGTAAGTAACATTTAAATCAATTATTTTATGAAAAGAAATTGTTGTTATATACCATCAAGTTGGGACTGTCTCCTTGGCGATCCTCCAGTGGGTTTTCAGAGACAGTAAACCACGTGAGAGGAGTTTGCTCACCTTTCTCTCCCAGAACAACTGGTAGATTCAAACCATATGGCTTTGAGTTGTTAGTGAAGCTCCTTACCAATAGGCCACCAGATCTCCTTAGAGAGACTTAGGTTAAAATAAAAACAATTAAAGTAACTGAAGTAATTGGAAGGAATTGGCAGACACAGAAGAATTTCATGAAACAACATATGAGCAAGAGCCTATGGTGATGAAAGAAGTAGTTCAGGCTGCTTTGAAGGAAATAGCAAAAAATAAGGCCCCAGGAATAGATGGTATACCAATTGACATATTTCAGCTAACAGATGCTGCCCTGGATTGATGCAGTGACAGGGGTGATAGGGATGGTGTGTCACAGGCAGTGTGATTGGCACAGGACAGAGCAGGGTTTAGGGCTGTTGAACATAGGGTCACTATGAGTCGCAAGTGACTTGACGGCACACAACAGTAATAACAGTGTAAACATGGTCATGCACATATTTATCACTGTGTTAAACATAATATATAATTATTTTTAAGTGTAATGTAGTGATGAGGAGTTGCACTACAAACACAAAGGCCCACAGTTCTAATTCACTAGTTGCTCCACAAGAGAAGCAGGGACAATGTCCTCCCAGATGATTTGCTACCTCTGACAATCTGCTGGAGGGTCTGTTATGAGTTGGTTCCAGCTCAATGGTATGTAACAACATTTTGAAAAGTTGAGAGAAAGTTTACCCACAGAGAGACACTTTTTTTAACCTTTTATGATTACTAGGAATAAAAGAAGAGGGAAGAAAAAAGAACTAGATTTTTAAAATAAAAAATACATTAAGAGCGATAATTTAAAGGAATTAACTCACAGGTGTAACTGGATACCTTACATATTGAAATCTTGAAGAGAATAGTTATACCCTTCATTATTGCCTTATAAGAAGTCCTGAGTACATGAAAGGAACTCTATACATTTGTAATTGAATGAATAAGAAGCAGTTATTTATCAGAAGCACGTTTATCCTCCTCTTTACTTGACCTATCTCTGGATTTCAGAAGTTAATTGGCTGCCAAGTGCAAGGAAAGTGAAACAGAAAAGTTTAATTAAGCTGAAATTGGTGCCTGCTTTACCATTTATGCTGTATTAAAGTATTTTAGTGCACAGCACCCTAATTGATCATCCTTAATCATTTGAGGACATTTCTGATTTTTTTATGTCTGTTTTGAAATAAAATTTTCTGAGATGCTATTTAAATGATATTTTATATAGTTTTGAGATGACTGGTGAGTGCATCTGCTATTAACAGATGCAACGCTCGATGCACTCACTAGTCTGTGCCAGGAAATTTGGAGGACAGCTGTATGGCCAACAGATTGGAAGAGATTCATATTTGTTCTCATTTCCAATAAAGGTGATCCAACAGAATGTGGAAACTATTAAACAAAATCATTAATACCACATGCAAGAAAAATCCTGCTCAATATCATTTAAAAAAATGGCTAGAACAACACATAGATAGGGAATTGCCAGAAATTCAAACAGGATTTAGAAGAAGCTGTGACACCGGGGATATCATTGCTGATGTCAGATGGATCCTGACTGAAAGTAAAGAATACTAGAAGAATATCTGTTTGTGATTTATTGACTATGCAAAAGAATTTGACTGCATGGATCATAACAACTTATACTAACATTGAGAAGAATAGAAATCCCAAAACCCTTAATTGTGCTTATGTGAAGTCTATACCTAGACCGGGAGGCTGTTGTGTGAACAGAACAAGGAAACAGTACCTAGTTTAAAATTAAGAAGGGAATGTGTCAGGGTTATAGTCTCTCTTCATACATATTCAATAAGTATGCTTAGCAAATTATTCAAGAAGCTAGACTCTATGAAGAAGAATATGACATCAGGATCAGAAAGAGGATTCATCAATAACCTGCATTATGCAGATGACACAAACTTGGTTGCTCAAAGTAAGAAGAACATGAAGCACTTGTTGCAGAGGATTAAAGAGTACAGCCTTTGATATGGATTGTATCTCAACGTTAAGAAAATATAGCTTCTGAAGAAAAGATTGAAACAGTCAATAACTTCATCTTATTTGGATCCACAGTTAACACCCTTGGTACCAAGAGTCAGGAAATCAGGAGACATATTGCACTGGGGAAGTCTGCAGTCAGGGACCTCTCCAAATTACTGGGGAGTAAAAATGTCAGTTTGAGGACTAACCTAGGTGTGTCTGATTCAGGCCATGGTCTTTCCATCACTTGCTATGCATCTGAGAGCTAGATAATGAATAAGGATTTATTCAGAAGAAGAATTTATGCCTTTGAGCTTTATGGTTGGAGAAGAATGCTTGATCCCATAGATGGCCAAAAGAACAAACAACTATATCTTGGAGAGAGTCTAGCTGGAGTGCTCTTTGGAGACAAAGGTATGAGGCTTCACCTCACATGCTTCAGGCATATTTCTAGAATGAGGTATTCCTTGGAGAGGGATATGATACGTGGAAATGTAGAGTTGGCAAAGGAAAGAAAGACCGTCAGCCAGGTGGATTGATGTGGTGACTGCTGCCGTGGGCTCTAGTGTGGCAGAAAAGTGTGAGATGACACAGGAAAGGACAAAGTTCAGATCAATTGTTCATAGGGTCACAGCACCTAACATTTTTGAAATTAAATTATACCTTGAGTTATAACTGCAAAATTATTTAAAGGCTTATGTGTTAAGTCTAGGTTCAAATTTAAACTGGTTAATTAACTTGTTTTGGGATTTCCCCCCCCCCTTTTTTTAAATCTAATTTCTGAGAATCACAAAACAAACCAAAGAATCATTATAAATAGAATTAACAAAACAATAGTAAAGCAAACAAAGCCCCTAAAAACAGATATGTTAAACTTGCTGTATAATTATTCCCTCTTAATTTTTAAACATTTTTTACTAGTTTATTTACAAAATTTGAATACATTGTTTTCAAGAACAAATTCTCTCAATTTCCCTCACCACCTCACCCATCAAATTGTACAACCCCATTATTAACCCCCCAACCCCCTGCAAATCCTCATCCCTTTGCTTCCAATCTCTCCCACCCCTCTTGGATCCTTACACTCATTCTACAATAATGATTTTATTCCTCTTATTTTTTGACAGTACATAATTGGGAAATTTAACTTTAAGAGAGGAGTAAATGCCCTATTGTGTAGTCAGGGCATTTATGAGCTTGAGAGGAGAAGATGCTCACGTCTTATGGGCCTTCTTAGACACTGTTTGATCAGTGGCATCTATCAAGTTGCAGTTTTTTTGATGACTAAAGTTCCCTTGGCGCTTAGCCAAATCCCCAGGTAACAGTGTAATCGTTTCTCTTTTGGAAGAGGTTTCTTGATTTCTTTTAAACAGTCTCCCATTTCTTTGAAGATGGATTTGGAGCAGAAATAAATAAAAGGGAAAGTGTAGATTAAGTCAGAGAGTCTGGGAGTATATTATTAAAATTACCTCCAGTGTATAGCTTATCATCCAAAGAAGGCAGAATCTATTTTTCTAGTAAATAACTTTAACACTAATACTAAACCTTCCAAGTTCTCTGAGGTACCTCTTGCTTTCTGTAAACGTACTCTTCCTTTTACCACAGAACATTTTCTAGAGGATACGATTTATTGGTACGATTTGTGGCACAAACATATATCCTTCATACAGAAGCACCTGTGAGAAAGGAGGAAAGAAATTGTCATTTCCCTGTTAAAAAAGTGATTGATTTACACAGTAAATGCAGCTATCTACTTAAGAATAAAAGCAATTTTCCAATTGATGACAACCATGAGTATCTAGTCCCTCTCCCACAGGAGAACATTCCACATCATTTTGTCAGGAAGTTGAGCATAGAACCTGTTTACATCATGAGACTTTTGAAAGCCTTTGAAAACAGTTTCCACATATTTATGTAAACATATACGTTCCTAATGCTCTGACAGAAAAATTTTTCATCTCTGAGCACTCTCAATAAATTTTGTGGGTAGTTTTAAGAATAAAATCGTCCTCTGAGGTGATTTCTTTCATGCAGACACATTTGAACTGAGGGTTTATTGAACCTTTTATTTACTGTAAAATGAAATCCAAAATATTTCACAAAACCTAGGAATATATTATACTATAAAAATCTCTCTGACAAGCTGTCAAGTCATGGGTCGGACAATGGGACATTAATTCTGAAGGCATTTGGTAGAAGTGAAGTGGTATCCTGCTGGAGGGTGGAGCTGGGAAATAAGTGGATCAAGACACTGGGCTAAGGGCAGGGACTACACTGTAACTAATGGTCAACTCCAAAATGAGGGATTT
>NW_006399975.1:3484186-3493833 GCF_000299155.1 Elephantulus edwardii
ATTCTCACCACTGGACCAATCGGTAGCATCAGGATGGATGGTGAAGGGATTGAGATTGTTCACAGCTTCTGTTTACTCGGCTCCACGGTCAACACTCTTGGCACCAGTAGCCAGGAAATCAAAAAACATATTGTGATGGGAAAGTCTGCAGTTAGAGACCCCTCTAAAGTACTCAAGAGCAACGGTGTCTCTCTGGAGACTAAGGTGCGCCTGATACAGGCCATGGTTTTTGTAATTACTTGTTATGCATCAGAGAGTTGGACAATGACTAGGGAGGATAGAAGGAGAATCGACGCCTTTGAGCTGTGGTGCTGGAGAAGAGTATTGAATGTACCATAGACTGCCAAAAAACAAACAGATTCACCCTAGAGAGGGTTAAACCAGGCTTCTCCTTGGAGGCAAGGATTCTGGGGCTTCGCCTAACATACTTTGGATATGTTGTAGGGAGAGACAGGTCTTTAGAGAGGGAGGGACATCATGCTGGGCAGAGTGGACAGACAGCACAGGAGGGGAAGACCCTCTATGAGTTGGATTGATTCGGTGACTGAGGTAATTGGGATGAGTGTATCAGAGCCAATGAGATTGGCAAAGGATAGAGCAGGGTATGAGTCGCAAACGACTCGATTGCACATAACAACAAGAACAACAACAGTCATGCCTCCATTATACAGAGTGAAAGGGGAGGGAAACCCAAAACATTAAGCCAGTGTTTCCACATTGGCAAGTATTACAAACAACCTGTGCTTTGCCACTAGCCATCTTAAATTAATTCATAGGTGTGCCCAAACTGTTTTTTGGAAAGAGGATAAAATTATCCATTATTTTAGCTGTTTTAGTTGCAAGACTGCTTTTTAAGAGGAATTCTGCTTAATTGACTCATTAATTTAATTAAGGAATATTTATCGAGTTACTACCAAGTGCCAGAAGTTTTTTCTAGGCACTGAGAATAAAGCTGCAAACAAGAAGCAGAAGTTCTGTTTATCACAAAGCCAGCGTCCTAGAAGATGAAATTCATTTATCCAATAGAAATTTTCTGTGTATCTGATAGATATGGTGACTTAGACAAGGTAACCCACTCTTGTCACTACCCACTGCTATGAAAAGTTGTCATCCTGAGTTGGACTCAGCTTGACAGCTGCTGGCAACAAGAGCAACAGCAATACTCTCAAACTGGTTTTAGCTCCTAGCTAAGGTCAGAGGGTTTCTGAGAGTGTACAACTTTGGGAGATGTGATTGGCCATGTCTTCCCTGGAGGGACTGGCACATTAGAACTGTTTGTCCTTTCTCTTGGCTAGCAGCCACCACAAAACGCAGTACACCACCAAGTCTCCTTAGATAGCATAAAGAAGAATAAATAAGCTAGCTTTTGTTCCAGTAAGCTCTTAGTTTGTGGCGAAGAAACCCTTATTCTCTCATTGCTGTAGATTTGGAACTGAATCACAGCTGACCCTAGAGCAGACCTCTCAGAGGCTAGAAATCATACAAGGAGAGATTGCCCATCTTTTTCTTGCAAAGCAGCTTGTAGATTGTAACCATTTGGCTTTGGATTGACAGCACATCACTTTATCCACTAGGCTTCCAGAGCCCCCTTGGGGGAAAGAGGAAAAGGTTAAATAACAGTAAGAACTATGCCTGGATGCTGTAAGAGCATAGTTGTGGCAGGAACAAATTAGATGCAGGGGAGGCTGACTGACAGCCTGAAGGTCTCCATGGACATGCTTCCTTGCCCTTCACTTCTGTCACCCCTGCAAACTCAGTGCTTTTCATTACTTTCTGTTCTTGCTTCACTGCCCTCATGTTCAAAAACCTCCATAATCAGGCATGAACAATCCATAGCATGTATCACAGACTGGGGTATATTTGGTCGTGAGAGAAGTTATACATAAGATTTGAGCTTTTCTCCGGTGATAAGGCTGAAGAACAGGTCCCTTTATCATAAGAAGGCATGCTCAGCTGAGCAGGCATAATGAGTACTCATATGAGTGAATTCCTAGTACCAAGAATCCAGGGAACTAGCCTTTATTTCTCTGAAATCCTTTCTCATGGTCAAAGGATCATTATCCTCTTTTTAGCACTTCTTTCCAACCTGTCTGTTCTGTTTATTAAGAACTACTGGCAGTGAATCATGAGAAACAAAGACATTTCCTTGAAAACCACAAGTCGAGTGTGATTAGGGGAAATTTCCATGGAAAGAAAATGCAAGTTAGGTAATTGGGGGGTGTGTGTGTGGGTGTTTCCATCTCCATCCCTGTGGCTGTAAATCCACAGGAGGTGAGCTGAAGCCAGATGTGCTGATTGAGATGCACAGGACCTCCCTGTACTTTGCTAATAGTCTTTGGAATTTATGAGTTGATAAATGGTGCAGTGGCTGCCTCAGCCAAAAACATGTCAGTAACTATCTCATTTCTGGAAATTTAAGAATCCTTTTGGATGTTTGTTACTCTTGGAACTGCAATTCAGCTTGTTACATTATTTTGACACTAACCTAATTTTCTTGAAATAGTGAAGTCAAGTGCTTTTTACATTAGCCCATTGCTTTTAGTCACATATTTGAGGGTAATTTAGTATTTACAGAGACTGAAGAAGAACTTTTTAAGCTATTTTATTTAAATGGCTACATTGCTGATGAGATAAGAGGCTGCAGGACTATATATCAACCACATTAAATGTTGGACTGTTCTTTTAGTCTTCTTATTCAGAGGTTAGTTTAATATTGGAATCACAGTCTTTAAAAGGAGATGTGTTTCAATCAAGATTATTAGAAGACAGAAAAAAAGAATTAAATAAAAGTTAAGCTTGCCTTGGCTGTACATAAAGAGATCAAACTTGAAGGCATATGCTTATGCCATTTTGAAGACAGTGGGATAATGTGTGTGTGTAAAGTTCTGCAAAGAGAAAAGTTTCCTTCAGCCCAACTCCCCAGGTCCTTGCTTTCCTGTCATCCTTTCTAATGCCTAACTCAGCGAAATCAGTGTTGATAGTAAGACACCCCATGCAATTGTCAGGTCACGTCATGTGTTCAGAGATGAACAACCTGCTACAACCAGAGAAGAGCAAATCTTGTGACTGTTGTTGATAGCTACCATAGAATTGATTCTGTCTCACAGAGACTCTGTATGCTAAGTAGCCCAGTTACATTGGGCTTTAAAGGCTGTGAACTTTTCTGAAGCAGATCAACAGGTTTGTCTGCTGAGGTGTCTCTGGGTGGGTCCAAATCACCATCATTTTATATAGGTGTTGTTAATAACAACTCATGGGGTCCATGAGCTTATTTTTTTCCTCAGGTCATGCAATCTACCAGCAGAGAGAGAGAGAAAGAAATGAATGAGCGATCTATTGCTGTGCAATTTACAGTCTTGGAAACCCACTTATTGGCCAGCTAAGAGTCAGTCCTCACTCAACAGCAATGAGTTTGAATCTGAGTTTTTACTCTTTACTGAAGCAGACCCACTAAATCCTCTTATGTAGCCCTGGATGGCTACATACTGCCAACCTTTCAGTCAGCAGTCATGTATGCAGCCTCCAGAGACTCCTGGTCTTCTAACTGCTCCTTCATTTCTCAAATTGATAAAGTAAATGTAGGAGCGATAAAGTGACTTTGTTAAAAAAAGTCACAGACTAAGTTTAGGATTAGAATGCAGCATGCTATGATACCTGTCCCTTCCACAAAACTCTTTACTTCTTTATTGGGCTTGATAATTTCTTGTGATGGTCATACAGAATTTGGACAATACAATTACAGCCTTCACCTAATGAAGTAACAGGTTGTATCTCAGGATTAAAATCAATTTAGGCTATAGTTCTTTGATCAGGATAACCCTTCTCAGTTCATGCCTCTGCCCCACTTATCAGCCAAATGCCATGAAACTTCAGTAGCTTTGCCAAGTAAGTACCCACTCTGTCAGTAAGCTTTAGTGTGAAGTTCTCAGCTCTACCTCTATAGGTTGACACACCTGGCTGACAGATACCTAGTGTGTTAAACTCTCAACTTGTTAGCCAGAATCCCTTCACTCTCTAATATAACAAAAAATCCCAAACACTTTGTTGCTCATGTCTTTAAACTTTAAAAAAAACAAACAGTAGCTTCTAATCCATTTAAGATTTTGTTTTCTTGGCTTTTTAAATCCCCTTCTCCTCCTTCCTCGCCTCATTATTCATCATTTATGTGTATACAGTGGCATATGTTATTCCATATCACAGCAACTGGCTTTGTAGTTAGCATATACAATTACAAGGAACACTGGGTAAATATGAAAGACGAAGCCAAAGTAAACTATTGTTTTGGACTTAAGATGCATCTTTTTTAATATACAAGTCTCCTGATCACAATATCTGTAAAAGAAAAAAAAAAGCACACAAAACCAAAACCACAAACAAAGAATGTACCAATCAGGAAAAATATAGTACCAAGTTTATCTAATTACTTTCCTTACTGGAGTGACCTGGAAATCTTGTTTCTGAAAGTCAGTGGTTTTTGGTTTGCTTTTTAAACCAGTACCAAATAGGTGTGTGTTTGTTCTGTGCATTTTATTGTCTGGATTAAAGTTTACTGAGCAAATTAGATTCTCCTTCCACAATTTATACATATTTTATGGCATTTGTTTCCTGCCTTCAAAGTAACAGAATTCTTCCCACCTTCTCTGTGGGTTGCCTTTTTCCATTCAAACATCTTTCCTGCACCTTCCTGCCTTCAGAACTTTATTTATGTGTGCAAACAAATGTCTATGTATTTAATGTCATTAATCTAGCTCTTCATTCCCAAGTCTCTGTTGTTGGTGCTATATACCCCAGAGTTGAACTGACTCATTGCTGACCCATTAGCAAGTTTTTAGAGGTTGTAAATCACATGAAAAGAGATTGCCAATCTTTCTCCCAATGGGGTAGTTGATGGATTACAATCATCTATCTATGAGGTGGATTGATTCAGTGACTGGGATATTGGGATGGAAGTGTCAGAGACAGTATGATTGGCACAGGACAGAGCGGAGTTTAGGGCTGCTGTACATAGGGTCGCTATGAGTCGCAGGCGACTCGACGGCACATAACAACATCATCTTTGAGTTGGCAACATAATTCCTTAATTTCAGGCCACTATATCTTCTTCCCACATCACTAGTTTCGCTAAAAGAGTCTTTTAATATACATTTGAAGAGGTGAACAGCTGCTTCCTAAGTGCTAATTCTGACCAGAATTAGGAAGCACATATTTATGATTTTGATAATCTTGCCATTTTTTAATCAATAACAAATGTCCAGTTTATTAAGATTTCAATCAACTGACAAAAAATGAAATGCAAATATGATAATGAAATGACTAAAAGTCTACTAGAAAGAAGCTTTGCGTGAAATATTGAATTTTCCTCATTGTCTTAATTTTACTTCAATATTCCCCCTTAGACTTTGCCTTAGGGAATTATGAGTCACGATTATTCTGCTCATATCTTTAAAATGAATTCTTGATATATTTTTTTGGTGTAATAAAACTGGTTTTCTATTTCATAGTAATTTAACAGTAAATATTACATCTACTCATTAACTTGAAATAATTTAAGTTTACAGAAACTCATTAATCATGTAGCAAATTAATTGATGGGCTTCTAGCCTAAAGGATGGTGGTATGAATCCATTGGGGATAATAGGATAAATACATGATAATGTATATCCATAAAGATTTGCAGATTGGAAACCCTATAAAAACACATCAGCTCTGTGCTATAGAGTCATAATTAATCAGGATAGAATCTGGGGTGGTTGGTTTGGGTTTGGTATAGTGAAAACAGCTATAACTCATTAGCTTCACTTCTATCATAAAAATCTTGCACAATGGTAATTTAAAACTTATTCCCATTTTTTCTTTTTATTTCAACTCATTGTTGCACTTTTTCTTCCTCCCTCCTCTCCTCTAGTGAACCCAACAATACACCCCTTGTTCCAGATTGTTGACATACATATAATGCCAAATCATTCATAATGCATTTTGGACAGTTTTTCCTCTCATCTTTTCTACTGTGCTACTGCAGTATTTATTATCCATCCACTCTTTTTCCATTCTCTGCACAAGCTCTAATCCACCTCCCATCTGTCCTGTTTTATAACAACAGTGTTATGCATTGTTTGTCCTTTTGTGACTGAGATATTTCATTTAGCATAATGTCTTCCAGACTCCTGCATGTTGCATAATGATTTAGCCATTTGCTCTTTTTCAATGTTGCATAATATTCCATTGTGTGAATGTATCATAATTTTTCTATCCATTTATTTGTTGTTGGCTAGTTGGTATCATTTGCTTCCAACTCTTCGCTATTGTGAATAACACAGCAATAAACATAGGTGTGCATACATCTGTTTGTATCATGGCTCTGGTTTCTTTAGGGTATATTCTCAGTAGTGGAATTGCTGGGTCAAATGGTATGTCTATTTCCAACTTTTTAAGAAAGTGCCAGAAAGCCTTCCATAGTGGCCTCTCCACAATCTCTCTACAAACTCACCAGCATTTGTTGTCCAGTTGAACTTTGCTATTGTTGCTGGGGTGAGATGATTTATCATAGTTGTTTGGGTTATACCAATTTTGTAAAGAAGAATGTGTTTAAAGAAATTTTGCTTTTGTTAAATAGGAGTATATACACAAAGGAGATAATTTTTTTTATTATTTAAAGTTGCAAAAATGTCTAAAATCGACTACAGAACAACGATTGGACACATGTAAAATCGAGCTGCATATTATTGTTGTATACCATCGAATGTGAAACAACCTATAGCTGACCCTCCAGTGGGTTTTCAGAGGCATTTAATCATACAGAAGATTGCCCGTCTTTTTCCCACAAAGCAGCTGATGGATTCTAATCGCAAACCTATGGGATTGCAATGCAGTTTAAGATAATAAAACATGGTAATGGCATCTTAGGGGAGGCTAGTAGCCTAGGGAATTGTCTTGCTAGCCTAAACCTTGCACATTTCAAGTGGTTTATAGCCAACAGTGGCTCAGCAGGAGAAAAAGGGGCAGGCTCCTCCTGTGACTGAAAGCCTCTGCAATCCAATAGAAGATCCGCTACAAGTTGGTTCAGACTAATGGCAATGAGTTTTATTTCTTAATGGTAAATCACTTTAAAATAACAAAATTGTATCCCTGCTGGTGCTTCCTCTATCTTTTGATTAAAATCCATCCGAGATTTTACAAGGGTTTTTAGGAAGTCTTCTATGTGACTTACAGACCTGAAAAACTTGATGGAGTGTCAGCTATGACTCAGTTCCAAAACTATGTGAGTAAAAGAGATAAGAATCCAGACATAACCATTGTGATCATTCTACCATTTTTTAAAAAAATATTTTTGGGGTGTGATTGTGTGTTTTATTCCTCTCTCTCCCTGTGTATGTAGATGCATGCATGTGCATACACATTTTAAAGGGTGATAACATGCAAAGTTATTTCTGTCTCTCTTGTTTTGGTAACCTACAAGGTTTTTTTTAACCTTTCTTTTCTGACCACTTTGATGTGAAAATCTAGCCACAGCACTCACAATGCACGGCAAATACCCCCAAGTTTTCTATCTATTGCTATGTCTTTATGCAAGATTTTTATCCTAGTCTTTCTTTGAGACCAGGGAAAGATATCCCACCCCCACCCTCCCGCTCCTTTTGATTGATTCTCTAAGCATGAGTCTGATTATTCCTTTTTTTCTAGATAATACAAGCAACTCATAAATTTTTGCCTTGCTAAGAGCAGAACATTATTTGTATAAGTACAGTATCAATCCCTTGGGCAAGTTGTTCCCAGTGTTCTTCCAGCTCCTTCTGCTAGGTACTTTCACATTCCATTGCCCATTCCATATCACTCAAGCTGTATTGCAATCTTGGGAGTTGTACACTATTTAATGGTATAGAGTGAGTAAGTGCAGAAAATGAGAAACAGGTTGCTGTATGGGGAAACGATTACCATACACTAGCGGAGTAATTGACAGCTTTGCAAGGCAGCAGCATAGGTGTTTACTGAAGTTTTTTAGAAATATGCTCCTATTTCCTCTCGGTCTGGTTAGACTATTATTTTTGGCATTTAAACGCAAATTGGTTAATCAATATCCTTAATGTATTAAAATGCTCTAAAGTTAGGGTAAGTTTCTTCCAGAGACAGGGCTTTTTTTTGGTTGGTATCCTTGGTAACTTTTAGGCTTGTGAATATTTCTTTGGAAGAAAAAAGGGTGAGTTATGTGCAACCAGCTACTTCACATTATACACAGGAAAATACCTCTGTTAAATTCTAACCAGAAAATGATATAATCCTGTCCGTTATCCAACAGGAATAGATGCATAATACTCTGGAAAATATAAAATATTGATCTCAGCATACCAATTATAAATAGATTACTATTGGCCTTCAGCATTGCCATCATAACAGCACTAACTGCTATCTATTTCATGTAAAAGCACACAATGTAATTGGATGTTTTGATAAACTGTCTTACTCAAGGTCCTGTACTCTTAAGTTCAATATAACTTTGGCTTATATTGCTTTAATTTTTTTATTGTGAAATATTTGTTGGTCAACCTTGTGTATAAGAAAACACTATGCTAAATATCGGCTGGATATGTGACTAGTCAAGCATAAACTAAACAGATATACATACCCACAATGCACAGTGTTGAATAAGAATAGCCCCCTGGTTCAGATATTGGCTCTGTACTCACCTTGCCTGGGTTCTAATTAATCTTCCATCTCTTTACTTGTTCCTTTGTATGCACAGTCTCTTATCTTTAAAGAGTCAATGGTAATATAGAGAAATTTACTCTAAAAATGAAAAAATCATTAAATGAGTAGTTAATAATTCATTTTATTGTACTTACAATTATTCTACTCTTTTCTAAATTGAAGTTTTAGGGAATCCTTGTATCATGCAAGTCAATTAGCACCGTTTTTCCAACTGCAGGCATTCACTGTGTGTCTCTGCTATATTTTGACAATTCTTATGTCTCTGCTATATTTTGGCAGTTCTTAGAATATTTTGAATTTTTACACACTTAATAAACTACAAAAATCCCCCAAAATTCCAACAGACCCAAATACTGCCATCCGTTTGATTCTAAGTCATAGTGACCATTTACTGAATTTCCAGGTTGTAAATTTTAACAAGCGTGGACTGTGCTAATAGCTTCTTTATCTCGTGTTCCTTTCACAGAGTGAGTGGTGGATGCAAACCACTTATTTTTTGGTTGTCAACTTCACCTCAATATGTAACCCACTATGCCTCCAGTGGTAGCATGAATAGACTATCAAGGAAAAAGAAAACAAAACCAATAAACAAGTTCCATTCAATTGATTCAAATTATGACAACCCTTCATCAGGTTTCTTCTGAGTCTGGGAATCGTAAGATGAGGAGAAAAAAATGCCTCATCTTTGTTCTTCAGAATCCTGACATATTTAAATTGCACACCTTCTAGTTAATGGTTCAACACTTTATCTGTTGTTATGTGTTGTTATGTGCCATAGAGTCGTTTCCGACTCATAGCGACCCTATGCACATCAGCTCTAAACCCTGCTCTATCCTGCGCCAACCGCACTGCCTCTGACACACCCATCCCGATTACCCTAGTCACAGAATCAATCCATCTCATAGAGGGTCTTCCCCTCCTGCGCTGTCCCTCCACCCTCCCAA
>NW_006399975.1:3497344-3531827 GCF_000299155.1 Elephantulus edwardii
ATAGAAGGAGAATTGATGACTTTGAGCTGTGGTGCTGGAGGAGAGTGTTGAATATACCATGGACTGCTAAGAAAACAAACAGATTTATCCTGGAGAGAGTTAAATCCGGCTGCTCCTTGGAGGCAAGGATTCTGGGGCTTCGTCTGACATACTTTGGACATCTTGTCAGGAGGGACAGGTCCTTGGAGAGGCACATCAAGCTGGGGAGGGTAGAGGGACGGCGCAAGAGGGGAAGACCCTCTATGAGATGGATTGATTCAGTGACTGGGGTAATCGGGATGGGTGTGTCAGGGGCAGTTCAATTGGAACAGGATAGAACAGGGTTTAGGACTGTTGTACATAGGGTCGCTATGAGTCACAAGCAACTCGACAGCATGTAACAACAACAACAATTCCTCATGGTTGCTAACATTTTTATTCATGTGTTTGTTAGGCATCCATATGTTGTGAAGAGTCTTTTCATGTTCTTTAACCATTTTCTGATTGGCTTATCAGTCCTTTTTTGCCAGTAGTATTAGATGAAGAGGCTGTCATTACTCCATTTAATGGATTTTGTTTCTTTGTTAAGTATCAGTTGACCATAGATAGATGGGTTGGTTTCTGGGTTCTCTACTCTATTCCACTGATCTGTGAGTCTGTCTACTACCATACTGTCTTGGTTACTACGGCTGTGTAGTAGGTTAGATTATTTTTGTTAGGTTTATCATTTTCCAATTAGTTAGGTCTCTTTTGTTTCTAGTATTAATGTTCTGTACTTTTTCTTATAAAAGTAGGTTTGTGGGTTGTTGTTTTTTTTTTTCTTTTTGGTTTTTTTAACATGTTTTAAATTTTTATTGTATTTTATTCGTGTGTGTGTGTGTGTGTGTACTGTCAAATCGAATCTGACTGGTACAGGAGAAGATTGTCCTTCCTTCTCCAGCAGAGCATCTGGTGGATTCGAACCACACACCTCTGGGGTTGAAGTGTAGCTTCTTGCCACTACACCACCAGAGCTCCTTATAAAAGTAGTTTTTAATTTAATTAGGTTTATTCAGTATTTCATTTTGGGGTTGACTCTTGTAAATGGTATTGTTTTTTTAGTTTCCTGTTTATGATTTCCTTGTTGCCATAGAGAAATCCAGCAGATTTTTCCATTTCTCTTATATCCTACCACTCTACTAATTTGGTCTGTTGTTTGGTGTTGGTTTGTTGTCTGTTTTTTTTTTTTTTTCTCCTGTTCATCTTTGGGGATCTCTAGGTACACTATAATATAATCTGCATATAGTGACAAGTTCACTTCCTGTTTGCCGATTTGGATGGCTTTTATTACCTTTTCTTGCCTTATTGACCTAGCTAAAATTTCCATTACAATATTGAATAGGAACAAAGATAGTGGGCATCCTTGTCTGGTCCCTGTTTACAAAGGGATGCCTGTAGACTCTCTCCATTGAGAATAATGCTGGCTCCTGGTTTTGGGAATTTATTTTTCACAATGTGGAGAAAATTTCCTTCTATTTCTATTTTGATGAGTGTTTTGATTTTTATTTTGATGAGGTATTGGATTTTGTCAAAGGCCTTTTCTGCCTAAATCTATAGGATCCTGTTTTTCTTGTTCTTTGCTTTATTGATGTGATAATTATTTTTTTTCTTCTAAGGAACCACCTGTGCATTCCTGCCATTAATTGCATTTGATCATGATGAATTGTTTATATACAAATACTGTTGGATTCTACTGACCAGAATTCTGTTAAGGATCTTTGCATCTATGTTCTTAAGAGATATTTGTCTGTTTTCCTTTTTTGATGATGTTGTTGCCTATTTGGTATTAGGGTTAGCCTTGTTTCATAGAATTACTCTGGAAGTGTTCCTTCTTTTTCTATTTTTTCAAAGAATTCAAGCAGAATTGGTGATATTTGGTAGAATTCACCAGTGAAATTATCTGAGCCAGGATTTTCTTTTTTATGGGGGAGTCTTTTTATGGTTTGCTCAATTTCTTCTTTGTGATAGGTTGGTTCAAGTGTTCTAATTCTGTCTATGTCAGTTTGTGTAGGTGTGGGATTTTTCAGAATTTGTCCGTTTCTGCTAGATTCTCAAATTTATATGAGTATAGTTTTTCATCATATTCTGATTAGAGATTTCATTTCCATTGGTTCTACAGTGATAGTAACTCTTTAATTTCTTAATAGAATCATTTCTTTCTTTTGTTAAATATCCCAATTTTATGCATATTTTATTCACCCATTTTAAAATTTGGCTCCTTGTTTTGTTGATAGATTCAATGGTTTTTCAACCCTTATCTTTATAATTATTTCAACCCTTATCTTTATAATTTTCTTTATTCTACACTTGATCTTAGCCAAAAGGCCGAGAAGCGATTGTAATTTTCTTTATTCTAAAAGCTGTGGGATTAGCTGCTTGTTCTTTTCCTATTTGGTTAAGGTATTGACTTAAGTAGTTAATTCTGCTCCTTTCTTCTTTTTTTTTTTTTATGTGTTTCCTTATTGTTATGAACTGACCCCTGAGGATAACCTCAGCATTTTCTAAGAGGTTTTGATATTGTATTTTCATTTTTATTCAGTTTGAGGAACTTTTTTAATTTCATTTTTGTTTTTCTTCAGTAGTGCTCCAGCATGGTGTTATTTACCTTTCCCATGGTTGTTCTTTTTCTCTTTATCCTCTTGTTATTAATGTCTAGCTTTAGGGCATTGTGGTCTGAAAAGATACTTTGGATTATTTTGATATTTTTGAGCTTATGTTTGGAGCTTGCTTTGTGTCCAAATAGGTGGTCAGTTTGGGAGAATATACTATGTGCACTTAATAAAAAAGTAAACTGAGGTTTTGTTGGTTGAAGTACCTTGATTGTATCTTAATTAAAGTAAAGTTAGGTCACATTGGTTACTTGTATAGTTGTGGTCTTCTGCATCTTTGTTGAGGAACTTTTGTTTGTTTTTGCTTGACCTATTGGAGAGAGATGTGTGTTGAAATCTCCTTCTACTAGTGTGGTGGTGTCTATTTCTTTTTTTAAGTCAGTTAAGTTGGGTTTTATAAAAGTGTGTTTTACAGTTATGTCATTTGGTGCATAGTATTAACTTGGTTTAAATCCTCCTGCTCTATCATTATATAGTGTCCTTCCTTGTCTTTTATGGTGGTGTTCACTCTGAATCTATTTTATCAGATATTAGTATTGCCACTCTTCTTTTCTGTGGATGCCATTTGCTTGATGTATTTTTCCCCCCATGATTTGATTTTTAATTTATCTCCTCATTTCTTGGATGTATCTATTGTAGAAACTTACTTATGGAGTTTGGGTTTATTTTTGTTTTTTAAATATATTCTGCTGTTTTGTTGGGTTTTTTTTTTCATATAATTGACATTGAGTGTTTATTGACAAGTTATTTTTTTGTGCTTGCCAGATTGCTATGTTTCTTTTTCTGTTGCTAATTATTTTGGTCTATCCACCTTCCTTTGCTGTGTGAAGGACTTCCTCTAGTATTTCTTATAGAATTGATCTTATTTTCAAGAATTTCTTAAGTTCTTCCTTTCTTTCAGGAAATAATTTCTCCTTCATACTTGATGGATAGCTTTTTTGGGGACAAAGTATTTGACTGTCAATTGTTTTCTTTCAGCCTTTTATATATGCCATCCTATTGCTCAGTGCTTTGTATTGAGAAGTCAGAGCTTAATATAATTGGTTCTCCTTTGTAGGCGAATCTAATATTCCCATGCTGCTTTTAGTATTCTATCCTCCTTTGATTTTGGAGACTTTTACTATGATATGTCTTGATATTTTTATTTGATAATCTAGTCTGGAGTCCACTAAGCTTCCTGAATGTAAATTTTCTCATTTTCCATGGTATCTGGAAAGTTTTCTTCTAGTAGCTCTTCTATCATTTTCTCAGTGTTTCATTGTGGGTTTTTTTTTAATTTAGTTTTATTTTGGTTTTTTATCTTACCACTTGTTCTAGAATTCCAGTCACACATTGTTTCATTTTATGTTATCTCACATCAAACTTTATCATATCAAACTTTATTCTTAAGTTTTCATTTTCCTTCCACTTTTTCTCTGTTTTTTTCCTCTAGTAGATTCTCCTAAAGTTCTTGTCTTTTTTTTTTTACAGAAGTTAGTGTTCTTTATTGCTTGTGTATTAAATATGGTAAAGTTTCATTGATTTGACTCTTCCCATTTGGCATAAAAATACAATGTGCATAAACGTGGGAAGAAACAGTATTGAATTTTAGTGTAGAGAAGGACTTCAGAAGTTGGAACATAATGAAGGCAATTACCCAGGATAATCGTTCATAGATTTTTTTCACCTAAATAGCTTAAGATGAAGAATGCAGAGAATGTGTAATGAAAGGCTAATAGAAAATTGAGTAATATTAAGGTTATATTTGTGAAAGTATTAATAGTCTCAGTTTTTTAGAGTTCACACAGATCAGTATAAAAATACCAAAACTCCAGGAGAAAAATGTAGAAACAGTTTGTGGAAGAAACTTTTGATCCTAAACCATTTGCTGTTGAGTTGAGTCCAATTCTTGGCAACCCCACAGGGTACAGTAGAATTGCATTGTAGACTTCCTAAGGCTGCCGATCTTCTTGGGAATGCACTGCACTTCTTTCTGCTGTGGAGTGGCTGGTAAGTTTGAACCACTGACTTTCATTTAGCAGCCATGTGCTGTATTGACAAGCTTCCTTACACATCAAATAGTAAATAAATGAAAATTATTAAATAATGAAATCTTACAATTTTTGGATTAGGGAATATTTTCCAAAAAGATACTTTCACATTGAAAAATTTCTTCAATCTCAGTCTATTATTTCTATTTTCATATTTTCTACTGTTTCTAGGACTGTGTTGGTTATACACTTTCTGTCTTGTACTGATTTTTAAATTTCTTGTATCTTGTTACTCATGGCTTCATCTCTTTCTTCCATCACATGTAACTTCTTGAGCATCAATTCTTGGAATCCATGACAGTGTGTTCATTCTGCCTTCCTGCCTCTGGAGTATTCATTGGGTTCTCATTTTGTTCTTAATTTTTTAGAAGAAGATTTGTTTTACTTTTTCATAGTATATGTGTGTTCCTTCTTGGTGAATATGAGAAAGCTTTCATAGAGTCTCTGTGAGTAGTTCTTAGCTCCTCATTGTTATTATATCAATTTTCTGAGTGTGGTTTTCTCAGCAGGTCTCACTTGTATCATCAGTGGCCTTTGGGCCTCAGGGAGACTCTTACCCCTGGCATACTCTTGGACCAGAACAGGAAATATGAGGTCGAAAACAAAGGCAGTAGGTTGACTCCAAGATGGGAAGCCTTTTGTGTCCATGCTTCTGCGTCTGGGTTTATGGGGCAGAAAGCAGACTCACCAGCAATGGCCTTCAGGCTTCCATTGGAGACCTGTGACTGATACTTCCAGTGCTGAGACCAAGAAAGCAATCTGGGTGGCAAAGACTGCTGAATGTCTTTGCGGGAAAGGCAGTTTTACATTTTTTTTGAAATTTCTTTATTTAGTACTTTTAGCATGTGTGTGGATTTTTAAATAGATAATTAGAATAATTGAGTGTTAAATGAAGCTAAAATATAAATATAATTTTCCTTAAAGAAGTAGAATCTCAGGAAGAAGAATCCCAGAAATAAGAAATCCTATAACTTTAATGGCAAATAACCATTCACCATCCAAAAACTTTAATTTGCCATCACTAGCCAGTTCTAGAATAGGCTTTCATACAGTGAGAGTGAGAACTAGCTGGGTGAATGACTAAGCAGGGTCTAAGAGATGCCACTATTTCAGGACCATTACCCACTTAGTTTTGTCCATTATTTGTATCTGTGCACTCTCTTTTCTGAGATGGAGAATAAATTTCTGAGCTATAAGAGCAGAAATAACCAGATTATCTCCTGGAAATTACCTCTCTCAATTCTTATTTTATCTTTTATCATAAGTGGTGCTTTCCATTTCTAAGTCTTTTGTTGCAGTTCAAATGAAACAAATTTCCTTCAGCAAAGTAGCAGAATTGAATATTTGGAGCATCTGATGGTTGTAAATGATACTATTGTTAAAGAATTGAAAGAAACAGTCTTTGAGCATAAGGCTAGCTTAATTCAGTCAGTTAGCATTATTCATTTATTATCATTATTAAATTCCAGTTAAAACAAAGTGCTTAGAAAGTGGAATAATTTTATTATTCATTTTATTATTATTTGATTTTGAAATCAGATTATCAGGTTGGCTTATTAGATTAATGTGCAGATTCAGAGGGTGCAAGTACTTGCTAATTGATGAAAATCAGGAGACATATTAGTGAGAAAGACTATAATTCTTGATCTTTTATCAAGAAAAAATGGTGTTTCAAGAATTGAAATAAATGGGGATATAGTTGGTACAAAGGAGTGTTGTTACGTGCTGTTAGGTCACCTCCAACTCACAGTGACCCTATTTACAACAGCCCTATGCCCTACTCTATGCTGTGCCAATCTTATTGTATCTGATACACCTACCCCCATTACCCTAGTAACTGAATCAATCCATCTCACTGAGGGTCTTTCTCTCCTGTGCTGTCCTTCCACTCTCCCAAGTATGACTTCCCTCTCCAAGGACTGATCCTGCCTTGCAACATGTCCAAAGTATGTCAGACTGGCTACACTCTCTCAAGGACTTCCTAGCAGTCCATGGTATATTCAGTACTCTTCTCCAGCACCACCGCTCAAGGCATCAATTCTCCTAGTCAATTATCTCTAGTCATTATCCAACTTTCTCATGCATAGCAAGTAATTGCAAAGACCATGGCCTGTATCAGGCACACCTTAGTCTCCAGACTGACATCATTGCTCTTCAGTTCTTTTGGAGATGTCTCTGACAGCAGACTTTCCCAGGGCAATTCATCTTTTAATTTCCTGGCTGCTGGTACCAAGAGTGTTGTTGTTGAGTCAAGCAAATAGAAACTGTTAACAGTCTCAACCTCTTCACCATCTATCATGATGCTGCCAATTGGCTCAGTGATGAGAAACTTTATTTTTTTGGTGTTGAGTTTTAATCCATATTGAAGACTGCAGTCCTTGACTTTCTGCAGCAAATGCTTCAGGTACTCCTCAGTTTCAGCAAGCAGGGTTGTATAATCTGCATAATGCAGATAGGTGATGAGTCTTCTTCCTCCAATCCTGATGCCACATTCCTTCTCACAGAGCCCAGCTTCCCATATAATCTTTTCCACATATAGATTGGAAAGATATGAGTTAGGACAGATCCTTGGCACATACCCTTCCCAATTTTGAATCATTTTTTGACCACTGGTAGCATAGTTCAAATCCAACAGCCTTGGAAACCAATGGAAGGTTACTAAGAATCAGGAGCTTTTTAACTTCAATATTTTGTTTTCTTTTTAATAGTTTTTGCAAGAAGTAAACTTCCATATTACTGCTTTCCAGTGGTGCTTAATCTCCCTGAAAATTGCAGTTTTTGTGTAAGGTCACAATACTGTTGTGTTGAAAGGAATTATTCACATAGGCCCAAGGCAAATCACACTATAATTAAGCCACTTTACATGTGTGAATAAGATTTTTTCAAAAGCCTCAGTTTGCTTTCTCTTTCAATTAGTGATTATGGGGTTTTCCTACAAATTTTTTTTTCTGTAGATGTGGTTGAGGAATTAAGTAATTGCTGATATTAGAAAATATGCTATTAAAAAAATAAAAAAATAAAAAAATTAAAAAAAAAAGAAAATATGCTATTATGTGAATTAACTAGTTTCTGTCCTAAGAATCCTCAATGTTTTTATCTTGCAGGCACTTTTCCTGTCTGTCATCTAAATACATGTGTCCTGGTGTCCCTGCCGTCATGAGCACCTTGCTGGCTAATATAAATGCTTTCTATGCACACACATCAGTTTCAACAAATGTGCAGGTTTCTGCTTCAGATCGATTTGCAGCTACCAATTTTGGTGTAAGTATGCATATTTTTACATTAAAGCCTCTAGTAACTAAGGTGAGCTTTATTTCCAATGACTTTTCATCTTAAGGTATTTTTGATATATTAATACACAAAGGGATATCATAGGGATTATCCACTCCTGTAATGGGCTAAAGTTAAAAAATGGAAACATTTTCTGTGTAATAACATTACGTGATAATTTATAGGAATGTTCATTAAACACATTTTAATAACCTTTGAGAATAAAAGGTAAATTTTAAAAAAATAAATTTGAGGTACAGTAAATTTTCCCTGGTAAATGTCAGTTTAGCAATCTTCTCCTAATCTTCCATTTAAACTTGATAGTGACTCTTCCTGGTACTCTTCATTCAGGACTAGATTGTACATCCTCTAAGTAAAAAAGAAAATAATAATAATAGTATAAAGGGATCCACATTAGTATTCCTAGAACCTGCAATCAGAAAATCAAGAGATGAGTTGATTTGGGAAAGTCAGCTGTCACGGACCTTTCCAGAAGGCTAAAGAGCAAAGGTATCAGTCTAGAGACTAAAGTGCACCTGATCCAGGCCATAGTCTTCTCAATTGCTTGCTATGCATAGTGCTGGACAATGACTAAGGATGACAGAAGAGAAATCAATGCTTTTGAGTTGTGCTGCTGGAGAAGAGTCTTGAACGGACTGCTAAGAGAACACAGAGATCTTTCCTTGAGAGGGTTAAACCAGGTTGCTCCTGGGAGGCAAGGATTTTGAAGTTCTATCTCACATACTTTGTCACGTTGTCAACAAGGACAAGTCCTGGAGAAAGATATCATATTTGGAAGGGTAGAGGTTCAGTACAGGAGAGGAAGCCCTAGATGAGATGGATTGATGTTGTGAGTATGGCAATGTAGTCAGCTGTGTCAGAGATGGTGAGGTTCGATCAGGATAGAGCAAAGTCCAAGCCATTCTTCATAGGGTCATTATGATTCATAGTTAACTGCATGGCACATTAACAATAACCACAGTAGCATAACGAGCCCGAGACCTTTTTTTCCTGTACATTAATAAGGCTGTACATCTGAAATAATCAAATTGATGAAAAATACATTGAAAACTAGAATTTTTTAAAATGTTTTATTTTATTATTTTGTGTGTATGTGTACCATCAAATCAGATCTGACTGGTACAGGAAGGGATTGTCCCTCCTTCTCCAGCAGAACATCTGGTGAATTCAAACTGCGTTCCTCTGGGATTGCAGTGCAGCTTCTTGCCACTAGGCCACCAGAGCTCCCTTGAAAACTAAAATTTTTAGACTAAGGTAGGAATCCCAAAGTGTTTCTGAAACTTTTTCCCCTTGTACCAAATAATTTATCCAGTTCTACCTATCACTTTTTTTACAACTGTAATTAAATTGAAATTGGTGAGACTGCAAATAGAGATTCAAGTCAAGAATAATTTCTTCAAAGTGAAGAGTTGTTAAATTAAGTCAGGATCACTGGAGATCATCAAGAAAGAATGGATTCCAGAGCTATTCTGGTTATAGAAATCAACAACAAAGGCTCTTAGTGACTTTGGAGATGTGGAAACTAAGAGAGAGGTGTCTGGACATACTCCTATTTTTCTGACCAGGGCCTCTTGGTGCACAGAATACTACTTATTTTTATTCTAAGTTTTTGTTGTTGTTCACAGAGATAATTTTTCCCTTACATAGATAAAATTTCCTTTACAGAGATAAAATTTCCATTGTTGTTGTTGTTCACAGAGATAACTCATCACAGTGTAAACTACTATTCTTATGGCATTGGTAGCTTAGTGGTGAGGAGTTTTGCTGCCTAACCCAGGGCAGGCAGTTCAAATCCACCAGCTGCTCTGGAGGGGAAAGGTGGGCAACTTCCTCCCACAGAAAAGGTGAGGTATGTGGGTTGAGGTGGACTGGATTAAAAGCAAAGGAAGTAACACCTAGTAGAATTGCGAATTCTTAGGGTTAGGAGTCATGGGTTCAAATTCAAATTCAACTCCACCTGTTAGTATGCAAACCTGTTAAGTCAATCAATCCCCAATTTTCCAAATGGAGATAGTACTTCTTACATTAATTTGTCTCAGTTTAAAATGAAAATCACATACAATCAGAGATAGAACACTAGCTTCTAAAAGTTGAAAGTGTGCTACAAATACACCCAATCCTCACTTATCAATAGTCTTTTTATCCACCAGTTCTCATTTACAATAGTAAAAAAGTCTGTCCAGTTCTTTTGCACATTGTTGGCATGCATCTGGCAGTAATACAAGCTGAAGTATGAGGTGAGTGATTATCACTGGTTGTAATGGATAAGGTTGTGTGTACCTTATACTAGGCCATGATTCCCAGTGGGATGAATTCATCCAGCAATTGTTGCATAATCCATAAGAATTGTCCTGTTAACCCAAAGTCTACACCTCTCTGTTGATTCAAATACACCAGCAGCTCTGGAGGAGAACCATTGGCAATCTTCTCTTGTGTGATTTATCCTCAGACACCCAAAGCAGCGTTAGCATGAGTGAGTTCTGACTGAGTGATAATGAGTTGGGTTCTGACTCAATGACGGTAATATTTTTTAGTATATAATGATGTAGGTGTCCTTCATTTTTGCATACTGATTTTCACATAACAACTTGGTCTTTGAAAACTATGTCTGTAAGAAAGGAGTGAGTGTATAATGTATGAAGATCTAATTTCTTCTTTCATATTTGAAAGTTTAAGCAGTGCCCTATCAGCTCCTTTTATTAAAAAGACTACAAGAACCCGGGCCAAAGAATCCTCAATAGCAAACTCCAACTCAGCCAGAAAGCAATTATGACCAAATGCCAAATCATTGAGCAATTTTGTTAGAAAATTTTCATCAGGTCAACAGTAGTCACTGTCCTGGGATTATACTTGTAACAAAAAGTTCTATGTTATGAAACTATTTTGCTTCTAATGTTCTGCCTGGATATGTTATAAAGAATGAGTCAACCTGTAGAAACACAACCCTTTATCTCTGGGAAAAAAGATGTGCTTATATGATTAATATCCACCATCGGAGCTACCTGGGGGAAATCAGACAGCACATTTGTTACTGAATGCTGATTCAATCAAGAGAACTTAAATAGATTTAGTACAATTCACCGATTCAGTGGCAACTAAAATGTTGGAACAAAGTTTGTGTGGTCGACTAAACGACTGACTATAGAGTTAGGTTAATTAAAATATATTTCTTTGAGCCATTTCTTGATAAATCAGAGATTTAATATGAGAACTTGATGATATTGTTTTTTTTTCCTACTGAAAATATTGCTATTTCTGTTTCAAATTTTAATCTACATAATACCTCCTCCCTCACTTTGAAATGACAAGATTTTATTCACTTTGTTACTGAGCCTGATCCTGATACTAACTACTTTTTGGCCTGTTTTCATCTTTCTCAAATGTATAATCTAGAAAATTTGGGTCTCCAAAAGATAAAGTAATGGAAATATTTTTCTTACCTATAAGAATTTCAAGACAAAACTTTAAGAAAAAACAAAGACAATTATTGTTATCATTATTAAGATTATTGTGTACAAATATTATGGGAGTCAAAGTATGATTGGTAAAATGCTTAAGAATCACGTGCAAGAGAGTCTCAAGGACAGAAGTCTTGGCTGTAAAACGAGAGTCAAGAAAAATGTACTGAAGAAAAATTCCCAGAAATATAGAATGAAAGCAGAAATAATACGAAAGGCAGGCAGGATAAAAAAAAAATTCAGAAAAATGAGTGTGTAATATTGTCAGTTGCAGAAACTACAAGTAATATGGTGGAACAAATAAACCCTTCATAGTTTGCAATTAAGTATTGATTGTACAGTGAAGCAGTTAAGGTTGAAGCATGATTCCATGTAATTGGTATAATTGTTCAGTAAAAGAGAGAGGTGAATAGTGACACTAGCACAGATTATTCATTACAATATAATGCATTCCTTAAAATGCAACTTTTAAAGAATACTTCATCTCATTCAGCACTGTTCATGATATAATGATAAATAATATGTACAATACAAACTCTTTACGTAGTCTGATTTCAACACAGCACATACACAAACTCAATCTGATTTAAAAGGCCAGAAGGAAATGGCTTATAATTATAATAGTACAGTAGGGTAATAGCTGATAGTTTTAGTATTTTATTTTGTATGTGGGTATATGTGTGCAGAAGAGATTTTATTTATAAGCGTTTATATTGAGATTGTTCACAGCTTCAGTTTGCTTGGCTCCACAGTCAGCACTCTCGGCACCAGCAGCCAGGAAATTAGAAGACGTATTGCCATGGGAAAGTCTGCTGTTAGGGACCTCTCCAAAGTTCTGAAGAGCAATGGTGATTCTTTGGAGACTAAGGTGTGTCTGTACAGGCCATGGTCTTTGCTATCACTTGTTATGCATCAGAGAGTTGAGCAATGACTAAGGAGGATAGAAGGAGAATTGATGCCTTGAGCTGTGGTTCTAGAGAAGAGTATTGAGGGTACCATGGACTTCTAGGAAAACAAACAGATTCATCCTGGAAAGGGTCAAACCGGGCTGCTCCTTGGAGGCAAGGATTCTGAGACTCCATTTCACAAACTTTGGACATGTTACAAGGAGGGACAAGTCCTTGGAGAAGGACATCATGCTTGGTAGGGTGGAGGAACAGCACAGAAGGCCCCCTATGAGGTGGACTGATTCAGTGATTGGGGTAATCGGGATGGGTGTGTCAGAGATGGTGCGATTGGCACAGGACAGAGCAGAGTTTAGGGCTGTTGTACATAGGGTCTCTATGAGTCGCAAGTGACTTGACGGCACATAACAATGACAAAACAGTATTTCTAGATAATTAGGAAAGGAGTTCTTTTCAATAGTGACATTGATGTAGTAATATACAGAAGGAAAAAGAAGGAACGTCAATCAAAAAGACAGAGAATGGAAGAGCTAAGACTGAAGTTGAACTTATTCATTTGAATTATGATGCTGGGGTAGAATTTGAATTGTGGGAAGAATGAATACATCTATCTTAGAAGTACAGCCAGAATATTCCTTTGAAGTAAGGACATTAGGACTTTTTTCTTATGAATTTTACGTGTTATCAGATGGGAATAATTTCTGGAGAAAGATATCATCCTTGGTAGAGAATCAGTGAAGAAGAGGAAGTTATTCTTGGTAAAGCAGAAGGTTAGTTGAAAAGAAGGCCCTTAAGGAGATAGGCAGATGGCTGCAACAGTGGGTTCAAACCCAGAAATGATTGTAAAGACAAAACAAGACTAGATAGTGCTTTCTTCTGTCATTAACCAAGTTAGGACCAACAACTAAGTCAGGACACAACAATCTTTGCAATTCATGAGAATGGTAAGTAAGTAAATAAATAAACAAAAATAAATCAAAATTATAGATATATAAATGGCTTGAGAGTCCTTGAAGAGAACACCAAGTTTCTAATACAAAATGTAATATTATAAGATTCATTCCCTAGTTCCCTAATCTCGGTATGCAAAGATGAAGACCATGGAATATAATGACAAACTGAAGGAGGCTGCTTAATGTGTGAACAAATTACTGAAGGTAAAATGAACCTTGATAGTGCATTGGGTAAGCATTTGGCTACTAATCAAAAGATTGGCAGTTCTCATTCAAGATCCACTCCATAGAAGAAAGGTATGACTGCCTACTTCTGTAAAGATGTGATGTTGTGGAGTTTTTTTAAGTGCCATCAAGTTGGAGCCTACCATAGCAACTCTGTTGGACGTTCTACTCTTTTCTGAAGGGAATTTGTTGTTGTGTGAGCTATCAACTCATACTGATGCTCCAGTGGGTTTTCAGAGGAAGTAAATCTCACAGAGGATTGCTCATCTTTCTCCTTCCCAGCAGTTGTTGGGTTCGAGCCACATGGCCTTGAGTTGGCATTACAACTCCTCACCACTAAGCTATCAGAGCTGTTTTCCTGGGCCATCAAAGAGAAATTAATAAATCTTAAAGCTCACTTAATGTTGTTGTTGTATACCATCTAGTCAGCACTGGCCCACAGTTGATCCTCCAATGGATTTTCAAAGGCAGTTAATTACAAAAGAGGAGATTACTTACCCCTCTTCTGCTGAGCAGCAGGTGGGATTTGAACTGCATGCCTTCAGGATTGTAGTGCAGCTTCTTGCCTCTAGGTCACCAGAGCTCCCTCATAGAAAGAAAAATGTTTTGCAGCAATTCATGTTGTTAAGTGCTGTTAAGTCATGAATAACTCATAGCAACCCTATGAAAAATCTATTTGAATCTTAATTTATCCTTAATCATCTTTATCATCTTTAACACATTTTAGTCCATTGCCTCAGACATTGTATTAATATACCTCACTGAGGTCTTCCTCTCCTTTGCTGATGTTTCACCATTCTAAGGTTGTCTCTTTCCAAGGAATTGCACCTCCTAACAACATGTCCAAAATATGTGAGACAAAGATTTCCTGTCTTTGCCTCCAAGGAACATTCTGGTTGCATTTTCTCCATGACATCTGTCTGCTTTTGCAAGTCCATAGGATATTTGATACTCTTCTCCAACAACACAATTAAAATGCATTGATTCTTCTCCTGTCATCCTTATTCATTGTCCAGCTCCCAGATCAGTTTCCAGACTGACGTGATTGCTTTTCACTATTCTGGAGAAGTCCCTGACAACAGACTTTCCCAACGCAATTCATCTTTTGGTTTCCTAGCTGCGGGTACCAAGAGTATTGATTGTGAAGCCAAGAAAACTGAAGCTGTTAACAATTACAATCTCTTCACTGTCTATTATGATGCTGCTAATTGGCCCAGTGGTGAGAATCTTTGTTTTCTTGGTGTTGGGCTTCAATCCATATTTAAGGCTACAGTCCGTGGTACCACCATTTAAAAGAAAACAGACGGCATCGACTTCACTGGACAGATTGCACAGGAATCAGATTTACTACTTCTTTGGAAAGAATTGTTGGAGGAACTCAGTAGCAGCAGTCAAAAGCAGGCCATATGTGAGCAGTGGAACAGACCATAACTTAGTTACTCAGGTGCACGTTCAAATGGAAGTTGAAGATAATATACAAGTCCAGAAGAGCCAAAATACAACCTTAAGTCAATCCCACCTGAATTTAAAAATCATCTCAAGAACAAGTTTGTGGCATTGAACACTAAACATCAAAGACCAGATGAATTATGGGATGATAATAAAAATATCATTCCTAAAGAGAACAAAAAGTTGTTACAAAGGCAGGAAGAAGAAAAGATCAAAATAAATGTCAAAAGAGACTATGAAGATTATACTCAAGTGTCGAGAAGCCATAATAATGGGAAAAGATTCTGTAGTAAAAGAGATGAGGAAAAGATTTCAAAGGTCAGCTCAAGAAGAAAAAGCAAAATATTACAACGGAATGTGCAAAGAGCTGAAGTTGGAGAATAAAAAAGGAAGAGCTTGTTCTGCATTTCTCAAACTAAAAGAACTGAAAAGCAAATTCAGGCTTTGAGTTGCAATCCTGAGAAAGTCTATGGGGAATTTTTTTGTTGTTGTTGCAATGGTTCAGTAAAAATTTATTATTAATTATAAAAATATCCTTAAAGATAGATACAACAAAATCATTTTATAAGCCCAATTTATATGTCTCAATATATCTACAAGACTAAAATACTATTGTAACTTACTTTTTTCTTTTACTTTTTCAATTTTTTAAAAAAAAACTTTTTAAAATTTATTCATTGTTACACATTTTCCTTCCTCCCTTGATGGGAAAAATATTGAATGATCCAGGAATCATCAAGTGAAGGCGGAGGTAAAACATACATGAATGGAATATCGTATGTATGAATTATTGTATGAAACCAGTTTTAAAAAAGAGAAGATGGAGGGAATACGGGGAGTCACTGTACACAAAAAAATTGGTCAGCAATTCAGTCAATAGTGAGATTTTCCCAGGCCTCCTCATCATCCTGACGCTGGCATTTGTAAGAGATGTGGCAGATGATTATATGAGCTCTGGGCTAGGATTTTGTGGGAAAGAAGCAATGGAAGAATGAGAGAATTGGTATACAGATGATATAAAAAAGTGGAATGTTTCACCGTTGTCTTGATAGAGAAAGTCAGGATCATGAGACACATGATTCTGAAAAAAGCCAAAAAAAAAAAAAAATAGAGACTGAGATGAAATAAAAAGAGCTTGAAGTTAGGACTATCATGTTTAATTTAAGATTTCAGAAGGAAGGAAATTCCAGATATGGATAACAGAGTAGATTTTTAAAGCTGAGTAGAAACAGTAGTGTGTTTCCACTGACTTGTTTGTATCTGCTCCCAAAAGCTGATTACTAAACTTTCAGAATATTTTGAACTGTTTGTTAAACATAGCTATCCTTGAAATTGATCATGTTGAGTTTATTTATACCATGAAAATTGGCAAATGCTACAAATAAACACATGTTCTCAGAGATCTGGTTTACCAGTGCACAACTGATGGAAATGTTGTTTGAAGTCAAGATCAAAGAACTTTATATCCATAGAGACTGAGATGCCTATTGCTAGATCAAAAGTTGGAAAGAGACTCAATGAAGCAAGGGTCAATATTTCAACTTTGAAGATAAGCTTTTAAGAAATTTACTTAGTAAATATATTAAGGAACTAAGAACCAATATGTTCTTAATAAAATTGATACTTAGTTCAGAAGTTTTTGGAGTTGTGGGTTTTTTTTCCCCCTTGGCATATATGGCCTCTTAAATAAGCCAGTGTTAGGAGAAAACACATATATTCCAATATTTACCATCAATATGTTATCTTATTTGAACAGTTGCTGATTCAATAATGTACTTGTGCAACAGTAATTTATGCAAGGCACTGTGAGAGGTAGTGGAGACCCTGAAAGAAAAATGTTGATCCTTACTCCCTGGAGCTTACTCTTCAAAGGGATAGTTGTATTAACCTATGTTTAAAAAATAGCTAGAAATCAATCAGTCCCAAAATAATTGTACAGGACACAAGCACTTATACTTACAGCTTTGCTTTGAGATGGTAGAGGAGCAAATGATTCACTATCTTTTAAGTTCATCAAGCTGACACTCACCATCATTGAGCTGATTCCAAGTCATAACTACCCTTCATCAAGTTTCTAAGGCTGAAAATCTAGAAAGGAGAAAACTGCTCATATTTCTTCTATGGAGAACATATGAATTAAAACTGTTGACCTTTTGATTGGCATCCTGACAAGTTACACACTACCTACTTCACATATATACTTGGGGTATATTATCAGAAGGGGCTGGTCCTTGACAAAGGACGTTGTACTTGGAAAAAGAGAAGTTCAATGAAAGAGCAGAGACCCTCAACAGGAAGATAAACAGTTACTGCAACAAGAACAGCTTAAGAACTGAAGAAGTTGTGAGGATGGGCAAGGTTTCCTTTTTCTGTGCATAAAGTGACCAGGAATTAGAGGTGATCCAGCAGCAGCTACAACAAAATGGAAATTTAATAGAATTGTATACTGCTTTTGATATGTTATTGTTGAGTATAGTTGAGTTGGAACCAACCTAGAGCTATAGAGCTGACCCTCTGGCAAATTTTCAGAGGCAGGAATTGACCATATTCATTCTCTCTCTCTCTCTCTTTCTGTCTTTTTCCTGTGAAGTGGAGATTTGGATAATATTCCTTCAGAATTGCAGCACAGCTTATTACTAGTAGGCCGTCAGAAATCCTTTTGATATGTCATATATCAAAATTCATAAAGAAATAGGAAACATTTTTTAGACTTGGCAGCATCATGATAGATGGTTAAGAGATTGAGAGATTGAGATTGTTAACAGCTTTAGTTTCTTTGGCTCTACAATAAACACTCTTGGTACCAGCAGCCAGGAAATTAAAAAAACAAGTCTGCTGTCAGAGACCTCTCCAAAATACTGAAGAGCAACAATGTCAGTCTGGAGTCCAAAGTGCACCTGATACAGGCCATGGTCTTTGCAATTACTTGCTATGCATTGGAAAGCTGGACAATGACTAGGGATGATAGAAGAAAAATTGGTGTCTTTGAGCTGTGGTGCTGGAGAAGAGTATTGAATCTACCAGGGACTACTAGGAGAACAAATAGGTTTGTACTAGAGAGGGTGAAAGCAGGCTGCTCCTTGGAGGCAAGGATTCTGAAGCTTTGTCTGACATACTTTGGACATGTTGCAAGGTACATCAGTCCTTGGAGAGGGATGTCATGCTTGGGAGGGTAGAGGAACAGCACAGGAGAGGAAGATCCTTGATGAGACAGATTGATTCAATGACTGGGGTAATGGGTATAGGTGTATCAGAGACAATAAGATTGACACAGGATAGAGCAGGGTTTAAGGCTGTTGTACATAGGGTCACTTTGAGTCACAGGCCACTGGATGGCACATATCAACAACAGCAAGAAGACTGCAATAGAGATAAAAGGAAGAGAAGTAAAGAGATAAAGAAGTATATGTGAAAGTCTTCCAACTGATTATGGCAAATAGATAGAAGTCAAGTGGAGACTTTGTTACTGGGTTTGCTGATTATTGAGAGATTGTTCAGAGATCTTAATGCTCTCCAAGTTTCTTGAATTCCATTTTTGTGACAACTAAAAGATTTTTTGAAAGAGTAGTAAATAGCATGCCTCCAGAAACTCCACGAACTTTGATAAATGTCAATGGTTGTAGAAGGACTTCAAGACTTTTGTTCATGGGGTCGCCATGAGTTGTGCTGACTCAAAGGCAATCAACAACAATAACAAGTATAAGCTAATTGATTTTTTTTAATTTAGAAATATCATTCTGTGGAACAAACATTGCCGAAGAATAGATAGAATGTTTGTATCAAACAGTGTTCAACTGTAATGATAGAAGCCTGCAACAGAAAGTGACTTTAAAAAAAATAAATGGAGGTGACTTAATACAGGGAATTGAATCATAGAATGATTAAAGTAAGGGTTCTCATGATTCCAGAATACCACAGTGACACTGACTAGACAGAGAAGCTGTTACCTTCCTTACTATAAGAATAATGGGATATCAGGAAGCTGGCTTCGTTGTCAACGCAGCTGTATTTTCAAAACCACAAAGCTAATGGCCAGACCCTGGAAAGGGCACGTTTCCATGACTGCATTCAGCAGCAGCACAAACCAGGAGGTAGAAAGTTGGCTTTTTGCTTCACACTGCTTTCCAATTATAATAATGTAAGCACATCTAGGCAGAAACCAAGATTACCGTAAAAACCCATCTTCAAAGGAGTTTAGGGCTTATGAATTTTAAGAGTTGCAGACTTTGAAATAAAGAAACATGCATTAAGTAGAAGAGCGGCAAGTAAACCACCCCTTAATATTGAACACAAAATTTTTAAGTAGAAGTTACTGATGTGCTGCTCCTGGTTAAGCAAATCATACTTAATCTAGAATGGAAACAACCACAGGCAACGCATGGCAAATTAGAGTGGATCTGGGGAACATTTTAAGTGTGTTGATTGTCACTTTTCAAATTTTGTTACCTCTAGACAAAAGCAAATCCAAGTTATGTGTTTACTTGAACCTTAGTCATTTGGTCTGTGGGGGTGGCGGGGAGGAAATGGGGAGGCTCTTTAAGAATACTATTATTGCTCCTCCTCCTCTTTGTCAAAGCTGATCTTCCAGCAGGTTTCAGAGACTGTAAATTGCAAGGGAGGAGACATCCATTTGAACTGCTTGCATAGGAATTAGCAGCACAACTCCTTCCCCATCACTCCACCAGGCTTCTCTTCTTTGAGAATTGTAATTATAAAAATAAGTAATACAAATGAATAATACCAAATCACAGCTGTTTCTTTTGTGCCACAGAGCTGGAACTGACCTATAGATCATGCTCCAAGGAGTTTTCAGAAACATTAAATTGCACAAGAGGAGATTGTTCATCCTTTTCCTCTGAAACAGCTGGTGGATTTGAACCATGTACCTTTGGGATACAGTATCTGGGGCAATAAGGGTTGGTGTGTAAGAATTAATGACACAGGCTCAGGACAGGGAAGGGTCCAGAGCTGCTGTACATAATGTCACTGTACCTCGCAGGCACATAACAGCAATATGGCACATAACAACAACATACTATATTAGTTGGTTTTTATTTAAGCCTCTTGTTTAGAGTCAACAAGACCTCAGGAAGGGCTTTTGTATTTAAAGTTGGTTGTTACTATATTTTGGAGGAACATTCTTCCTAGTGGTACAGGACTCTTCTGTCGATATGCTGTACTGAGGTAACCTGGTGTTACGGTAATGCTGAATCTTGTGTCATTGGGGTTTCAGATGCCATAACGGTTACCCATGGTGGACAGTGTTTGATGAAGCTCTGAGTTTAAGACAGGTTTTGAAGCAAGAGTGGCATCTACTTCCTAAACAACATGCCTCTGGAAACTCTATGAACTTTGATAAATGCTGATAGTTATAGAAAGGCTCCAGGCCTTTTGTTCATGGGGCCACTATAAGTCATGCTCAACTTAAAGGCAAACAACAACAACCATCACCACCTTTAGGATTAGCAGTGCATCATAAACGTTATAGAATTCAAGAAGACAACACAGTATTTTTATTATTGTAAACAGATACATCTCAAATCAATAGTTTTCCTATATTTTTGGCTGCAACAAGCTGATTTTAGAAGAGATTCTGGCACTAGGGGCATTAGTGCCAATGTCAGATGGATCTTGGCAGATAGCAGAGTACCAGAGGAATGTCTGTCTGTGTTTCATTAACTATGCAAAGTCATTTAACTGTGTGGATAGTAGCAAATTGTGGCTAACCTTAAGGAAAATAGGAGTCCCAGAACAATTGATTGTGCTTAGACGGTCCAACCTATGCTTGGACCAGGAAGCAGTCCTCAGAATAGAGCAGGGAAACACTACATGGTTCAAAATCAGGAAAGGAGTGCACCAGGGTTGTATCCTGTCTCCATAACTTTTCAATCTATATGCAGAACAGATTATTTGGGAAGCTGGGCTTTAGGAAGAGGAATGTGGCATTAGGATTGGAGGAAGACTCATCAACCACCTACGTTATGCAGATGACACAACTTTGCTTGCTGAAAGTGAGGCTGACCTAAAGCACTTGCTTTAGGAGATAAAGGACTGTAGTCTTCAATATGGTTTGAGGCTCAACATGAAGAAGACACAGATTCTTACCATAGGAACAATTGGCAGCACCATGACAGATGGAGAAGAGATTGAGACTTTTAAAAATTACAGATTGCTCAGATACACGATCAACACTCTCAGCACCTGCAGTCAGTAAATGAAAAGACAAATTTCACTGGGAAAATCTGCTGTCAGGGATATCTTCAAAGCGCCCAGAAGCAAGAATGTCAGTCTAGACATTGCACCTAATCCAGTTTATGGTCTTCGAAATTACTTGCTATGTATTAGAGAGCTGAACAATGACTAAGGATGACATAAGAAGAATCAACGCCTTTGAAATATGGTGCTAGAGGAGAATCCTGAACACACTATAGACTGCCAATAAATCAAATGGGCCTCTTGGAGAGGGTGAAACCAAGTTTCTCCTTGGAGGCTAGGATTTTGAAACTCCATCTCACATACTTTGGGCACGTAGCCAGGAGAGATCAGTCCTTGGAGAAGGACATCATGCTTGGAAGGGTGGACAGACAGCGCAGGAGAGGAAGACCTGAGATGAGATGGATTAACACAGTAACTGGAGCAATGGGGGCTGGTGTGTTGGAATTAGTGAGACTGGTTCAGGACAGGGCAGGATTCAGGGTTGCTATACATAGGATAACTCTGGGTCCCAGGCGATTCAACAGCATATAACAACAGCAACAATGTATTTTAAGCTAATTTTAATAATTGAAAGTATGCATCCAATTGTGGATACAGAGGTTACCTTTGGAATGCTGAAAATAGTAAATGTCTTTAGAGGCAGTGGTGATACCTGGAGGTCATGGAGGTAGGGTTACAGTTGGGAAATCCTAAGAGATTCCCAGGCTTCACACTGGTTCTTTCTGGTTCCTTCCTGGCTGACTAAGAGAAATAAAAATGAGCATTTTTAAAGTTGTATTGAAATGCTGGAATGATAGCCAGAATAATGAAGTGAATGTGTAATGACATCTAATGTAAAGTTTATCTCCCTCTTAGAAAACAATGACATCATTTGTTACATGGTTACCAAATCTCTTGAATGGCATGACAAAGGTCATTAATTGCAGGCTCTTTACCACTTGCTTGTATAAAAAAAATTCTGATGAGTGAAATATCTCAGTCACAAAAGGACAAATACTGCATAGTGCCAATGTTGTAGAACGGGACTGACCTTGAGGTTGGGAAGAGACAGAAAGATTGGATAAATTATGTATACTGCATTGAAACAGATGAGGGAGAGAACAGTTTAAAAGAGATATATGATTGGGTATTATGACAAGAGTACAGAATGGATGTTGCATATTGGGGGGGAGGCATTGGACACCAATGAAGGAATTTTTCTTTTACTTTTCAAGTAGAGGAGCAAACTGGGGGTAGTGATGGGCAGGGAGAAAAGTGCAACAATGAATGAATGGAAATCCAAAGCCTCTGTGAATGTTCATTTAAATTAAAAAAAAATACATTTTAAAAAAGTTCTGGAAAAAGTTCTGAAATATCATCTTCATTCTTTTTCCTACTATTAAATTTTACTTATTTTTATTAATTGTACTTTGGGTGAAAGTTTACAAAGTAAATTAGTTTTTCGCTCAACAATTTGTACACATTTTGCTTCATGATGTTGGTTGCAGTCATATCAATGTAAAAGCACTCTTTCCATTTCATCCTTGAATTCTTGGTTTCCAGCCGTCCTTCTTTTTCCTTCCTCTCCTGACTTTCTGAGCTTTCTATTTTTGGCAATTGTGCCATTTAGTTTGAATTGTTGACTGTAGTAAGGAGTACATTCTTCTCTGACATTATTCACTTTAAATGCCTGGCTATGGTTTGACTGAAAGTTGACCACCAGAGTTGAATTCAGGTGCAGGTTTGAAAGGTATCTGAGAACCAAAGTCTCAGTAATTCCACCAGACGCTATGAGAACAAGAAATCTAGTGGTTTTTTGTGACTTTGAGTTTCGTTCTACTCTTTTTTGGGTAACATTTCCTATAGTAAGAAAAGAAATATAACTCAGTCTTATTTAACAGAGGTGATCAAACAATGTTAGTAGAAAACATTCCTTTCATTTTTTAAATTATTTTATTATTCTGAAAAGATATTTTTATGTTAACAGTTTACTGTAAATATGTAAATTTTAATTACTTTTGTCAAATTTAGTTTCCTATTATGTTTCTTTCACTCCTTAAGTATAAAATTTCCATGACTCCCAAGTTTTTCTATGCCATAGCTTTCATGTCCTCTTTTAATTGATAATTTGCATTAATCAGTTTATCATTGATGTCAAACTGATTATAGTGGTATTTTATAATTGTATGGTATTTCTTTTGGTATCAGTAATAATCTCAAATCAATTAAAAATATAACATATGTTGCCAATATTTTTCTGTTGTTCACACCAATTGAATAGTCAAACATTTTATTAGACTTTAGAGAGCTCTAGTGGCTTAGTGGTAAGGAGTTGCTCTGTAGCCCACTGTCAGATGTTTCAAATCCACCAGCTGCTCCTCTGGAGAAAGATGGGTAATTTCCTCCAGGTGATTTATATTCTTTGTAAGTTCCCTGGAGAGTCAGCCAGCAGTGGGTTAGTGTGTTGATTTATTAGACTTTACTTTCACTAGAAATTAATGAATTGTTGCTTTTGATATATTCTAGGGGGGGAGAAAAACCAAATTAGAGGTTACAAACTGCTAGTGCAGGTGGGAATAATTTTTGTCTTACTCTTGCAAATTTTACAAAGATAAACACATGATGAGGGCTTCTCCCAGGGCTCTGACTGAAAGCCTAAACTTCATTGGCTTTTGAGTAAATATACTTCTAGTTATTGAATAGAAATTTGGAGAAGGGAACATGAATCAAAGGGAAACTGGGGATGATACAAAGGTTTTTGCATTTCACTGCCAACCCAAAGAGTTGTGGTTCAAATCCAATAGTAATTCTGTGGAAGAAGGCTGGACAGGACAGTCTTCTCCCATTCAATCTCCAGCCTCTGAAAACCCACTGAAAGGTCAGCTGTGAGTCATTTCTGAATCAGAAGCAACGAGGTAAGTTTCCTTACTAGAGAACGAAGCTCTGATGGTAAAATTTGATATGAACCTATCAGACTGCAATTCTGCAGGAGATGTACAGTCTTCTCCTGAGTCAGAAAAGTGAGGTCTTTTGGTGGGGAATTGCATCCCTGGTTAAAATGCAGCCCAGCAACTGTTGTTTCATGGTCCGTGAAGTAAGGATATTTCTTACATTTTCAAATGATTGGAAAATTCCAAGAAGTATTCTTTCTGCAACATGGAAATTGAAATGGATTTCAAATACGGAATTCAAATTTCTATGTTGCTATTGGCATTGTATCTGAAAAGGGCCATGGCGATTTATCAACATGTTGTCTCTGACCAATGCTGTGAAACAATGGCAGAGTTGAGTAGTTACTCAGAGTTCCCAAACAGAAAATATTTTCTCTCTGGCCCTTCAAAGAACAACTTTGCTTACCCCCTGGTCTATAGTTATTCTAATTAGCAATAAAATGTAAATGTTTGACAACTGTAATGCTTACTGTAAGCTTTCCCTGGGGCCTGAAAGCCAGAGAGGACAAGTTACCTGTCCTCTCCTAAAGCCCAGTCCCAATAAGGCCACTTGTGTCAGCAGTCTGTGCCAACAGATAACAGAAGAAAGAAAAGAGCTGGCCAGCAGAAACATAGGCTCTGAGGCCAGAAGAGGGGCAGGCCTAAGCAATATGTAGTTGGTGGAGCAAGTAACATTGCCCACTAGGCCACCAGATCTTCCTTTCTTGTTGACCAGAGACTATAAATATCTCCAAAGCTTACCCTTTGTCTGTGTTGATGCTGTATTGGTTTTCAACCTGCTCACACCTGGTGCTATTTAAACAGCCTGTTGTTGTACACAGCCTCCAGCATTGTTGGCATGTTCTCTGGATTCCACTAATTAAGGGACCTACTGCAGAACCTTTTACTTACTGTTTTAGGTTTACTTCAGTTCTAACAGATGTAGGCCTTACTAAAACAAAGATGTGAATAATGTAGCCATTTTCAACACTATGCCATGCCCCTGAGGGAAGAGATTTTTTAATCACTCAGTCTTTTGTTAGTCTTCACACCAAGAAGCAGCAGGCCTCCACAGCTCTTGCAAAGGCAATCTTACTCTCATTAAATAGAAAGATGGTAAATAAAATTAAATTTCAAGCTGTCCTGCTGCTTAAAAAATATCTCTATGAAAATTCAATCGGTATCACACTTTTAATTTCACGTTGGCCAGTCAGTATCTTTTTACATCTAGTGACAAAAGCATGGCAGGCTTCTAGGCAATTGTTGCTTTTTCTTGAATGGGAATTTCCCCGCTGGGTACTGAAGACCCAGGTAGAGATGCCAATGTGTGATCAGCATCAGTCAGAATTCCGTTCAGCTGTATGCAACATAAAGTACATAAACCTAACTATGCAAGATTGGCTTTGGGTGTGTTTAACTTAAGTTCAGAGGTAAGGAAATCACGGCAAAGCAGATGGGGTGGCGTGAGGAGGCTGCTGCTTGCTTTATGCTCTCCTTTTCTTGACGTTGGTTTCGCTTCTTAAGACATTCAAGGAGATGGATTGATAGAGGGGTTGTGAGGATGGCACACGACAGGGCAGAATTTCATTCTATGGTAAATTAGAGCCAACTCGATGGCACCTAACCACAAGGATAATTGTGATTTTATCACGTGGAGATTACTGAGGACTTAAATCCCATGTCCACACAGGTGTCTCGGGAATGCCGGAAGGTAGGCACCGTTGTCATCCACATTTGACAACTGGGAAACTAGAGCTCAGAGAAATCATAAAATCTGCCTCAGGCTGCATAGCTTTAAGCAGCTTCTAACCCTGCTGCCTGGGTTATAGATAATTCAAAGATGTACTTTCTTGTAGGCCCTACCTCCTCTGTCCTGCTGGGTCTCTAGGAGTCAAAATGGACTCCGTGGCATTCAGGTTTTTGGTTTGGTTTTAACATTTTGACCAATAGTTACAAGATGTCTGTTTTATATTTGAGTACCTAATCATATATTCGAAACGCAAAGTGTACAAGTCTAAAAGGCATTGGGTATTTTTAAAATAATTTTTTAATTATACTAATTTACAAAATTCGAATACATTGTTTTTCAGAAGATTCTTCCAATTTCCCTCACGCCCCCACCCATCAAGTTGTACAACTCTGTGATTAATTTCCCCTTCCCAAACATCTTCATCCCTCTGCTTCCACCCTCCTTCCCCCTGCATCCCTCCTCCTCGCCCCCCCCCCCGCATCCTTATACTCATTCTACAATAATGGTTTTATGTAATACTTGTCCTTGTGGGACGGAGTTCACCCAGTCCCTCCCAAGATAGGTAATAATTTACAAAATCACTGCTCCTGCGTGTTGCACAGCATTCCATCATATGAATGTACCACAATTACTCAATCCCTCGACTGTGGTTGGATATCTGAGCTGTTTCCACGTTTTTGCAATGGTGAATAATACTGCTATGATAATCAGGAATTCTGCAGTAAAAAACAAACATTAATGTTGTGCTTTCCAAGCCCTGTTTTAAGATCCCTTCAAGTAATAATTCATGAAAATGCACCAGCTGAGGCTGTCCTTTTTAATAAGGTTTCCCTGAGAAGTCTGCATTTATCTCATTGGCTAATATCCTATCACATGGCCTTTATTTCTGAAAAGATGTCTGGGAAGCTAAGAATTTTCTAGGCATGTTTGTCACCGGAACAAAATTTAAATTCTCCATATAAGAGAACAGAGCAATCAGCAGGGTATTCCAAATGTAAGTAAGGGGACTCCACTGTTTTGGTCACTTTCTCATCTCAAAATGTTAAAGACATGAATCACCCAGACTTTTACAGTAATTTTGGTTTTACCATGGCATAAACTGGTGATGGTGGTGGCTTTCCCCACTCCCATCCGTGCTGAGATTGAGAGTCACTGATCTATAGTGTCACAGTTTGGGGATTCAGAAAGAACAGCATGTTGTTGTTATGTGCCGTTGAGTCGACTGCGACTCATAGCGACCCTATGAGAACAGCATAGGAACCCTCTTTCTCAGGAGAGTATTTGGGGCAAGGAAAAGAAATCTTCTTGCCATTGTGTCACAGTCTACTTTTAGCTGACCCTCTGTTGATTTTCCAAGGATGTAAATTACACAAGAGGATGACACTTTTTTCCTTCCTCTGGTTCAATTTGAACCACTGGAAAGGTGTATCCTTTGGATTTCAGTGCAATGCCTTGTAGTTTAGTGCCCCTGGGACATCTTCCACAGCACTAGCTCTTCTGTACTTTTCCGTAGATTTATTATACTCTCTTCTAAGATTACAGACTTCGGGAAGGAACCCAGAGTAGGTACTTGAGGATACCTGGTGGCACAGAGAGTTAAGCTGTGGCCTACCAACTGAAAGGTTACAAGTTGAACCTCATGGTGGTTCCATGGAAGAAAGAGAAGGCAGTTTACAGGCTCATTTCTACTCTCCAGAGTTGTAGAGTCGCTATGAGTTAGAATTGACTCAATGACATTTGGTAGGTGGGTAGTTAATCAAACTTTGTTTTGGCCTAAAGCTAACAAAGTCAGTTTATTGTAACACAGTTTCAATTTAAGTACAATTTACCGTTTCCTCTTAATGTTTACCTCATGGATTCCAAAGTATAAGAGGTATAGACTACATAAATGTACCTTGTAACTGAAGTTATTAAAACATTCCAGTTATTGCCAGTATCTTCCAAGGTGCTCTATGGTGTTTATAGAATATTAATGGAGGAGGAGAATTTTATTGTTGTTTAACCTATCCCCGTGATTTTCATTCTTTTTATTTGATGAGTAAATTGAATCTCATAATGGTGACATTCTACTTACAGGATCTTTGTAGTTAATGTTTCGCTTTGCTTGTATTTAATCCTTGACACTTCTATTGCATGAGTGGTAGCTAAACTCATTCTCACTATCTCAGACCCTTCTGTGAAGAGGCCGATCTAAGGGAAGATGAAATATCAGAGAGAAGCAGCAATAATATTTTGGTCTCATTTTTTACACCCTGTTTAGTGTTAAATCATAAGCCTCTTTTAAAAGTAAAAGATAATTTCATATTACGAAGTTTAAATTTGCTTCTAAAAGGAAAATGCTTTTGGAAATTGTGACAAAAGTAATAGAAGTCCCTACTTTTATAGCTTAGAGAAGCTTTAAAAAATATTAAATTATTTTTGCATGGAGGTAGAAAGGGGGGGAGTTGCATTTTCACTTGCTGACATATTATATTACTGTAAACCGTCACACAGAGAAAACCATTACCAATTTATTTGTCTGGATTCTTGATAAAGAAACCAATTATCTGGGTTTATTTATTTATTTTATTGGAATAATTATGAGTTTCACATTCCTTTTATCAAGGAACTCTGATTTCTTGAAAAGAGCATGGATTTAGCACAAAGACCTGAGCTTACAACACTGCCCTTTCAATAGTGGGTGATGATCTTGGACAAGTCTTTGATAACATTTAATCTGAAGATCCTTTTTTTGTAAAACAGAGACAGTACCCCTTAAAGTTGTTGTGAGGGTTACATTTCAAATAATGATTTATTTCTGCTTTCTTTTTTTGTGTTTCCTTTGTGCAGAGGGAGAAATTCATAAAGCTCCTGGATCAGTTGCACAACTCTTTAAGGATTGACCTGTCAAAGTATAGGGTATGTACAAATTGTTTTCCTAAAATATTGTCTTTGGTCCAAATAGCTTCATGTGGTATTGTAAAACTATCCCCCTATAAAATGGCAAAGGGAAATAATGATTTCAAATGCTGTTACATGAGAAGGGTCTCTGTTGGAAGCTAGCTAGCTAATCTCCATTGTTGTCAAATGCATTTGCCCACATAAAACTGCAAAAATCTTCCCTGTGTGCATGTAAGCACACACATGAACACTTTCTCGTGTGTGTTGTGCATGGTTTTAATGTTAGAATTATTTTCTGTTAACCACCCAAACCCCAAAACCAGCACAAAACATGATTGGTGCTTGCGAACCCTTCAGTAGGTTTCCAGGGCTTTAATCACATAGGTGGAGGCTGCTCATCAGCTGATTCATAAAGCATAAAGAGACCCAGGCCTCTAATTTGAAGACATACCCCAATGACTACGATATTGTTCTAGTTAGATTTGGTCTGTAGAATTCCTCCTAGATTCACAATTTAATCTGTTGTTCCTAGATCTGTACCATATGCTTTAAAAAATGTCATTCAGTATTATTACCAACAGATTGGTACTTTGTTCCATTGAAATATTCCAATAAGAAATATTACATAGTTTATAATAAATGTGTCTAATCTGATGAACTATTAATTATTAGGAAATGATATGTAGGGCAATATTTTATCAGTTATATCTGCATTGTAAATGTTTTTCTAACCCTGTGAGTTATTATACATTAAAGAGATAGTAATTTAATCTTCTGGTATGCTTATACAAGATCACAAGAGAAGAATATTAAGTATTCAAGAATATTGCCATTTGATTGTTAAACATCCATTATTTAAATTTACATAAATTAAATTAATATAATAAAGTTAATGTTGTTATGTGCCATTGAGTCACTTGCGACTCATAGCAACCTTCCCCAGTAGCTCTGAACTCTGTGCTATCTGGTGCCAGTATCTCTGTCTCTGACATACCTACCCACACTGGCCCAGTTATTGTCACTCCATCCCTCCAGGGTCTTCCTGTCTTTTGCTGTACCTTCATCCTTCCAAGCGTGATGAAGGACTGGTCCCTCCTGGCAACATGGCCAAAGTATGTAAACCAGAGCTTCACAATCTTAAAGAAGCAACTTGGTTTCAACCTCTCTAGGACAGACCTGTCTGTACTCAAAATTCATTGCATCCTAACTATTTCTTTCTCACCATTCTTTCTACTTTTGAGGTTATTTTTGTATATGTATACTTGGTGAAAATGATATCCAATAGTGGGCAGCTACATTGTTCCTCTTTTGCAAATTTAATTATACTATATTAGCTTTATATTAGATTTATCAACAATCTGCGTTATGCAGATGATACAACCCTGCTTGCTCAAACTGAAGAGGACCTGAAGCACCTGCTGCAGAGGGTCAAGGACTGCAGCCTCCAGTATGGATTGAGGCTCAATGTCAGGAAGACAAAGATTCTCACCACTGGGCCAATTGGCAGCTTCAGGATGGATGGTGACGAGATTGAGATTGTACACAGCTTTAGTTTGCTTGGCTCCACAGTCAACACTCTTGGCACCTTAAAAGGCGCATTGCCATGGGAAAGTCTGCTGTTAGGGACCTCTCCAAAGTACTGAAGAGAAATGGTGTCTCTCTGGAGACTAAGGTGCGTCTGATACAGGCCATGGTCTTCGCAATCACTTGTTATGCATCAGAGAGTTGGACAATGACCAAGGAGGATAGAAGGAGAATTGATGCCTTTGAGCTGTGGTGCTGGAGAAGAGTACTGAGAATACCATGGACTGCTAGGAAAACAAACAGATTTGTCCTGGAAAGGGTTAAACCGAGTGGCTCCTTGGAGGCAAGGATTCTGAGGCTCCGTCTAACATACTTTGGACATGTTGTGAGGAGAGACCGGTCCTTGGAGAAGGACATCATGCTTGGGAGGGTGGAGGGACAGCGCAGGAGAGGAAGGCCCTCTATGAGGTGGATTGATTCAGTGACTGGGATGATCGGGATGGGAGCGTCAGAGAAAGTGCAATTGGCACAGGACAGAGCAGAGTTTAGGGCTGTTGTACATAGGGTCGCTATGAGTTGTAAGCGACTCGACGGCACATAACAACAACAACGATATCCTAATTTCACATTTAGAGACTATCAGAAATTATAATAGCAAAAGTTATCAAAATAATTTTAATGTGATAAGTGAGACTAACGAGAAAGAATACGCATACTAAGCTTCAAGGAGTTTTGATGCAAGCAGGGAGTTGAGGTCGCGTTATTTTCTATCATTAAGGCTCCTATTTCAGCTAAAGTTTATGAATGCCTAGAAGTTCACTTTTTCTTCCTTCATGACTGTTCAGAAAGCCCATCCGAAAGTGTATTATATTGCTCAACTATATCATTCTTAATCAAATTACTTTCATTATTTGATATTTCCTTTGCTTCAAAATTTTACACATCTGTATTTTTTAATAGCGTTTTGTAACCAACCTCACCCACAAAAAAAAAAATAAAAATATCAAAACAGTTTTTCAGGGACAGACTAGTACAACCTTAGGTTTTTTTAACTTGTATGAGTTCATTTCTTATTAAAAAGAAATCTAACACGTTTAAAAATCTTCAAAGTATTTCTGAAAAAAAACCTGCCTTCAGAAATTTGTAAATATTATTTCAAATATATGTTGCCTTTTCTACATTGTGTAACAAAAATATATTATGAATAAATATAGGTGACTTTGGATTATTAATCTTGGACTAAAATATTTTATGTTTTCACTGAATTTTAAGAATAAATAGAAAGCATATTTCTCTAGGTTTGTTGTGTACCATCAAGTAGGAACCAATCACAGCTGACCCACCAGTCGGTTTCCAGAGGCAATAAATCATAATGGAGGATATTTCCCATGTTTCTCCCCTGGAGCAGCTGATGTTTTAAACCACAGACTGTTAAAAGAACAAATAGGTCTGTCGAGGAGTGGGTGAAACCAGGCTGCTCCTTGGAGGCAAGAATTTTGAGGCTCCATCTGACATACTTTGTACATGTTGCCAGAAGGGACCAGTTCTTGGAGAGGGATATCATGCTTGGAAGGGCAGAGGGAAGCATAAGAGAGGAAGACCCTGGATGGGAAGGACTGACTCAGAGACATTGGCTCAAGATAGAGCAGGGTTAAGAGTAGTTCTACATGGGGTCGTTAGCGACTCAACAGCACATAAGAACAACACAACAGCCCTTATGCTGGCATCAAAATTCCATACTACTAGGACTAAGGAGAATATATTAAGAAGTTGCTTATCTCCTATAGTTTTGCGATAAAAATATTCTAAGAATAATTTAAAGATAATTTGAGTCACTAGTAATGCTCAAGTGGCTATGTACTTGACTACTAGCCAAAAGGCTGTCAGTTTGAACTCAGAGACCAATCAGAAGATGTGGTTGTGTACCATTGAGTTGGAACTCATCCATAGCTTACCTTCAAATTGTTTTTTAAAGGCAGTAAATTGCATGGGCTTTGATTGCCCATCTTTCTCCCATGGAGAAGCTGGTGGATTTGAACCACTTAACTTTGGATTGGCTGGACATCTCCTTACCACTAAGTCACCAGAGCTCCCTGGATCATCCTGGTGATTTGCTACTGAGAGATCGCAGACAGGAAAATCCCCTGGAGCAGTTCTGCTGTGCACACACAGGGTCATGGAGTTGACATAAATCAGAATCAATTCAACACTAGCTAGCAACAACAACAAAGGAATATTTTATACATTTTACACATTGCCCCCTCCCCCAGGAAACTAGTGACGTTTATTTTCATTACTTGGTGGTAACTTTATCCTGTATGTTTTCTCTTTGCAAATTAAACAGGAAAATTTTCCTGCCAGCAATGCTGAGAGACTGCAAGATCTGAAATCAACTGTTGACCTGTTAACAAGCATCACCTTTTTCAGGCTGAAGGTATCTCATTTAGTTTCTATTTCTGCTTTGGTAAGGGATAGAATACACTTCTTGTTAAGTGTTTTCTAGTTGTACTCACAGTGACCCTATGAACGAAAGTCCTGAACACTTAAAATTTTCATTGTTTCTCTAAGTTCATAGAGTTTCCCCAGAGGCAAGCTATTTTGGAAGTGGCTGCCACTCCTGCTTGCAAACCTATTTTAATTTGAGAGCGCCACCAATTACTGTGCGCCAAGGGTAACCATTATCACATTTGACACATCAGTGTCATAGTGCTTATTCTCTATAGCAAATTGACTTCAAAGAATGTTAGGCTGAAAACACACTTATCCCCTGGTAAATTCTTGCTTTATCCTTTCAACCACTGCTCTTCAGCCCCAGTGATTAAGTTGCACTGCCTTCTGGAGCCAAATGAATCTTTTAATATGGTTTGAATGTCAGCATTTTCCTAATTGTTGTTTGAAGAACAGATTGTCCTGGCCATTTAGGGTATTCTGATACATTTGGCTAAAACTTAGTTTTACATTAAATCTATCTGAACAAAAATATTAACTCTAAATAGGCATGGCTCCTTTAAAAAAATCCTGAAAAATATTAAATGGAAATGGGGTTCCCTTCTTGATTTGGAGTAACTCAGATTATTGCTTACTTTATTTTTTTTAAGGATGTCAGTTTTTCTAAATATTCTAGCGTGCATGTAGGACTCCCAATTGTAGCCTTTTCTGCTGACTACCTGAGAATATATTTGATCACTTAATTTATGAATAAAATTTGCTATGTTCTACCAGAATATCTAAATAATTCTTCCTGGGTATTCACTTCAACTTATCTGGTTCTATTCAGTTACAATCTTAGCTAATAGACTAAACTCAGGTTAATGTTCAAGTTAAGCCATTAAGAAAACTTCTTACCAGGCTATGAGTTGATATGTTTTTCTCTCTTTGAGAATATTATGCTGTTTATTCATAAAATTTTCAGACAAAGAAGAAAAGGTAGGAATAAGTTTGTTAGTTTTTAAGTTATTATTTCTTTTTTTTTTTTTGGTAAAAGGCAGTGAATATGATTCTTTACGAGAGGCAGGAAACAAAACCTTACACTATGTCAAGTATCATTTTGATTCTTTAAAATGTGTTTAAAATTTATTTGGTTTAAAGTCAGGGATAATTTGATGATGAGATAAACAGAAAAAAATGGCAAATGAATTTTATTTTCAATGTAAATTCTGATGGACTGGCGGTAGTTGCTGGCACAGTGGATGTGAATGAGAGTAAGGGCTCAGTGGGAGAATTTACTTTGTATTAAGACATCTGTCACTGACACTAAGGTGTGGGGAAACGGTGAAGGTCGGAATGCTAGGACACTTTCTATGCATTTGCCATTCCTCAGAAGCAAGACTTGCAGTTTAGAAAAGAAAATATCCTCAAACTTTCAGTTCTACCTTCCCTAATCTGAGGTGATGACTGCTTTCTATTTAATTGGAAAACAAAAAAAAAAACCATCCAAAACACACATGGAATCAATGAAGACAGCATTCTCCTCCTCCCAAAATACAGCCCTTCTGCTTATCTAGTGACTAACCTGCATTTGTGTCCATATGTTCCTGTAGACTACTATTGATGAACTGTCTCATAGAAAGGATTATCTGTTCCACCTGTGGGATTGATTCTGTTTCCTCCTATGTACTAAAGCATCAATTCAGCAATCTTCTTATTACTAAATCATTAATTTTCTATCATTCCCCTGACCAAACAATTATTTTTCCCGTCTTAAAATACTTCCTGGCCTCACTTTATCCTACAGTGATTATCCACATTGTTTTCTGCCCCCTTTAA
>NW_006399975.1:3531962-3539124 GCF_000299155.1 Elephantulus edwardii
TATTATTAAAAATATTATTTATTACTAGAGAATTGGAAATGCCCCATCACTGACCCTTCAATGGATTTTCATTTGCTATAAATCACTCAGGAGGAGACTGACCATCTTTCTCCTTCACAGCAACTGGTGCACTTGAACTGCTTGCCTTTGGTTTGATGGCACAATTCCTTATCTACCAGCAACCAGAGCTCCCTTTTAATAGCAAAACTCCTCAAAATAGTTCTTTGAATGTATTATTTCCATATTTTTACTCGTATTACAAAGTAAGCAAATGTCCTACTCCCTTATTTTTCTCCTTTCAGGTAGTAAAATATACTTTTTGTTGCATTATACTATTTGTTTCAAAAATGGTACAGTTTTGCTCATGGGTGGGAAGACTCAATAATGTGAAAATGACAATACTACCTAAGGCTATTTACACGTTCAATGCAATCCAAATACCAATTCTATTCTTCAATGAGATGAAAAATGCCATTTCCAATTTCTTTTGGAATGGAAAGAGGCCACAAATAAGCAAATTACTCCTTAAAAAAGAGAAACAAGGTACAAGGCATCTCACTCCCTGATTTCAAATCATACTACACTGCCATGTAGGTTAAGACAGAATAGTACTGGTACAGTAACAGACACATAGGTTAATGGAATAGAATTAAGAACCCAGAAATCAGTCCATCTACCTATGGTCAACTGATTTTTTTACAAGAATATGAAATCAGTTAAGTGGAGAAATGACAGTCTTTTTAACAAATGGTTTTGGCAAAATTGGAAAACTATCTGCAGAAGACTGAAGCAAGATCCACACCTCACTCCATACGCAAAACCCAACTCAAAGTGGATTGTGGACATAGGACTAAAACCAAAGATTATGAACTTCATTAGAGAAAAGTTTGAAAGAACGCTAGAAGCACTAATCCACAATCTAAACAGTCTTCCAAGCATCCTGAAAAATCTACAGCAGGGAGAGGATAAAATAGATAAATGGGACCTTCTAAGAATCAAATCCCTATGCATATCCAAAAACTTTTTCAACAAGGTAAAAAGGGAAGCCACAGACTAGGAAAAAATATTTGATAATGACATGTCTGATAAGGGACTTGGATCTAGAATTTATAAAAACTCAAGCACCAGAGCAAGATAAAGTAAAACAACCCAGTTGAAAAATGGGCACAGAATATCAACAGACACTTCACCAAAGACGACATTCAAATGGCAAACAAGCACATGAAGAAATGTTCAAAATCCCTAGCTCTAAGAAAGATGCAAATTAGAACAACTATGAGATATGATCTCGCCCCGGTAAGAATAGCAAAATTTAACAGAATAGCAAAAAATAAATGCTGGTGAGGGTGGGATAAAACTGGAACCCTTATTCCTTTTTGGTAGGAGTATAAAATGGTGCAGCTACAATGGAAGGCAGTATAGCGCTTTCTCAAAAAGTTGCAAATAGAAATACCATTTGACCCAGCAATTCCACTACTGGGAATATACCCTAAAGAAACCAGAACTGCCACCCAAGCAGATATACGTATACCCATATTTATTGCCGCTTTATTCACAGTAGCAAAGAGTTGGAAACAACCCAAGTGCCCACAGACAAATGAAATGGCCAGAGAAGCTTTGATATATTCACACAATAGATTACTACATTGCATTGAAAATCAAGGAATTAATGAAATATACAAAATGGGTGACCCTGGAGGACATTATGCTGAGTGAAATCTGTCACAAAAGGACAAATACTGCATAGTGCTACTGTTGTAAAGCAGGTCTGACATTTGAGTTGGGGGGAAACTAAGAGGGGATAAATAATGTATTCTACATTGAAACAGATGAGGGAGAGAACATTTTAGGAGGAATTGTGATTAGGTAGTATTGTCATGACAAGAATCCAGAAAGCTGCATAGTGGAGTGGACTGGGGGGAGGATAATAATAATAACAATGATTATTTTTTTTTCTCAAAGAGAAAAGAGAACTTGGGGGGAGGGGTGGGCAGGGAGGAAAGTGTGCAACAATGAATGGAAATCCAAAGTCTCTGTAAACTTTCATTAAAATAAAAAAGTAATGAAAACGGGAAAAAAAAACCTTTTTAAAAAGGTGCAATTGTGTAAACATTACCACAATGGAGATTGGTAGCAGATTTATACAATGTGTCCAGTATTGTGCTGCTGCTTTACAGTCAACAACTACGCCACCCCATTGCAAGCCTTTTTGTTTTGCCTTTTCTAGATGTCATATAAAGAAAATGAAATGTTATGAAAAATAATGTGTTGTTTGTTTGTCCATACTGTATGAAGGTTCCATTTCTTTTGATTGTTGAATAGTATTTCTTTCTTATGGATTAATCCATTCACTAATTGACAGACATTTGGGTTCCCAACCTGAGACTTATCAAAATAAAATAGCTATAAATAGTCATATAGAAGATTTTTTTATAAGCACAAGTTTTCGTTGGTTTTTTTGTTTGTTTTTTTGTAAATATATAACATGGGATTGCTAAGGACCCCTAGTGATAGAGTGGTTAAAACTGCTACTGAAAGATTGCATATTTAAGCCAATCTGCTATTCCCCAGGAGAAAAGACTTGTGGATTTGCTCCCATAATTTTTAATGGTTTTTAGGTACCATCAGGTTGATTTAACTCATAGTAACTATATATACAAAAGAAATAGTGCTCAATTTTTTTACCATCTTTCTGATTGTTGCTTTGTCCCAGCCTCTTGTTAAAACTACTGTGTCATTCCATCTACATGATGGTCTTCTTTTTCAGACTCTATTTACTAAACGTGTCTTTCTCCAGGAACAATTTCCTCCTGTTAAACATGTTCAAAATAAGTGAGTTGAAATCTCATCAACCTCATTTATAAAGAACATTCTGGCTACAAATATTCCAGGCAAATTTATTTGTCAGTCCATATTGTTGTTGTTGTGCACCATAGAGTCGGAAGTGACCCATATTTGACCCTTTGGTGGGTTTTCAGAGGCAGTAAATTACACAGGAGGAGATTGCCCATCCTTCTCCCACAGTGGAGCTAGTGGTCTCAAACTGAGTGTTCTCAGGATTACAGCACAGCTATAATTGAAAAAATGAGGAATAAGACAAATTTATTCCTTTTTTGTCATTCCATGAGATAGTCAATATTCTTAGGCAACACCATAATTCAAAGCAGTTCTTTTAGGTCGTCTTTATTCACTGTCCAACTTTCACATCCAAATGAGGCAATTGAAAATGTCATGGCTTGAGTCAGAGGCACCTTAGTCCTAAAAGTGGCACCTTTGTTTACTCTTTAAGAGGTCATTTGCATCAGATTTGCCCAGTGAAATACATCATTTGGTTTCTTGACTGATGCTTCCATACACATTAATTATGGAGCCAAATAAATAAGATCCTTGAAAACTTCAGTAAGTTCTCCATTTATCAAGCTTTTTATTGATCCAGATGTGAGGATTTTTTTTCTACTTGATGTAACCCATTTAAAGTCTGTAAACTGTAGGCACTGTAAGCCTCCTTCACTCTCGGCAAGAAAGGTTGCATACTTATCAATAGTTATTACTGAATCTTCTGATGCAGATGCCACATTCTTCTTCATAGACTGCAGCTTCTCTGATTTTTTCCTTTAGTATACAGATAAAATAAATTTTGGTGTAAGAATACAACCCTAATGCACGCCTTTCCTGATAATAAGCAATGTAGTTGCCTTCTTCTCTTTGAATGACTGCCTCTTGGTCTATGTTCAGATCCACTTAAGTACAACTAAGTATTTGGATATTTCCACTTTTGACAATATCTTCTGTAATTTGATATGGCTAATACCATTAAATGTTTTTGCATAATCAATAAAACATCAGTAAACATCATTGTGATATTCTTTGTTTTCAGCCAAGATCCATATAACATAAAAATATTCCTGTTGCAAACACTATAGAGTAAGTGTAAAAAGAGCAAGGGCCACATGAGTATGTTAATGTCAGACCTTTACCAACTTCACAAAGGGGAACTATTCCTGTCAACAGCATCAGCAATACAAAACCAATTCCCATGACGTCAGACATGTCTCTTAAGACCTCGTACCTCTATTTACTCAGCACTAATCTTACTGCTTCACTGGATCAAAAATCTGATGTAATAACTCACAGACCACACAGAACCATTTAGGGAAGTTAAAAGGTTATAAGCCAGGTTAATAAGCCAGTCAGGCTAGCTTTTGAAATGTGCTCACAGACACCTCAGCCTTGAGCCTTGCAGCTTAAGGCCAGTGTTAAACAGTTCTCAATCCTGCCAATATTGACTCCCTTCCTGACAAAACTGTCAACACATGTAGGCAAAGGCTTTTAACTGAGTTCTGATTCTGCCTGTGGGGAGTGGGTGTAGAAGCCAACTCCCATCTCATGTCAGGTGTTTCTGGTCCTCTGCTTCATCTATTACTGCTGTTCTGTAGGTGTAGCTGGAGCAAGATTGGTCCCAAAAAGCATTCTCCATTGTTGCTCCTGCTGCTGCTGCTATGCTTGTGGAGAAAGTCTAATCAGCTTTTGGAGCCACTGAATTTATTGATGAGACTAGACAAATCCCCTTGTGGATTAGATAGATAGCCAGTCCCCTTGTGGATAGGCTAACATACCCTGTTTACATATTCCCACCCATTCATATAACAATGTCAAGTTCCTTGGTTAGGAAAGCTATTTTGAATAATAATTTCCACAGTTTTTGATTACCTTTGAGTTTAGCACATCTCATATTGACTCTCTGAAAAAAAGGCTTGAAGCCTTTCTATAACTATAGACATTTATCAAAATTCATAGTTTCAAGGAGGCATGTTGTTTAGGAAGTGGATGCCACTCCTACTTCCAAAGTAGGAAAATTTTAAAGGAGGGGCCAATTCTACCCTACCAAGTAGAGTCAGTGTGAGTCAAAATCAATGCACCAACACCATATAATCGCAGCTACAGCAATTTAGATTGCTAAGCCATATTGTAAATAAGCATATAACTTTATAGGAAATCATCAAACTGTTTTCCAAGGTAGTTGCACAATTTTGCATCTCTGTCATCAATGTGAAGACTCCATGGCATAACAGAGTAGGGTTTCTTGGACTGCTAACTGGAATATCAGCACTTTACACCTACCAACTGCTCCAAGGAAAAAAAGATTAAGCCTTTTCTTCCTGCTAAGATGTACTGTCTGAGAAACCCAGTAGCGGGCCTCCATGACTCCAAATCAACCTGAAGGCAGTGAGGTTTTTCTAATTGTTTATTTGCTCATCAGTATATGAAAGTTCCAGTTGCGCCACTAATACAATTTTTGACTGCTTTCTGTATTTTAGTTTTTCTTTCTTGTGTATCATTCTGGGAAAGGTGCACTGTGCAAGAGAGGAAGACCCTAAGAAAGATGGATTGACACAATGGCTGTAGAATTAGGCCCAAGTATTTCTATTGGACAGGTCTCAGATTTGTTCAGAGGATTGCTGTGAGTCATAGTTGATTCCAAGGTCTTTAATGTCGTTGTTGTTGTCAAGTGCTGTTGAATCATAGAATACTCACAGCGACCCTATGAACAAAAGCCCTGAGCACTATTCATAATTTCCTGATGCAAGCCATTTCGGAAGTGGATGCCACTCCTGCTTCCAAGTTTGTTTTAATCTGGAAGCTCCACAAAACACTGTTCATCATGGGTAACCATTATCACATTTGGCACATCAGTGTCACAGTACTTAGAACCACAACAACCACGAGTTAACCTCCGTACAGCAAATAGATAGACCAGTGCTGTGCCACTTAGAAGAATGTTTGGCAAAAAAACTATTTAAACCAGGTCTGAGGGCTGCAGGTACGTAATAGCAACAGCAATATGTACCAATCACTAATTTTAGATACAGAGGATAAAGCAGCAACAACATGTAATTTTAGCCATTCTAATAGGAGTAGGAGAAAGATGGGCAGTCTTCTCACATGTAGCCTTGCCAACTAACTGAAGGATCATTTATGAGTTGCAAATGACTTGAAATTAATGACTAAGAATAGGAACAATGTGGTGCAGTGTTTAAATCATTGAAAAAGCCTAAAAACTGGTAATTTGAACTTAATACTTGCTCCATGGGAAAAAGAAGTAACTATCTACTTTAAAGATTACAATCTTGGAAATCCTATGGTGAAATTTTTCTCTGTTAAATAATGTAATTAGGGGTTGAAATTGACCTGAAAAGAATGGATTTGGTAATGGGAGCAAAGCTGGTTTTTATTGTGATATTAGTTTTATTTTCCTAATAAAGAAAATAAACCTATAAAAATATATTTAGTATCATTTTGTGTGTTTTTTTGACATCTGAATAATACCTTCTTTTGTGAAAATCCTGTTGGAATAGTTTGTAAAGTTGTTTACTAGGTTGTTTATCTTTTTTATTAAGTTTTAAGAGTTGTTTATATGTTCAGAATACAATTTTTTTGTCAAATATGTGTCTCATCTGTATGTCAGAATTGACCTTTTCTCTTAATATAGCCCTTGCGGAATAAAAGTTTTCTTTTTAATTTTTGCTGCTGGTATGTGCCAGCAAGTTGGGACTGACTTAAAACTGAAATCAAAAACAGTTTACAGAGGCTGTAAATTATATGGGAGAGCACTGCCTGTCTTTATCTGGCAGAGAATCTTGTGTATTAAAACCACTTGTTTTTGAGTTGGCAGCACAACTCTTTACCCCTAAGCTAAAGAATAATTATTATACTTTTACAGTTAGTGTTTTTGGTATCATATCTAAGATATCTTTGCATAAATCAAGATCACAAATATTTTTCCTTCATTTTATTCAGAAGTGTAATCTTTTTGTGTACTTAGGAGTATATTCCACCTTTTAGGTTTTGTTGGGGGGTTTTTTTGCTCTTTTTTATTATTAATTTTAATGAACATTTACAGAGATTTTGGTTTTTCATTCATTCATTGTGCACTATTTTCTCTACCCATCTCCCCAGTTCGTTCTTCTTTTTTCTCCCCCCTTGAAAGTCTGTTTTAATTGTCCAGTTGCCACAGTGCTTGTCAAAGCCAGTTCTGATTAATCTCCTTTGTCAGTGTGTCCTTTGCCATTCCCTATAAGTCCTTCCTGAGAGAGACTTCACCTTGATTCAAAAGGAAAAGGGGACGGCGTATTCTCTTAGGTACTTCCTGCTGAAAAGGGAC
>NW_006399975.1:3545217-3546436 GCF_000299155.1 Elephantulus edwardii
GTTGACAGCCTCTGAAACATTGGACCTTATATTTTGAACGGTGGATTCTTGTTTTTCCAGTGCTGCTAATGCCTTATTATTTTTCTCTGCCCTGTTCTGCATTGTTTTGTTTTGGTTTTTTTTTTTTTTTTTAGCTCCTCCTGGTCTTCGCTTTTAGTATCCTGTAATTCATCAAATTTGTCTTTCATCCATTGGATATATTCAGTCACTCCTCTTTTCAATTCTGTGTCAGAAAGTTCCATGAGACTTTCTGGCATCAGGGAGTCCATTGATACTGTGTCGCCCTTTTTGAGTGACGTCTTGCTTTGCTCTTGTGTATTATGTGGGATAGTTTGCTTTCTCCAAGACATTGATATGTTCTTGATCTGAAGACAATGCTCTTTTGATCAGCTGGCAGCTACCGAACTTGTGCATTTCTCTGAATTTCTGACATCAGAGAAATGTCAGTTCAGAGCCTGCTAGGGCAATTTCTTGTTGGTAAGACGGGTCAAGGTGCTCCCGATTAAAAGCAAGTTGATTGCCTGGACATGTAGGCACTGGTGTGGAGCCAAATGGGGTGAGGCAGGCAAAGGGTTGGGGTGATCGCAAGGGCAGGTCAAACACTTGGGGGGCCTTGCTCAAACCTCTGCTGTCTCAGTGTGCTCACGATTGGGGTCCCTACTCAAATTCCTGTTGTCCGTTTCCTACCCAATGGTGTTCTTAGTGTTCCCTGCCTGGTGGCACTTATGCAGGTGCCTTCACACAACATCCCCTGCTCCAGCAGGGTCCTGGATCTGACAGGACCTGAAAAGTCAAGGTCAAATTCCCACCGATCCACTAGCCTCTGGCTGGTCTGCAGAGTCCACAGAAGCCAGCTGGCTGGCTTGTTTTGGGCAGTTGGTGTAGCCCAAGAGAGCTCGGCTAAATTCCTCACCAGTGGGCACACCCTTAGGTGCTCTCCCAGGTAATCATCAATGCCCCAGTAAACCCAGCCAGGATCCTACTGGCCTTTCTCCTGCCACATTAGTTCCATGGCAGCTCGGCTGGTAGCTCTGGGTGATGGCTGGATCCCCGGTGGTGCCCTGAGGTCATAGGGCTCTAGCGGGGGCTGAGGTGTGTGGTTGTGGAGCTGCAAGGGGGGGGGTACTAACTCATAACTAACTCCAGCATGTTTTCTGAGACTGTAAACTGCACAGGAAGTGAGTGCCCCTCTTTCTCCTTTAGAACCTCATGTAATACA
>NW_006399975.1:3547234-3552457 GCF_000299155.1 Elephantulus edwardii
TGGGGTAATCTGGATGGGTGTGTTGGAAACAGTGCAATTGGCACAGGACAAAGCAGAGTTTAGGGCTGTTGCACATAGCTTCACTATGAGTTGCAAGCGACTCAACGGCACATAACAACAAAAACAAGAAGCTGCTCCTAACAACATGCCCAAAGTATATGAGACAAAACCTCACCACCCTTGCCTCTAAGGAACATGCTGGTTGCACTTTCTGTAATATATATATTTTGTTTGTTCTTTTGACGGGTCATAAGATATTTAGAACTCTTCTCCAACACTACAACTCAAAAGCATTGATTCTTCTAGCATTCTTATTTATTGTCCAACTTTCAGAAGCATGATTAAAAAGACCATGGCTTGAACCCGGCAGACCTTCATCTTTAAACTGTTAGTATCTAGCACTTTGGAGAAGTCCTTAACCTCTAAGAGTATTTTCTTAATGGAAAATGTCTTTTGATTTATTGACTGTTTTTACCATGGTAGATTGTAGATCTAAATAAAATGAAGTGAAGTTGAAACTTCAATGTCTTATCCATTTCTCATGAAGCTACCTCTTGATCTAGGCATGGAATTTGTTTGCTTAATGTTGATAAGTGATCTATATTGAAGGCCATAGTCTTTGATTTTCTGCAGCAGGTGCTTCAAGTCTTACTAATTTTGTGCAAGCAAGAATGTGTTGTCTGATTAGCACAGACTGTTGCTAAGACTTCCTCCAGTCTTGATGTCCATTCCTCTTCAAATCATTTGCTCAGTTTACAGATCAAATAGACTCTGATACACACCTTTACTGATTTTTAACCATGTGTTATTTCCTTGGGAATAAGTATTGGGAATTTTGTTGGAATATATATATTTTTGTATAGATTTACATGAACATAATTAAGTGTCCTGGGGTTCCTATTCTTCTCAATATTATACATAATATGTTATCAAATTACATGTTTTATATGTTCAGTGTTATCCATAACATATAAAATGTGGTAACTATTTGTAAAAAGATTGACATAACTAAGAAATGCATTATTCCGACTGATCCCTGATTGAACGCTCTGATGATCTAGTCAAATTTGTGCTGCCAATACAAAGAAAGTCCAATTAAACATTTATAACCATGATTACTTCCAATAAGTTGCCAAATAATAAAATCAAAGTGGGTATTTGTACATTTAAATTATATCTAAAGTTACATGTCCTGAATAAATCCTCTCTTCCTGACACTAATCAACTAAAGGCATTTTAAATATTATTTTGGTTGTATATATTGGATTAAAATATTCCATCTTTGAATTTAAGAAAATACTTTTTTCTGCCAGGTTCTGGAGCTACAAAGCCCTCCAAAGGCCAGCATGGTGGTGAAGGATTGTGTCAGAGCTTGCCTGGACTCTACATACAAGTACATTTTTGATAATTGCTATGAACTGTATTCCCAGCTCATAGACCCGGTAAGAAATGATATGTGTCTTTTATCTCTACTTTTCAACTTTTAATGTCTGTTTCATTGAGTTTGGGATGACACTGAAGATATGTATATTCACAAATCACAGATTTTAGGATTTCTTTTTTTTTTTTACATTTGCACATCACTTACATATGCATGAACTTATATAGTCTTTATAATAATTTTATGTAGTGAAGACTGATATGATCAAGTTTTATGAAGAATAAGTTTTAGAAGCATTAATAAATTTTCTGAAAGTTATACAATGAGATATAGTATCATTCCAATCATATATGCTTCCCCAAACTCATGCAGCCTCTCTTGTATTATATCTCTTAAAAGATATTTTAGACATTATAATACAGCAGAATGGTAACATTTTCATAGATTATTTTGTTGTGTAATATTTAAAAAATTCAAAGGATATATATAAGGTAAGTCAAGTATTGTATACATATCACTGAGATAAGAAAACATTAACTTTAAACTGCATTTGCTTCTGCTTTTTATTGGTTGATTTCAGATAACACTTGAACTTTATCTTCTGTGAATTGCTTAAGTTCCTTCTTTTTCTGTTGACCAATAGTGATCTGTGTAACGTTAGAAAATTTATTCAGAATACTTAGTCCTTTATTGGTTTTGTATATTTCATATATTGCTTCCATCTTCTTAATAATGCACTTGTTGACATTTTTTTCTTTATATGTATTTTCCTTTGTAAAAATTTTCTACTATTTACAAAATTTGAATACATTGTTTTCAAGAACAAATTCTTTCAATTTCCCTCATTCCCCCACCCAACAAATTATACAACCCCATGATTAATCCACCTCTTCCCCCTGCACATCCTCATCCCTCTGCTTCCACCCTCTGCCACCCCTCTTGGATCTTTATACTCATTTTATAATAATGACTTTATATAGTATTTATCCTTGTGGGACTGAGTTCACTCAGCACAATACTCTTCAGTCTCTCCCAAATTGGGTAATAATTTACAAAGTCATTGCTCCTGCATGCTGCGTAGTATTCCATTGTGTGAATCTAACATAATTTCTTATTCCATTCGTTGTGGTTAGACATTTGGGCTGTTTCCATGTTCTGGAAGTGGTGTATAGTGTTGCTATGAACACTGGCATACAAATCTCTGTTTGTGCCTCAGTTCTCATTTTCTCAGGGTATATCCCAAGTAGTGGAATAGCTGGCTCATAAGGATTTTCTATGTTCAGCTTTTTGAGGAAATCCAAACTGCCTTCCAAAATGGTTGTTTCATTTTACAATCCCACCAAAAAGGTATGAGAGTTCCTTTCTCACCACATCCTCTCCAACATTCATTACTTGCTGCCCTGTTAAACTTTGCTATTGTTATTGGCATGAGATGATACCTCATTGTGGTTTTGATTTGCATCTCTCTTATTGCCAGTGATTTAGAACATTTCTTCATGTGTCTGTTTGCCATTTGAATATCTTCCTCTGTGGAAAATTTTTCCATGTCTTTTGCCCATTTTGTAATTGGTTACCCGTCTTTTTCTTGTGGAAGCCCAGGAGTAAGTGTTGACATTTTCTAATTTACACTGTGGAGTTGACATTTTCTGATGCACACTGTGGTTTATTTTTTACTGTTCTATAAAATAATGGTTTTGGTGGCTTTTTACCTTTACTGATAATTTTATTCTACTAGATATTGATGGATGGAGAAGAGATTGAGGTTGTTAATAGTTACAGCTTGCTTGGCTCCACAGTCAACACTTTTGATATCAGCAGTCAGGAAATCCAAAGGTGAATTGCCTTAAGTAAATCTGCTGTCAGGGACTTCTGAAGAGTACTGAAAGAAAACAATATCAGTCTAGAGACTAAGATGTACCTGATCCAGTCCATGGTCTTCTCAATTACTTGCTATGCATCAGAGAGCAGGACAATGACTAAGGATGACAGAAGAAGAATCCATGCCCTCAAGTTGTGGTGCTGGAGAAGAGTCTTGAGCATACCATGGACTGACAAAAAAAAAAAAAAAAATAGGTCTATCTTAGAGAGGGTGAAATCAAGTTTCTCTTTGGAGAATAGGATTTTGCAAACTTTTTCTCACAAACTTTGACGGTGTGGCCAGGAAGGACTCATCCTTGGAGAAGGACATCATGCTTAGGAAGGAAGAGAAGCAGCACAGGAGAGGAAGACCCTGCACGAGATGGTTTGATACAGTAACTAGGTCAATAAGAGTAGGTGTGCCAGAGTCAGTGAGACTGGCTCAGGATAGGGCAGGCTTCAGAGCTATTGTACAAAGGGTAACCATGAGTCACAGGTGACATGACGGCACATAACAACAACTAGATATTGACAGCTGTACAATTAATTACTTGTGGAACTTCTTAGTTACTAAGTGGAGCAGATTCTAGAAGTCAAACAATGAAGGAGAATGTGAACTCTGACTCTTTCAAGCTAATAGACTACATTTAGATTTTATAAGATTCTGTTTTCATAAGGGAGCTCTGTTGGCCTAGTGGTAGGTAGCTATGGAACCAACTTGAAGGCACTCCATTCAAATCCACCAGATGCTGCATGGCTGGCAGATAGATGGGCAATCTCCTCCCCCATGATTTACTGCCTCTGAAAACCTGCTGGAGGTTCAACTATGAATTAGTTCAGACTTGACAGTATAGAACAACAACATTATTTTCATATGGTCAGTTATTTATTTTTCTAATGGAAAAAAAATTCAATACTGGAGATTTTTTATTATAATAGCAAAGATAAAGATAGAGATAGAGATATTTAATCAAACTCTGTTAGATACGCTCCAGTTTATTAACCTGGTTGTCTGGAATATCTAAGAATTACATTAGCCCTTGTTTGTACTTTTGAAATGTGTGGCTTTTTAATGGCTTCCTTTTGTCTAGTCTCTGCTTTCTGTACTCTTCCCACAAGACTCTTGTACAGTTAAAATATTATTTTATCTAAAAGACAAAATTTAAACTCTTTATAATAACATGTAAGTTACCTATTTAAAATTACTATAACCAATTTAACTAGATCTTAGGAGCCTCTGTTTCCTATTCCTTATAATTACTATTTTATAACTCCTTAGATTCTATTTTTTTAAACTGTCCCTATGTATTATAACTTCCACTAATATACCACCTTCTCTGTCATCCCCATGTGTTTACACACTCTGATCTCCATACCTAAAATGTCATTCCCTGTCTTTTTTTACTATTAGATTACTCATTCTTCATTAAAAAAATAAAACCAAACAACAACAAAAAAACCCCCAGCTCAAATGGGACCTTCTGGTCTACTAACTCATGTCCAGGATATTTAGCAAAGTACTAAAGTGAAATAACTTACTTAGTGTATCTCTAATACAAAATACAGAATGAATAAATAGATGGATTTATTTCTGTTTGAGTCTTGTGGGAAATTTCCACAAAGAACAAATGTCCTGATTGAAACAGAAATAAATTGTGTCATTTCAAGAGAAATCTAATATCGTAAACTATTTGCTGACTTGGCTTTTAAAAACAATATTTTCATAAATTGCTAACAGACTAATTTTTCTTTGTAGGTAGGTTTCTCTGAAGATTCTGTGTGAAAATATTCTTTGTCAAAGTAAGGAAAGTTAGAAGCTAAACTTTGTAGCTAAGGAAAAGAAAGTTTTTTTCATAAACATTGCTATCATTTTGTGGAGAGACTGGGAACCTGATTCACTGTTGGTGGGAGTGTAAAATGGTGCAACCACTGTGGAAAGCATTGTGGCGCTTTCTCAAAAAGTTGCAAATAAAGATACCATTTGA
>NW_006399975.1:3553160-3554123 GCF_000299155.1 Elephantulus edwardii
CTCTGTAGATGTTCATTGAAATGAAAAATAAACAACCTAAATTTAAAAAAAAATAAAATAAAAAATAAAATTCTAAAGAAGCACCATTGAACCTGAATAATTCAGGAGACTGATATTCCCTAAGGTCCTTCTGGAGAGATCTGGAAATAGTTTAACAGATTAAGGTTTATCTTCCTCTTAAATGACTGTAGATCTATCCTCCTGGGCAAGCAATCTGGTTAAAGCTTTTTTTCTCACACCACATAGCTGACATACCCTCAAATCTTGATGAGTTTACCTTTGAATATAATACTTTATCTTCAGAATATATCTAGAATCTGAACACTTTTCACCACCTCCACATTTTTACTCCAGTTCAAGTCATTATCATTGCTCCCCTAGATCGCTCTATAACCTCCTAATAAAAATTCAATGCTGCCAGCCCCTCACTTTACATCTATTCTCACAAAGTAGCCTGGATAATCTTTTTTTAAGAAGATATTTCTCATCACTCTTTTCCACATAAGAGCTCTAAAGGTTTGTCCTTTCGGTGAGAATATAATTCAAAGTTCTTACAGTGACCGCAAGACCTCACATGCTCTGGTCCTTGATCTTTTCTACCTCCATTCCTCTTCCATTTGTCCTGTACACATGTCAACCACGCAGTGTGTCAGTGGAGAGTCATTGAAGAGTTACCTACAGGAAAGTGACATAAACAATATCTGACATGTATGAAACCCATTGTTTTTAAGTTCATTTTAACTTATAAAATACCTGTATGATATAGTAAAACAGCTTTGGAAGGTTTTCAAGGCTGGAATATTACTAGCTTCCCAACATACATTTATTAAATGCATAGATCAACAATGTTTTGGACTTTTCTAACACAAAACACATTAAAAATTCAAATGTGTAGTTGTTGTTGTTGTTCTGTGCCGTCGAGTCGTTTGCGACTCATAGCGACCCTATGCACAACAGCCCTAA
>NW_006399975.1:3554723-3582043 GCF_000299155.1 Elephantulus edwardii
GTCCATACTGAAGGCTGCAGTCCTTGACCCTTCGCAGCAAGTGCATGAGGTCCTCCTCAGTTTCAGCAAGCAGGGTTGTGTCATCTGCATAACAGTTAGGGTACTTTAAATATGATTAAAAGATGTGTCTTGCCTTACTTGGAAGACTCTCAAGTCTTTCCAAGATCTACTGAATTTACAGTGGACCATATAGCTAGGAAGATACACATGAGATACAGATACAGTGTATAAGATACAGAAATAATTGACAAAAGGCTGTTTCATTTATGACTTATTAAAGCTCCACAATAACCTGTCTTTCTCTGCTGTATGTTTAAGAAATATTATTATTTCAGTCATTCACTGTAATTTGGCAAATTATTTATTGCCACGACAACACTATTTTAACTAACACACCTTCAGATCCATTTTTTCAAACTGTCAAATGAAGTATCTAAAACAAACTCATGTTGAGGTAACTTTCCTTTTGATAGTTCTTAATGATTCCCCTTTTACTGAAGTACACTTTTTTAAAAAAAAATATTTTCTAAAGGCCCTCCATGGTCTGAACCCTGATCATCTTTGCTTATTTCAGCTTTATCCATAGGGATTCTTTATTTTGCACTTTTTGATGGTGCACACCGAACTCCATGATACTTTTTTAAAAATTTATTTTATTTTGGTTTATATACGAAACTCTTACACAATGTGTTTGGTTTATATACTGTGTTTCACACATTCCTTTATTCACATTGTGTTTCAAATGATCATTCCTATACATGGTGTTCTATAAAATTAATCACCAATAATCCATGCCCACCATGACCTCACCCTTTCAGGTCCTCTGCACCATCTGCATGTAGTTGGAGTGTATTTAACCTCTCAATATTCCTTTCCACATGCACTCCAGCACAGGTGACTTTATTTCCATAAACTTCTGATCTCTATTGACTTGGAGGTGATGGTGGTTGTTAAGTGCTGTCAAGGCCACTATTTATAATAGTGGCCCTGTCTTGTGCCATTCTCATCATCTTTGACATACTCAAGCCCTTAAGGTTATTGTGCCCAATCCATCTCTTTAAGGATCATCCTCTCCTTCTCTGACCCTCCACCTTTCCAGGTATGCTGTCCTTTTTCAGGGAATGGCCTTTCCTAATAGTATGCCCAAAGTATGTGAGATGAAGTTTCACTTTTCTTACCTCCAAAGAGCACCCTAACTGCACCTTTTCCAAGACTTATTTGTCCTTTAGGCTGTCTGTGGAATATTCAGTACTCTTTTTTAACACTACAACTCAAAGACATCAGTTCTTCTGACATCCTTATTCATTGCCCAACTTTCAGATGCATGGCAGGTAGTTGAACTGGCTTAGTTATTTCTATTTTCTGTTTCCCAAATTTACAGACACGGCAACTTGAGTTCGCTTACTTTCAATTTATTATGCTCATAGGTAACATCTGTTCAGCCTACCCTTCTAGGCTCCACGCTCCCTCAAATGTCCAACGTTTTATTGAGTTGATAAGCAAAGTATTTAATGAAAACAAATATAATTTACAAATAAAAATTCTTGTCGTTAGAAATGGATAATTTAACTGTTTTTACTGCTTCAAAAGTGGTCAGGAGCATGATCTCTGATGTTAAAAGTCAAATTTTTGTTCTTTATTACTCAAGGGCCTTAGATGAATTGCTTAGCCTCTTCCTTCCTTCATGTCTTTGTTAGGGTGTTTTTAACACTCATTCTGTGTTTTCCCCCTTGAGTCCTCTCTGTTTGATTTATGCCTGATAGTTAAAAAAACAAGTGATGATGTCACAGGATAGGGCAAGGCTTAGATCTATTGTTTATGAGGTTGCCACAGTCAACTTGATGACACCTAACAATTAAAAATATATGGAGTACAATTTTGATGATTTAAATATGGAACCATAAATGTACCCTTCTATAGGAATTTTATTCAGACCATGGTCTTTCTGATCACTTGTCATACATCAGAGAACTGGACAATGAATAGGGATGACAGAAAAAGAATTGATGTCTTTGAGCTGTGGTGTTGGAGAAGAGCTCTGAAGACCCCATGGATGGCCAAGAGAACAAACAGATATGTCTTGGAGAGGCTCCAGCCTGAGTGCCTTTTAGAGGCAAGGATGATGAGGCTTCATCTCACATACTTTTGGAATGTGGCTAGGAAGGGCTATTTCTTAGGAGCATGATGTTTGGAAGGTAGATGTTTGGCGAAGGAGAGGAGAACCCTAGACCAGGTGGATTGACATGGTGACTGCCACAATGGGCTTAAGTGTGTCAGGAAGTGTGAGGATGGCACAGGAGAGGAGAAGGCTCAGGTCTGTTTTTCATAAGGTCTCAATGAGTTGTGCTCCACTCAGTGCGACCTAAGAACAACAATAGTATATAAATAAATGTGTGATTAAAAAAGGAAAATAGATTCAGGTAAAAGTAAAAAATGTTGCAGTTCATAAAACATGGTAGCCACCAGGAGCCAGTGAAGTGCACTTACCTCACCAGTTCTTTGGTAGTCCCCAGCATTGTGCCTGGTGAAAACATCAGTCTCCATTTGGTGCTTCATTTATCATAAGAACTCAAAAGTTAGCATGATAAACAGCACTGTTTGTCCTCTTCCTTAGGTATGAGTAAGAGACCAATTTATAAAGTAGAATAGATATTATTCAGCAAATACATAAAAATTGTATGCCAGGAACTGGATAAGTTCTAGGAACATTCAAGGAACAAATTATTGTTGGGAGATAAAAGCAGAGTTGAAAATGTTTCCACTGACTATCTTTTGGAAACAATCTCTTTATCAATAGAAAATCTGCATTCTAAAGTTTGCTTTCACAGCAGCAAGGGGAATTACTTGGATGCCCTCCCAGCTGGATGACATCTATTTTACTAAAATCTACATGAAGAATTTCTATTTGTTGGATGGGAGAAGTATAAATAAGATTTTTTAAAAAATAATTTTAGAAAAATCCTGAGTTAATGTCACGCAGTGTGGTTCCATGGAAACTAATAAATGAAAATAATTGTTTTGCAGACCAATGAGTATCCACTAATTCTTACCTTCTGCTGTACTCCTATTTTGGAACTTTACATCTGCAAAGATAGTTTATAAGAAAACATCAAAAACCAATGAAACTTTATGTCTAAAGGTGTTGATATAATTAAATGTAAATGTCTTCCTAATTATAATACTACTAGTAATATTGGGCACATGGCCAGGAGAGATCGGTCCTTGGAGAAGGACATCTGGGGAAATAGGGGTGGGTGTGTCAGAATTAGTGAGACTGGCCCAGGACAGGCAAGGGTTCAGAACTGCTGTCCATAGGGTTGTAGGCAACTCAGTAGTACATAACAACAATAACATACTATGACAGGTTTGGAAGCTGGAGTGGCATCCACTTCTTAAACAACGTGCCTCTAGAAACTATGGACTTCGATAAATGTTGATAGTTGTGGAGGGGCTTCAGACCTTTTGTTCATAGGGTCACTATGAGTCATGCTGGACTCAGAAAGGCAGTCAAAAAGAACAACAGTAATATTGCTGTATAACATAATATCTGAAGAGAGATAAGGATAAGGTTTAGGAAAAGAGAAACAATCTTATGAGTTGCATATGTTACTACTGGAACCACACTGTGACTGTAACAATGACGCCGGCATATCAGGGATGGTGGTGATGGCGTAGGACAGGGCAAGGTGCACATCAGTTATTCACAGGGTCACTCTGAGTCTTGGTCATTGTGAAGGCATCTAACGAAAGCAACTGTCATACACATGGGAAAATAAGCAGACACTACAAACTTATTCTGTACAGCACTCTTCTGTCAATTTGTTCTACTGAGTTGCTATGATGCTGAACATTGTGCCTTTGGGGTGTCAAAGGCCATAATGGTTAGCCATGGTGGACAGTGTTGATGGAGTTCCCAGTTTAAAACAGGTTTTGAAGCAGGAGTGGCAGCCACTTCCTAAACAACATGCCTCCAGAAACTCTGTGAACTTTGATAAATGACAATAGTTATAGAAAGGCTTCAGGCCTTTTTGTTCATAGGGTTGCTATGAGTTGTGCTCAACTCAATGACAAGAAACAACAACAACAACTACCACAAGCTAAGGATTAATCTAGTTCAACCAACACAAGGACAATACCATTTCTCTATCTTGAAAATGGTGGCACCAAACAGTAGAGATAGAGACAGACTGAGTGTTAAGAAAATTGACCCATTGGTACACAATCCCAATGAAGGAGTTTTTCTTTTGCTTTTCAAGGAGAGGAGCAAATGGGGGGGAGGGGGGAGGGGTTTGTGTGGGGAGAAGGGTGCAACAATGAATGAATGGAATCACAAAATCTCTGTAGATGTTCATTGAAATGAAAAATAAACAACCTAAATTTTTAAAAAAAAGAGAAAGAAAATTGACCCAGCACATGGAAAGGACATGTGAAACTTGATTTGAAGCAGACCAAGAAGTGGCAGTCCTTTGTTGGATCAGAAACTACATAGCAAAAAAAAAAAAAAAAAAAAAAAGAAACTACATAGCACTAATTTTGAAGCTTGAATGCTCTGAGATAATACTCGTATAATGTTATATAAATTACTTGAATATTAAAATAATTTTACTAAACCTTAAAAAAGAAACTTTATTTATTCTAACATTGTATATAATATGAACCCAGGAGAAAGAAAGAGTCAAATGGAAAGGATAAAGAATATTGTGGAAACATATGAAAAGACTCTTAAAATCAAAGCCAAATTTTACATAAAAAATTGATTACTTTGCAGTACATATGAGAATTTTCTGATAAATGGATACAATGAAAAAGTTAAAGAAATTTCCTTAACTTGCTTTGAGCACATGGTGTTTTATTGTTTTCTCTGGGGTCATCTTATTTACAACTTAATCTGTAAACGCATTGTGGTTTTTGTACTTAATTAGAATCAGAGTGCCTTTCTTAAATCTAATAGTTGCTTTTTTAATAATTATTGATTCAAATGGGATGTTTAGTAATTAAAATCACTCCAAATTCTTGACATAGTCTGTAAGTAAAATGAACATGGTCCTAAAAGTGCTTCTGGTGTTTTTCATACTTCCCAACTAATCAGAATTGTCTAAAGAGACAGTTAAACACACAAGTTTGTGACCCACTTGACACTTGCCGAAATGGGATTTTTCTGGAAAGAATCCCAGCAATCTAACTCTTCAACAGATTCCTCAAGCAATAGTTGGCACTAGGTATGTATTAAATAGAATAAAGATTTAAATCAATACCTTGATGGACTACAAGAATGGAATTACGCATTGTGGCCACAGGATCTCCCACCTATGAGTTCCTACATTGGACCCTCTGAGAGCAAGAACTGGCAATTAGAATTTTCTAAAGCCAGACAGGAGATTGCAATCACACTAAATTTGATAACCGTTTGATAGCTCAAAGGAGGTTACAATAAAGTGTGGAAGCATTATGTAGACATATAAGAAACTTGCCTAGTGCCCTTTGATGAGAATATGGGGGGAGTTAGGGAAGACTTTAGGGAAGAAGTGACTTTTAGATATTTAAAGGCTATGTAATTTGTAGTCAAGTAGAATCCCTGATGACAGTGTTTAAATGCTAAGTTACGAGCCCAAAGGTCAACAATTTGAACCCACCAGCTGCTTCAGTGTTGAAAGATAGCATTCTGCTGGCATAGAGATTACAGCTCTGTGATTAAGTAACCAGAGTAAGTAGAATGATGGGGCATGATGAAAGTTAAAGATTCAGAGGAGTATTACAAATGTGAGTGTCAGTGAAGCAAAATCTCAGGTAAAACAGTCTGGTGTCTTCCAGAAGTGAAAGTAAGAGCAGCTGTCACCATCTACGGTGCTGAGCTGATTTTTAGATTTGATATGTGTGAGTGCTATCACAAGTGATTTAATACAAATAATAGTGAATGCATAAGGGCTGTGAATGGTTTTCTTTCAGTGAGTAAAGAAAATCTGGGGAGGAAAACAGATGTTTTGTAAGCCACATTAAGGATCTTGGATTTAGGCTGAAGGAAATGTAAAACCACTAAGAATTTTAAGTAGGGGCAAGGCTAGATCAGAGTTGTATTTTATAAAAGCAGGTCTTGCTGCAGAATACAGAATTGGGTGAGACCAGAGGTAAAGAGAGCCTCTAATAGGCTGTTTGAGTAATAGAGCTGAACTAAATTTCCTAATAGATACTGACTTATCCTCTATAAGAGAATTGACTTAAAAAAAAACCCAAAAAACCAAAAAAAAAACCACCACCAAAAAACCACCACCACATCCCTACTCTCTGGTGTGTGTTGAGTAAGAATATGCATACAAAAAGAGTAAAGCCTTATTTTTTAAATGACCATTTCCAATGCAGAGATCCAGGACAACTATAGATAGTCATCAAAAATGAAGAGAGATCACCAGCTAGTTTCAGTACAGTAAAAAGCCCAGTGAGGATTATGTATTTCTTTAAATGCAAATCAAAACAAACCTCATGTTCTTTCATTTCTTCTCTCCCCTTGAAATTATGGCAATTCACTATAACCATACTGGTCACTTAGTACTAATTAGAAACTTGGGCTTGATCCTTATATATATTGTTGGAGAACAAAACCATGAGAAAATGAGCTTTTTAAAATTTCTATTTTTAAATGTAACCTAACCCGTATGAGAGAAAAAGAAACGAGGTCTGTGGGGAAAATAATAAGTACATGTATATTGAGTTAACAGTTACAAGCCATGCTGCAGCCCATTTTACATAACAGGACCCATGTGAATTGAATTCTACTCAGCAGAAAAGTGACCCAAGATGAAAAGAGGGATTGTATCAAAATACTCAATTTTAGAGATTAAAATCCTGTTTTATTTTTAAGTAATTGCGCTCAGATCTACTGCAAAAGTGGAAGGCATCAACTCCAGACAAATGCTGATGCTCTGGGCATTTGAGAGGCACTCTCCCACCATTGCACCCCAATTCATTGTTCATTTTTCTTAGCGTAAGAGAGCCTACTGGGGTTTAATGACATTTTGTTCCCATTATAATTCAATTCAGTGTCTGTTTTTGAGTGCCATGTGCTTTTGTAATTTGAGTGAATGATGACAGTTTGTACTTTTAGTGAGGGACAGGAAGATTAATAGCTATTTAAAAAAAAATGAGAGCACACAGTTAAAAATGAAAATAATAAGTCTAGAACTTTGTTGAAAACTCTGGGTGCCAGTCTTAGGCCTTAGGTCATTGGAAAGAAATGATTCTACTTATTGTGTTCTTAATTAATGACTTAATAGGTTTTATTAAATTTGTCTAGAAAATGCTAACATTTCATCTAGAGATTAATTTTTACTGATCAACATTTGTGTGAACTAGGAAGCGATGAATGAATTCAAATTGAGCATGGTAGAAACACTTTGGATTGGACATAAAAATTTTCAGCGACTACATTTACATATGTTGATGATAATTAGGCAATGGCTGTGTTTGGGTTGCAAATAATCCAGCCATTGAGAAGGTGCAACCTTCTCCTCATTTGATTTGAAACCCCTTCCTCCTCTTTTCTCTTTAAAAGAAATGTATAGATTTCAACTATAAGATTTGTAGAGTTGAAGAGCCAGACAGCAGCCCTGGACTGTGTTAATGGTTCTCTTACTCTTTTCTCTCTCCAATTTGTTTCTGACATCACTCACTATAAGCACTTTACTGGAACATCTTCCCTTTGTCCCCTTGTCTCCTTCTGCCTCTTGACTCTTTTCTTTGCACTCACTGGAAGTTTCCCCTTTCATTTTGTAGTGCCTTGAGAGAAATATTTCTCTAAGTATTTTACATAGGCTCTTACTAAAGATTTTATTTGCCCCAAATTTATTTATTCTTAAGCTCCAAAAGAATAATTCTGTTGCCTAGGATTTGAATAACATAGCAATCCAACTTGACTTATGGTTTTCCATATACTAGCCATTTTTCTAGGTAGGCTCAGTTTTATTATACATAAATTCCAAAAGTCAGTATCATTGCCATTTTGTTGGAACTTACAGCAGGTTTTCTGGGGCTGTAAATCACACAGAATGAGATTGTTCATTTTTCTCCCTCAACACAGTTGGTAGTATTCCAATATGTGCATGTGTCTGTCTGTCTGTCTGTCTATCTATCTATCTGTTGTTGTTATATGCCATCGAGTTGCTTGTAACTCATAGTGACCCTGTGCACGACGGCTGTGAACCCTGCTCTATCCGGAGCCAATCTCGCTACCTCTAATACGCCTGTCTTCATTACTCCCATTTATTGTGTCAATTCATCTCATCCAGGGTTTTCCTCTCTTGGACTTCCCCTCCACCCTTCCAAGCATGTTGTCCTTCTCCAATGATGTTTTGTCCCTCCTGGCAACATGCCCAAAGTATGTGAAATGGAACTTTAAAACGCTGGCCTCTGAGGAGAAACTTAGTTTCTTCCTCTCCAGGAAAAATCTGGTGGTTCTCTAGGCAGTCTGTGATATGTTCAGTGCTCTTCTTCAGCACCACAACTCAGAGATATCAATCCTTCTTCTGTCATCTCTGTTCTTTGTCCAGCTCTCTGATGCATAGCATTTGTTAAGTCCATGAACTGCATTACACACACCTTAGTCTCTTGACTGACATTGTTGCTCTTCAGCACTCTGGAGAGGGCCCTGAAAGTGGATTTCCCTAATGCAGTTTATCTTTGGATTTCCTAACCGCTGGTGCCAAGGGTAGTGTTTGTGGAAGTGAGCAAGCTGAAATTGTTAACTGTCTCAATCTCTTCTCCATCTATCATGGTAGCAACCAATTGGCCCAGTGGTGAGGATTGTTTCTTGATGATGAGCTTCAATACATGTTGCAGATTCCAGTCCTTGATCTTCTGCAGCCAATGCTTCAGGCCTTCCATAGTTTGAGCAAACAAGGCCGTGTCATCTGCATAACTCAAGTTGTTGATAAGTTGAGTTTTCCTCTAATCCTGGTGCCACATTCCCTCTCATATAGTTCAGCCTACTGAATGATCTGTTTTACATATAGATTGAAAAGGTATGGAGACAGGGCATATCCTTGACATCCTCTTCCTGATTTTGACCCATGCAGTGGTGTCTCCTTGTTCTGTTCTTGTTCTGTTCTGACGACTGCTTTTTGGTTTAAGTATAGCTTTTGTGTGAGCACAATTAAGTGGTCTGGGATTCCCATTCTTCTCAAGGACAGTCACAATTTGTTGTGATCCACATAGTCAAATACCTTTGCATAGTCAGTGAAGCACAACAGATGGACATCCCTCTGATACTCTTTGCTTTCATCTAAGATCAATCTGACATTGAAGATAATGTCCATAGTACCATGGCCTCTTCTAAACCAAGCTTGCATTTCTGGTAGTTCTGTTGCTATCCTGTTCCAATTGTTTTTGGATGATCTTCAGAAGGATATTGCTTGCATGGGATGTTAGTGATATTGTTCAATAATTTCCACACTCTGGTCATCTTTTTTTGTAGTGGGAATAAATATGGATCACTTCCAGTCAATCCGACACGTCCTTTAGACTTCTTGGTACAACCTAGTGATCAAGTCCAGGGCTACATCTCTTAAGGAAAAATGTCAACTGGTATTCCATCAGTTCCTGAGGCCTTGTTACTGCCAATTCCTTTAGAGCAGATTGAACTTTCTCTTTTATCACTATTGCTTCTTGAACATAAGATATTTCATTAAATTCTTTGTGTTAGCTAATTATTTTTGGTGCAATGACTTCATACTCTTCCCATCTTTCTTTGATGTTTTGGGTTTTTTAAAACAAGTATTTTTGTTTAGAAAGATATGTTAGCAAATTTTTGTTATGTGCTGTTGAGTCAGAAATAATACATAACAGACACTCCAGTGACTTTTGAAGGGTATGGTTTGCACTGGAGGAGATTGCTATGACATACATACTCTTGAAGCAGCCATTTCTTCATGAAATTTTGGAAACATTCTCTAGAATGTCTTTGTTGTTGTTTTGTACCTTTAAGTCAGAACCACCTGATAATTGACCCTTTTGTGGAATTTTAGAAACAGTAAATCACACAAGAGAAGATGGCTCTCTTTTTTAAAAAATGGATTTTGGAAGGGAAGAAAACATGCTTTTTAATTCTCCATCTTGAAGACAGAACTTTTCTCTAACCTTTGTAGCACAATGGGCAAAATATTCTAGGTGAGTTTATTATTTTTTAGCAGAGTTCTATCAAATGGCTAATGTACTTCCTGCTGAGAGTTTGCAAGTTCAGTTCCTCCTACTGATGCCTCAGAAGAAATGCCTGGTGATCTATGAGCTATTTCTCAAAAATCAGACTTTGAAGATCCTACCGAGGACAGATCTACTCTGACACATACAGGATTTTCATGAATCTGTAGCTACACAACCCTTGTCTTTATTTCCATGGGAGAGAAACAACATTGCATGTTTCTTGAAAATAGTATTATATTTCCCACTTTTACTAATTACTCCCTCTAAAATCAAATGTCTGTTTCCTAGACAAAAATACCCTAAGTTTATTTTAAAGAAATTTTTTTAATTTTATGTCTTCTGAATATGAAATACTTGTTGGTATTTCACATATAAATAATTTTGCTGATGAATTGTCTACCTGCTGAACAACAGATTTCATTTTATAACAGGCAAAATGTTACAAAGAAGCTGGCAGCTTAGTGTATTTATGTTCATCCTTTCCAGATTTCTCTTATGGCTTTACAAATGTGCATTTTAATCCTGCTTTGTATTTTGCCCTAAGTCAGATCTCTCAGATAAAAAGCATACTTACCCTAAGACTATGTTTTACTTATATGCATGCGCAAACATACACATACATTCATACCTGATATAGTTAGCCTTTTCTTATTTCTAATATCCTGATTCTGCAAGGCTTATTTGCTAAAATAATACATAGTGCATGTTGCTAGGAGGGGCTATTCTTTAGAAAGGGACATCGTGCTTTGAAATACAGAGGGATGACAAAAGAGAGGGAGCCCCTCAACCAGGTAGATTAACACAATGACTGCAGCAGCCTCAAGCCTGTAAGAGATTGTGAGGACAGCACAGGACAGGACAGGGTTCAGATCTGTTGTTCACAGGGTCACTATGAGTCTTACTCTACTTGACAGCACCTAACAACATCTGTTACTTGGTTTAGGAATGATGCATATGATGAGATAAGCGTAGCTTTCAGAAGAAGAAACAATTCTGACATCTGTCAATTCTGACACACTGATAAGACAATCAGTGATTTTTTTTAAACATCATTGTATGAAAAAACATCATTTCGTTGTAATTTTCTTGTGTTTTTTTACAAACAATGTGCAAGAAGCATTTTGTTTATTTTCCTGAAAAATGGTTAACCTGTCTTAAAGCATGTTTGAGCACTTCATGGTTGCAGACTTGTAGGAGCTGTGAGACAGCAGCAATCTCCGTCACAACTGAGTGGGCGAGTAGTAGGGTGTTGTTGATACTCAGGCAGTTCAAGAATCACTGGGCTCTAATATCACTGCCTTCTCATGGGAAAACTTGCAGTACACTGTTAAATATCAGGTGATAAAAATGGTCTTACTATTATTTGTGAAGCTCAGTGTGTGATGTGTATCACTCTTACTGCCATGGAGTTGGAAGTGACTCATAGCTCTCTCTCTATAGGAGGTTTCTAAAGTTGTAAGTTGCGGATTACACATCTTTCTCCCATGGAGCCACTGATTAGAGTTGAACTTCAAAAGAGGAACAACCTTGGGTTAATGGTGTGATTCTATGGATTAGGACATCCGAATGCTTCCAATTTACATATAAGATCATGTACTGGTGGCTTGATAATAATTTATTAATTCATGTAGATTTAAACAAAAAAACCTGTGTCAAAATTATTTCTCTGAGGCCGGAGTAAAAGATATTAACAATACATTAGTGCCCACATTTCATATATTTCACGTGTACTGAACTTTTATCCTCATGTGTGGGTAACACTTTTCTCACTTTGATTTTTCTTGTAGAATTCTCCCTGCAATGATAGTCATATATTTCAATCATAACTGCTCCTAAAGGCTCAATCTGAATATTACCTTTCCTAGAAAGGTGTTTTAATTTAGCAGGAAATAATTTCCCTACAATTTGAAATCCATTTGGGAGTTTGTTCTACTTCATATTATTTTACAAGTATTAGCTCAGCAATTACAGAGAAGACTTTTGGAAGGAGTATTTGAGTCTTAATCATTGCTAAAATTCTCATTTTCCCTACCACATGCAGTGCTTTGGAGCATGGTATGTGTTGAATAAAAATGGATAGAATGAATGGCTTCAAAATAAGACTTGAAAATTTCCTAGATGTAAAATGGAAATGATTTAACAAAATAATGGAACTATAATAGCTACTCTATCCTTTCCTTTGTTTGAAATCCATTTCTGACTCTTGACTCAAATCAGGTATCAAATCAGAGCAACTCTTTTCAGAATTCTTTTTTGCAATGATAAAAACATTTTAGATTTATCTGTTATGGTAGGCACTCTGGAGTCCTACTGGGCAAAGAGTTGAGGTGCCTAACCAAAAGCAGGTAATTTGAATCCAGTAGCCACTCTGTGTGATATAGATGAACAGTGTCCTCCCATGCAATGAAAACCCACCCTCAAGTCCCATGCCTCTGAAAACCCACCAAGATGCAGTTTCAGGTTGGTGCTGACTCCACAAAATGAGGGGTTTTGAAAGCAGCATGTAGCTATTGAGCATTGCATTGTAACTACAGCAACCAAGGTTTTTGTTACATGCCATTGAGTTGCTTCCAACTCATAGCAACCCTATTTTCAGCAACTGTGAACCTTGCTCTTCTGAAGCCAAACTTATTGCCTCTGACACACCTACCCCCTTTACAGAAGTCACTGAGCAAGTCCATCTCATCGAGGGTCTTCCTCTCTTAAGCTGTCCCTCCACCCTCCTAAACATGATGTTCCTCTCCAAGGACTGGTCCCTCCTTGCAACATGCACAAAGTATGTCAGACAGAACTTCAGAATCCTTGCCTCTAAGAAGTATCCTTATTTCACCCTCCCTAGGGTGAAGTTGTTTGTTCTCCTAGCAGTCTGTGGTATATTCAGTACTCTTCTCCAGCACCACAGCTCAAAGGCATAAATTCTCCTTATATTATCCCTAGTCAATGTCTAGCTTTCTGATGCACAGTAAGTAATTGTGAAGACCATGGCTTGGATCAAGCGCACCTTAGTCTCCAGACTGATGATGTTGCTCTCCAGTACTTTAGAGAGAGTCTCTGACAGCAGACTTTCCCAGTGCAATTTGTCTTTTGATTTCCTGATCGCTGGTATCATTAGCACAGTAGTGAAAATCTTTGTTTCCTTGATATTGAACTTTAATCCATATTTAAGGCTACAGTTCTTCACCTTCTGCAACAAGCACTTCAAGTCTTCCTGTTTCAGCAAGCAGGGTTGTGTTACTTTTCATTTAGATAGGCAAATGTGGCTACCATATTGGAAAATACAATCTTAATGTAGAATTGCTCTTGATATTTTACTGTGACAAGCAGTTCATTGGGACAAGGCTTAGGCTCATTTTCTAGAGTTACACAGGTTCATGCAAAAGCCGAGTGAACCTAAGTTGTTTTAAAGTCTGTAGTCAAGGAACCTTACTTGCCACTCCTAGTTTCCAATCCTGCATTAAAGCCAGAATTTCTCAACAACTTATTAGTTACCTTACACTGTGAAATCCAAGTAAGCTGCATTGATCATTCAAGAACAATATTACTTATTCATTGTTTACTGATCTAATGAAATGCCCTTTCTATTATTATGACACCAAAACATATTTTCTTTTACTTCTCTCCTTTGTAGGTTCTGAAAGACCAGATATCAACTATATTTAATTCAAATGTTATCTCCAACTTGATTTTTTTTGTATTTACTTATCCTAGCAAATTTCAAGGGAGCACTAGTGGCCTTGTGGTTCCTATCCACCAGCTGGTATCCATGAGATCTATGAGCAATTATTTCCCATTTGATTTGGAGCTCCTGAAAACCCACTGGCAAGTCAACTATAACCTGGGTCTGACTCAGCGGCAATGAATTGTGATGGATTGATGCAGTAGTGGGGGTAACAGAGGTTGATGTGTCAAAAACAGGATAGGACAGAGTTTGACACAAACAGATATAAAATATTTGAACAGACCATCACAAAAGAAGAAATTAAGCAGAGAATAAAAATAGGCAAAAGATATGGCAAGCCTTTTCACAGAGGAAGACATTCATAACACATGAAGAAATGCTCAAAATCGTTGGCAAGAAGAAACATGCGAATCAAGACCACAGTGAGATACCATCTGACCCCAGTAGCAGTGGCAAAGCTTAAAAGGACAGCAAGCAATAAATGTTAGAGAGGATGTGGAGAGATTGGAACTGTCATACACTGTCGGTGGCATTGTAAAATGGTACAACCACTCCAGAAGGCAGTTTGGCAGTATTCCTCAATCCTTTGCTGATGGACATTTGGGCTGATTCCATTTTCTTGCTATTGTAAATAAAGCTGTTATGAACATCTATGTACAAATTTCCATTTGTGGCTCAGCTCTATTTTCCTTGGAGTATATTTCAAGCAGCATGACAGCTGGGTTGTATGGAATTTCTACGTTCAGCTCTTTAAGCAAATGCCAAACTGCCTTCACTATTTAGTTCCATATTCTTTATGTCTGGCCAACTGACTGCAAGAGATCTATATCTGTTTCTATTCCAAAAAAAGGGTGACCAGACAGAGTGCAGAAATTATCAAAGAGAAATTATCATTAATATCACATGTAAGCAAGATTCTGCTGAAAATTATCTAAAGATGACTGGAACAGCACATCAACAGAGAACTGCTAGATGTACAGGCTGGATATAGAAGAGGCTGTGGTACTAGGGATATTCTAAGTAATGTTAGATGGATCTTGGCTGAAAGCAGAGAGTGCCAGAGGAATGTCAATCTGTGTTTTATTGACTATGAAGAGGCATTTGACTGTGTGGATCATAACAAACTGTGGGTAACTCTGAGAAGGATGGGAATCCCAGAACATTTGATCGTCCTTATGTGAAACCTATACTTGGACTCAGACAGTTGTCAGAACAGAGCAAGGAGACATTGCATGGTTAAAATCAGGAAGGGTGTATGCCAGGGATGTATTGTTTCCATAACCTTTCAATCTATATGTAGAACAGGTCATCCAGGAAGCTGGGCTGTATGAGGAGAAATGTGGTATAAGGACTAGAGGAAGATGCATCAATCACATGTGTTATGCAGACTACACAACTCTGCTTGTTCAAACTGAGGAGGACATGAAGCACATGGCTGCAGAATATTAAGAACTGCAGCCTTCAATATGGAATGAAGCTCAACATTAAGAAAACAAAGATTGTTACCACTGGGCTAATTGGTAGCATCGTGATGGATGGTGAAGAGATTGATATTGTTAACAGCTTTAGTTTACTTGGCTCCACAATCAACACTCTTGGTACCAGCAGCCAGGAAATAAAGAGACAAATTGCATTGGAAAAGTTGGCTGTCAAAGGCCTCTCCAGAGTACTGAAGAGCAATGATACCAGTATGGAGACCAAGATGTGCCTAATCTAAGCCAGAGTCATTGCAGTTGCTTGCTATGTGTCAGAGAGCTGGACAATGACTAGGGATGATAGAGAAGTGAAGCCTTTGAGCTATGATGCTGGAGAAGAGTTTTGAATGTATCATAGACTGCCAGGAGAACAAACAGGTTCATCCTAGAGAGGGTGAAGCCAGCCTGCTCCTTGGAGACAAGCATTCTGAGACTTTGTCTGACATACATTGTGCATGCTGCAAGGAGGGACAGGTTCTTGGAGAGGAGTGACATCATGCTTGGAAGGGTGGAGGGATGGAGGAAGAGAGGGAGACCATCAATGAGATTGACTGATACAGGGACTGCGGTAATGAGGATAGGTTTGTCAGAGACAGTAAAGTTGGCACAGGATACAGCATGTTTCATGGCTGTTGTTCATAGGGTCACTATGAGTTGCAAGGGTCTCGACGGCACATAACAACAATTCTTCATGCATCTCTAAACTTGTAAGTAATTTTTCAGGCATTTATAATATCGCATACAATTCAATGCATGTGTTACAAAATTTATGTCCACCCAATGAATTGCTACAAACAGATAAAGACTCAAAAAGGATGTTATTAGCTATAAAATGAAAGATGGGCTATGAAAAAAAAGGAAATCTTCAATTTGCTTATTTGCAAAGAAGTTATTTAGTTTGACAGGTCCTTAGAGTCCCCTTTTCTGTTTTGTTTTTGTGGTGTTTTTTTTTTACAATTTCACTGATTTCTCATTGTCACTAATGAGAAGACACATAATAAATCACAGTGGTTCTCAGTTGACTAAAAGCATCTTAGACTGTTGCTCAGCATAAAACAGAGTAGTAGTGCTTGAGGGACTCTCTCTACTCTTCTAGTTTCCCATCCTTCTCCTTACTACTATTACTGAATAAGAGGAGGTTCAGCAATATTGACATTTGGTTAGTTAAAACCACTCAATTAGTGTTGAGTAGGTACCCTCCTGCTGTTTTTAAGTGTGAAGAAATAATAGGCAACATTTATCTCTTAGGAGTTCATTTCCCGTGCCTCGTATCAGTTCAGTTCTTTCATACCATTAGCATGATGCCATTTTAATGGTGACACTGCTGTTGGGATAATCTTTAGCATTTCTACAACACTTGGTCTTGTCTTGTCTTAGTGTTTTCATTGAGTACGTGCATCTGTCTCCATGAACATATTTGGCTTTTTAAGAAGACAGGAATGGTGAATCACTGCACTTATTCAGTAAGCAGCAAGGGAGAAGTGATTTAAAATATGTTTTATTGACCCCATTTCATGTAACTGTTAAACATTGAGAAATAGTAAATTTTTACAAAACAAGACCTTAGTGGACATCTGTAGTTGCCAAGGCATGTATTAATGTCACTTTCCATCATCTTTAAACAATTTCATGTAATAAAAAAATCAATAAATACCATATAATGAAATACAGACATTTAGATATGCCAGTAAAGTTTGCTTGTCCTGAAAATTAGAGAAAAATGGGATTTGAACTAGTGGTAAGGAATTGGGCTACCATCCCAAAGACATGTGGTTCAAATCCACCAGGGGCAACCATCTCTGAAACCCTGCTGGATTGGCTATAACTCGACATTACACAACATGATTCTTGCTAATTCTAAAACCTTCTGAGTGTAAAAATGCTTCCGTGCTATTTCTTACTGCGTTGTCCCTACCTGCATGGCATTCAGACAACTTAAAAAAAAAACAACACAGGAATTTGATGTGTTCTAGCTAATCATTCAATTTTCCAACCTGACATCTTGTCATATTTTAATACAGATATTTCAGTTTGCAAGTCACTTTTCTGGTATTTGTCCTGCAGTGAAAGTAATTCACTAAAATTTAGTTTGGTGTAAAAAAATCTGCATTTATCATAAATGAAAGAAAACCAAAATACACATTTAGGGAAAAAATCCAATGAGCTAGAATGTTTAGAAGTGAAATATCACCCTGTATTAACATAAATTTTTTACTGTATTTTTTATTCTGAATGGTTGTCCAGATTTTGAGCAAGATGTAGAGAATATATAAATGAAGCACATAGACTTCTCATTCCATCACCATGGTTACCTGTTTAACATCCCTTGTTGAGTAAGTGATCACCTGGCTCATTTCAAGATTTTTGACTGGAGACTTGCAAGCATTTCTTAGTTTACTAGTAGATCTTGGGTATAAACAATGCTCTGAAGAAATTTTTCTTGAGACACGATTATTTGAAAGATCTTGTTTTTCATTTTGCCTTCTCTTATTACCATAAGTGGAGTACTGTGGCTTTGTAGTAAGAAGCTGCACTATCAAGCTGAAATCACATAGTTTGAACCCACCTTTTGTTCCATGGAAGAAAGATGGACAGTCTCCTCCCGTGTGATTTACTGCCTCTGGAATCCCGCCAGAGGGCCATATATCAGTCAATTCTGACTTGATGGTACATAACATAACAATATGTCATTGCTGTATGTCATTATTGAAGTATCAGTACTTGACTATAGTTTTCTGTGTTTACCATAAAAACTCCTTTCCGATGATAATGCCGTAGCAGAAGACTATATCTTTTTTATATGTGTTCTGTATTAATAATAGAAAAATAGTAAGTCCCCTTATTTTTGTTGGTGGTGTTACATGCTTTTAAGTCAAACTGATTCATAGTGGACCCTCCAGTGCACTTTCAGAGGCTGAAAAATAACAGTGGAAGAGATTGCTCATCTTTCTCCCATAGGGCAGCTGGTGATTTCATAGCAAAGCAACTTGTAACCAGTAGACTAGCAGAGCTCTCTTCCTAAAGCAAACTGGTTTTTTGTTTGTTTTAGTATTTAAAAAGTCTTTTGTGGAAAAGAATATTTTTATATATTAAAAATGACAATAAGATAGCCATCTCAGCACTTGTCATTAAAGTTTTTGAGTTTACTTCTTAGAAGTTCCCTTTATCTCTCTCATTAATAACTTATGGTTGCCAAACTAACCATTTTCTTAAAACCCTTTTTAATGATTATTTTGATTTTCACTGTAGTTTTAAAATATATGAACATATCTCTGCATAGTTCTAATTTTGCTTGGTTTTCAGTGAATACAAATGTAATTATATGTATTGCACTTCTGTGTCATGTTGTTTTAGTCTCAGCATTATCTGTTTAAGGGTCATCTTTGTTCCTTGTGCATTTTATTTAGTTTGTATTCCCTAGAAACAGATTTTGAGATAGAGAACCACATGATGAAGTTTCAGTCAAAGAAAGTCTAATGCAGAGCTGTTAATTAGCATTTCCACAGGAGCACCTAATACAGTAACCACTAACCACATGTGATTATTGAATACTTGAGTTAATTGAAACATAAATTGAAATAGCACATAGGGGCGCTGAATATTATATTAGACAGGACAACTTTAAAGAAATATATCCCCAAGGAAGTTGGAAAAATAGGCTGGACGACAAACTCTGGCTAAAATTGAGAAGAAGAAGAATCCTAGAACACTTGCTTGTGCTTTTGTGAAACCTATACTTGGACCAGGAGACGGAGACGGCAATCAGAACAGAGCAAGGAAACACTACATGATTCAAAATCAGGAAACGTGTATGCCATGGATACATCCCATTTCCATACCTTTTCAATCTATATATGCAACAGATCATCTGGGCAGCTGAGCTCTATGAGGAATTGGAATCATAAAATGTGGCATCAGGATTGGAGGAAGAGTCTTCAACAACCTGTGTTATGCAGATGACACAACCTTGCTTGCTGAAACTGAGGAGGGCCAAGAGCATTTGCTGCAGATCAAAGACTGCAGTTTTCAGTATGGAATGAAACTCAATATCCAGAAAACAAAGATTCTCACCACTGGGCCAATTGGCAACATCATTATAGATGGAGAAGAGATTGAGATTCTTTGTTTTTGTGTGTTTTTTTTTTGAGATTGAGATTCTTAACAACTTCAGCTTGTTTGGCTCCACAATCAACACTCTTGGCACCAGCAGCCAGGATATCAAAAGACGAATTGTATTGGGAGAATCTGCAGTCAGGGACCTCTCCAGAGTACTGAAGAGCAGTAGTGTCAGTCTACAGACTAAGGTTCACCTGATCCAGGCCATGGTTTTTGCAGTTACTTTCTCTGCATCAAAGAGCTGGACAATGACAATGACAGAATGACAGAAGAAGTGATGCCTTTGAGTTATTGTACTTGAAAAGAGTATTGAATATACCATAGATTGTTAAGAGAACAGATTTGTCCTGTGAAACCAGGCTACTCCTTGGAGGTAAAGATTTTGAAGCTTCATCTAACATATTTTGGATTTATTGCCAGGAGTGACCAGACCTTAGAGGAGGATTATCATGCTTAGAAGGGTGGAGAGACAGCGCAAAAGAAGAAGACCTTAAATGGGATGGATTTACTCCATGACTGGGGTAATGGTGATGGGTGGTTTAGAGACAAATTGACTCAAGATAGAACAGGGTTCAGAGCAGTTGTGCATAGGACCACTATGATCACAAGAGACTTGATGGCACATGATAAGAACATCAAATCTGAGATCTTGTCTAAGATGAATTTTGGAATCTAGGAGAATCCTTCAAAGCATTTCCAAGTTAGGCAAAACAACTAGGGGAATTAGAGTTTATAGCTTCTATGGTGATAAACCCAACAAGAGAATATGACCTTGGGTGAGTCAGTTTCCTGTATCAGGAGAATTCCAATTCAAAAGCATAACTGAGTTTTTTGCAGCTGATATTACCTGCAGTAGTGAAACTGGTGGCAGGCCCAGAAAATAGGAAACCAGTGTATATTCTATTAACTTAGAAAACCACAATTCATGAATGTATTTTTTTTAAATTCTTTTGATAGTTCAGAGTATATTCAGTATCCTTCACCATAATTTTAAAGCTTCAATTATCTTATTTTCCTGATTTGTTGCCCAACTTTCAGTCATGTACAAAGAAATTGTAAACACTGTGATTTGGGTCAAGTTCACAGAGTCACATCATTTCCTCCTTATCACTTTAATGAAGCCCTTGAAAATATTTGCCTAGTACAGTGCATCTTCTTTAATACTATCTCCATGAGAAATGATTGCGGATCTGAGTTAAATGAGAACTTCAATCTTTTCTCCATCTATAATTATCTTGTTAATGGGCAAGCTGTGAGGACCTTTGTTTTCTCATGTCCAAAATTATAATTTTTTTACATTTATTATTAATCTCAATGAAAATTTACAGAGACTTTGAATTTTCCATTAATTCATTGTTCCACTTTTCTCCCCTCCCAACCCTCTCTCCAATACCCTGTCCTCTTGGAAAAGTAAAAAAAAAAATAAAAAAAAATTCTTTCATTGATTTATAATCCCTCCCCCCAGATCCATTCCACTATGCAGCCTTCATTCTGGACTCCTGTCATGACAAAAATACCTAATCACATATCCCTTTTAAACAGTTTTCTCCCTCATCTGTTTCAATGCAGTATACATTACTGAACCCATCTTTCTCAGTCTCCCCCCAACTCCGATGTCAGTCCTGTTTTACAACAGTGGCACCATGCAGTATTTGTCCTTTTGTGACTGAGACACTTCACTCGGCATAATGTCCTCCAGGGTCACTCATTTTGAGTAATATTGCATGAAGTCCTTGTTTTTCAATGCAGCGTAGTATTCCATTGTGTGAATATATCACAGCTTCTCTATCCATTTGTTTGTTGATGGGCACTTAGATTGTCTACAACTCCTTGCTATTATGAATAAAGCTGCGATAAACAGGGGTGTACATATATATATCTGCTTGGATGTCAGTTATCTCTTTGGGGTATATTCCCAGTAGTGCAATTGCTGGGTCAAATGATATCTCTATTTGCAAATTTTTGAGAAAGCGCCATACCGCCTTCCACAGTGGTTGCACCATTTTACACTCCCACCAGTAGTGAACAAGGGTTCCAGTTTCTCCACAACTTCGCCAGCATTTAGTGCTTGCTGTTGCATTAAATTTTGCAATTCTGACTGGGGTGAGATGATATCTCATAGTTGTTTTGATTTGCATTTCTCTTAGAGCTAGGGATTTTGAACTTTTCTTCATGTGCTTGTTAGCTATCTGAACGTCTTCTTCGATGAAGTGACTGTTTATATCCTGTTCCCATTTTTCTATTGGATTATTTACCTTTACCTTCTTGTGGTACTCATGTCAAACAAGGGAGTTATATCATTAATGTATTTTACAGGAACTTAGTGGCACAAAAGTTCAACACTGAACTGCTAACCAAAACTAGCTTTGAACTCACAAGTTACTCCATGCGGAAACTTACAAGCTGTCAGTATACAATATGCTCACATAGATTAGTCTTAATAAAACAAGTGAAATGGTTCTTCTCTGTCATATACTATTGCTGTGATCTGGGCTCATAATATTATAGTTATTTCCCATGTACACTTGACTATTGTATGATCCATTTGGTGTTGCCATCATGGGCCATTAAGTTACCTCCAATACTATTAGTATAAACAATGTTTCTGTGAATATGCCATTTATGTCTCCTGGTGAATATACACAAAAATTTCTCTAGGTTATGTTTATGTATGGATTTACAGTGAGTTAATGTATGTATATAAATCTTGTCCCTTAAGGACAGAAAAGGGTTTTGAGAAAAATGATGACAGAAACAAAAGAATTTTTATAGTACCTGAAATGTAGCTAGAAAAAGCCCACAGAGAAGATGCATTTTATAAATAGCAAAGGAATCATTTTACTATAGAATAATAAACAGCTTAAACAAACAAACCTGAAAATATATAATGTCTCAAAATGCAAGTTATAAATTACATTTATATCAAGTCCAAGATGAGTCATCCTGACATTGCAGTAGCTTTCCTACCTCTCACCCCTCCTCAGTTTAGATTTTCTAAAAAGAGTCAAAAGCCAAGGACTTACAGGTGATTTACTTGGGAGATAGTTCCAGAAAAAGAGAAATAAATGATATATAAAAAATGAAAGGTAGAAAAGCAATAATGGTTGCATTAATTATCCAGTTACCACTATGACCAACTAAGGTTCTGTTCTACTGAGAATCTGCTGAGAAGCCTTATTGAATATAGCTGAGAATTATTCTAGTGAAGGATGGGCAACTGAGCTATTGAATTCTCCACAGTTCTGAAAGGGACAGAATGGCCTTCTAAAACTCTATAAAAATCCCCAAGGAAGCAAAATTAGGAGTATGTGCCTTGAGTACTTGATGTGAGACCCTATGAACATACATGGAAATACTCCCCAGGAACACCCAAAATTAGTCTGAAAAGTGGTAGAAGAGTTATCCATAAGCAAGTGGGTCTTTCGTCCAACCACTGATTTAGAGTATTAGACTACATCGATTCTGTGGTTGTAGCTTCCTAACTATGGTACTAAGATTGGCAGTGCTTTTTTATGGCAAATTAAAATAAACAACAGATGTTGGGGACTGCTTATCCTACTTCTCTGGGGGAAATGATGCCTGGAAGAAATGAATAAATAGACACAAGAGACAAACAACTTACAGAGACAAAACAGCACAGGACAGGACTGGAACAGCCAGACAGGACGAAATAGGACCAGCCCCAGGCAGTTGTGCTGTATTTATTTATACCTTTTGGAAACAAAGAGATGATTCACAGGGAAATAGAAATTTTAAGGGTTACATCATAGAGCCCAGGCAGTCTGGGTACAAGTAGAAACATCAAGATTAATATAGGGCTTGGATGGGCTGGATATATAGTTAGATACGTTCAACCAAGACTTCTTTGTATTCAAAAACTGTGCTTTCTCTCATCTTTCATCAACCTTATCAAGATCAGGAATAATAATGAAAGTCAGTGTCTAAAGATATATGGGAACTGCTTGCAATCTTCCTTCTTAAAGCGCCTTGTGAGATCTGCTTTCAATCTTCTTTCTGAAGACACCTTCTGTGTGCAAGGCACACAGCCATATTCTAAGGATGCAGTCCTTTACATTCTTTGGTTCCCTACAAACAAAAATAAAACAACTCACAAAAAAATGCGTGGATAATTGTACGCAGAAGGATTATGGACACTTCTGCTCACGTGTTATTGAATATTATTGGTAGGTGCCATCAAGTATAAACTCACAGAAACCCGATGAACAGCATAACTCAATCCTGTCCTATCCTGTGCTATCCTCACAATCTCTGACACTCTTGAGCCCATTGCAACAATCACTGTTTCTTTCCACATGGTCGAGGGCCTTCTTTTCCCTCTCCAACCCTCCACATTCCAAGCATAATATCCTTCTCCAAAGAATAGCATCTCCCAACAATGAATGACTGGAAACTCTAAGTCTCTGTCAACTTTCACTAAAATTAATTAAAAAAAATAAGAATAGAATCTCCTAGGAACATTTCCAAAGTAATTGAGATGGTTCTGTATAGTCTGTGAGCTATCACAATAGATTTTTGGACCCAGTGGCATAGTAATATTGGGGTTGGGATGCGTAGAAAGGTGGAGGAGCATAGGGGATATGTCTGACCTCATGGTAATTGGCTTTGTGTTGTTAATGGGAACAATTCCTTTTTGTAGAGTTGATGGAGGTCAGATATGGCTTTCCCTACATGGTCCTTGCTCTTTTTACAGGCACTATGAAAAAGAATGTGACATCAGGCTTGGAGGAGATTCCTCAACAACCTGCCTTATGCAGATGACATAACTTTAAATGTAAGGAGGACTTGAAATGCTTGATGCTGAAGATCAGGAGCTTTAATATAGATTACATCTCAATATCAGGAAAAGGAAGGTTCTTACCACTGAGCCAATAGGCAACATCATGATACATGAAGAACAGATTAGAGTTGTCAATGATTTCATCTGCTTGAATCAACAGTCACCACCTTGATATCAGCAGTCAGAAGATCAGGAGACCTATTGGATTGGGAAAGTTTACTGTCAGGGATCTCTCCAAAATACTGCAGAACAGTGATTGATGCCATTCTGAAGACTATAGTGTACCTGAATCAGGCCATGGTCTTTTCAACCACTTGTTATGCATCAGAGAGCTGGGCAATGAATCAAAATGATAAAAGAATTGATTCCTTTGCGTTGGAGAAGAGTACTCAATATCTCATAGACTGCTAAACTAGCACGTAGATTTATCTTGGAAAAAGCACATCTAGAATGCTCTTGGAGACAAAGAAGCTTTGCATCTCATTCTTTGGGTATGCTGCTAGGAGAAGCTATTTCATGGAATGGAACATCATGCCTGGGAAGGGGAGGGTCAGGGAAAGCGAGGAAGACCCTCAATGAAATGGATAGACCTAGTGACTGCAGTACATGCTCAAGTGTATCAGAGGTGATGAAGATGGTACAGTATAGTACAAGGTTCAGGTCTGTTGTTCATTGGATCTCTATGATTTGTACTCAAGACTATAGCATCTAACAATGACAACAACTATATGATTCCTCTTCATCTTAAAGCCTAGAAATTAAAGAGACAATTTGCTTGTCTCCTCTCACCCACTCAGCATTCAATAAAAACACAAAATCTCTCATTGCTTTTGTGTCAGAACTATTACTTGTACAAAAGGAGATAATCTGTCTTTCTCTCATGTGACTGCTGGTGGATTTGATCCTCCAGCAAGGCACAACCTTTGAGTTCGTAGTGCACTTTTCCATGGACTATACCACCAGAGCTTCCAATATACAATGGTGACGCAGGAATAATAGAAAACATTTGTGATTTAAAATGAGGAACTAAGAGACACATAAACTTCACTTATCCATATCAGTCCTGATGTACGATAAAAATGTTCTACCATTGCTTCATTAGGGCCCAGATCTACTAACTGGAAACATCCTCTGATCTTGAGCCATCTATCCTGTTCCATTGTATACTGGATAGGGCTTATATCTGTTGTTCATAGGGTCGCTATGAGTCATACTCAACTGGACAACACCTAACACTACCACCACCACATTTTCAATCTTTTAAAACAAAACAAAAATATACTATCAGTTTGGTTCTAAGGCATGGTGTTTTTGCAATGAGTTTCCCAGGCTGTAAATTTTGGCAGCTAGAAACTGTCTATCTTGCTTGCTCAAAGCAGTGAGTAGAATCAAACCATTGACTTTTCAGCTAGCCCAACATCAACCTACCAGAGCAATAACTTCAACACTGTGTTAAGTGTTCAACATTTGTGAATTGTGTTTTAACCTCAGCAAATTTAGGCATAATCATAGAAATGTATATTGATGATAAACTTGGAGTATATGGGGTCAATATTTAGAAAAAGTGTTGTTATGAGATGCCATTGAGTCAACTGTGACTCTTAATGACCTTAGGAACCACAGGTCAAAACCTTGCCTTATAGCATGCTGCCCTCACAATTCTTGCCATGTTTAAGCTTATTGTTACAGTCATTGTGTCAATACTTTTCATTGAGGATCTTAACCTTTAGCTGACCATCTGCTTTCTAAGCAGGCTGTATTTTCCATGGATTGGTCCCTCCTGACAAAATTTGTTGTTATTGTCATGTGCCATCAAGTTGCTTGTGATTCATAGCAACTCTGTGTACAATAGCCCTAAACCCCCTCTATCCTGTGCCAATCTTATTGTCTCAGACACACCTACCCCCATTACCTCGACCACTGAATCAATCTACCACATCAAGGGGCTTCCCTTGATAAATATAGGAGATAAATTGTGTGTGTGTGTGTGATATGTATTATATATGTTATATGTGTGCTATATATATCTGTATCTATATATATATGTGTGTGTGTGTGTATATATGTTTGTTGTTATTGATTTCCATCGAGTTGAGCATGACTCACAGCACTCTATGAACAAAAGATTTGAAGTCTTTCTGTAACTATTGTCATTTCTCAAAGTTCATAGAGTTTCCAGAGGCATGTTGTTTAGGAAGTGGATGCGACTCCTGTTTCCATATACTTAAAGACTTATACTAAGAGAGTCAACAAGAATTACTTAGATTTCAAGGAGTTTAAAAAACAGATAAGGGGTTGGGCAATTTTTATTGGTATATTATCTGGGGAAGGCTTCCGGTGTCATTTGATGGGAGTAGAGATGGTAAAGCTAATGCCTGGGTATCTTGAGTCAGAGCATTGTATATGATTGGTTTAGCAAGCTTATTTGGCTTTTCCTAACTGATGTTTCCTACCTGATGTCGGTATAGCTTGCATTTCAATGTCAGGAGAACAAAGATTCTTACTACTGGACTGATAGGCACCACAGTGCTATGATGGATAGAGAGGAGATTGAAATTATTCCACAATTAACACCCTTGATACCAGCAGTCAGAAAATAAGGAGATGCATTGCATTAACTGCAGTTAGAGACCTTACAAATTATTGAGGAGTAATGATGTCAGTTTGAGGACTATGATGCATCTGATTCAGGCCATGGTCTTTCTGATTTCTTGCTATGCATCTAAGAGCTGGACAGTGAATAAGGATGACAGGAAAAGAATTGATGCCTTTGAGCTGTATTTTCAAAAAGAACACTGAACATCATATGGACTGCCAAGAGAACAAAAAGATATGTCTTGGAGAGGGTAAAGCCAGAGTGCTCTTTGGAGGCAAGAATGATGAGGCTTCACCTCACATACTTTGGAGATGTTGCTAGAAGATACAATTCCTTGGAGAAGAACATGATTCTGGGAAGTGTGGAGGGCCGATGAAGGAGAAGAAGACTCAACCGGGTGGATTGGCCTGGTCACAGCTGGGAAAAAAATAAAATTCTTGAGAGCGTCAATCTTTTCTCCACCTATAA
>NW_006399975.1:3582801-3595304 GCF_000299155.1 Elephantulus edwardii
TCCAGTTTCTCCACAACCTCGCCAGCATTTATTGCTTGCTGTTCTGTTAAATTTTGCTATTCTGACTGAGGTGAGATGATATCTCATAGTTGTTTTGATTTGCATTTCTCTTAGAGCTAGGGATTTTGAACTTTTCTTCATGTGTTTGTTAGCTATCTGAACGTCTTCTTCTATGAAGTGTCTGTTTATATCCTGTGCCCATTTTTCTATTGGATTATTTACCTTTATCTTCTTGTGGTGTTCATGTCAAACAAGGGACTTATATCATTAATGTATTTTAAAGGAACTTAGTGGCACAAAAGTTCAACACTGAACTGCTAACCAAAACTAGGTTTGAACTCACCAGTTACTCCATGGGGAAACTTACAAGCTGTCAGAAAGAGTAAGGATGGCACAGGATAGAACAGGGTCCAGGTCTTTTGTTCATAGGGTCACTGTTAGTTGAATTGGACTTAACAGCTTCTAACAACAACAACAACAACAACAACTGATTAGCTGGAATTGAGAGCAAAACATAGGAAATCTGGTGGTCGTTGATCAACAACCACCGCCATTGATGTCAAGAAGGTTCCAATTTTATAACCAGGAAAAGATGAAATCAATAAAAGAGACCTTCTAAAAAACTAAACCTCTGTGTACATCAACAACTTTTCCTAATAGGGTGAAAAAAACCCACCCTATATCTGGGGAAAATATTTGACAATGACATCTCAGACAAGGATCTCATAATGAAAGTTTACAGAATAGTACTGAGCCTCTATTTATTCCTTGGTGTTCCATGTCACCTTTGCTTGCTGAAACTGAGAAACCAAAAACATTTGCTGAAAAAGGTCAAGAACTGGAGTCTCCAAAACAGATTGACGCTCAACATCAAGAAAACAGACTCACAACTGCGTCAACTGGTACCACCGTGATGGATGGAGAAGAGATTGAGATTGTTAACAATTTAAATTTTCTAGGTTCAACAATCAGCACTTTTGGCACCAGCAGTTGGAAAATGAAAAACTGAATTGCATTAGGAACATCTACAGTCAGGGATCTCTCCAGAATACTAAAGAGCAATGATATCAGCCAAGACACTAAGGTGTGCCTGCTCCAGTCCATGGGTCCATGGGTCCATGGTCTTTACAATTACTCACTATGCATCAGAGAGCTGGATAGTGATTAAGGATGATAGAAGAAGAACCTATGCCTTTGCATTGTGGTGCTGGAGAAGACTGTTGAACAAACAAAAGCCTTAAGTAGAAGAGATCTACCATGGAGAGAGTAAAACTAAGTTGCTCCTTGGAGGCAAGGATTTTGAAGCTCCATCTCACATACTTTGGGCATATTGCCAGGAGGGGCCAGTCGTTGAAGGAGGACATTATGCTTGGAAGAGTGAAGGGATCCCACAGTCAAGGAAGACCTCAGATGAGATGGATTAACATAGTTACTAGGTTAATGGGGATAAGTGTGTCAGAGATAGTGAGATTGCCTCAGGACAGGGTAGTGGTCAGAGCTATTGTACATAGTGGCTAATAACAACAGGGGCTCCACAAGGAAAAGACTGATAGCTCAATCACAAAATGGGAAAAACATGGAAAGAGTTTTCGCAAAGGAAGACATTCAGATGGTCAAGAGACACATGAAGAAATGCCCATAATCAATGGCAATGAGAGAGATGCAAATAAAAATCATGAGATAACCATATCACACCAGTAGCAGTAGCATTGTTTAAGAGAACAGCAATTAATAAATGTTGGAGAGGATATGGAGCGATTAGAACTCTCATGCACTGCTGGTGAGAATGGAAAGTGAGACTACCACTCTGGAAGGCAGTTAGGTGTTTCCTCAAAAATCTAAACATGAAATCTCACATTACCAGGTAGTTTCACTGTCACAAATGGAGATTTGTACACCTATCACCTATGCTCATAGCAGAATTAGTCACAATAGCAAGAAAATGAGACAGGCCAAACGTCCATCAACAAACGAATGGATTGAGAAGTTATAGTACATTCAACAATAGATTACTGTGTAGCACTAAGGAGCAATGATTTTGTATAAAACTATATAAACATGAGAGTGTTTAGAGAACATTATGCTGAGATAACTAACTCAGTTTCATAAGTACAAATTACTTCATAACCCATGATTGCAAAAATGGAAGTATAACTAGTAATATATGCATAAAAGTAAAAAAAATGAAGGGAGGAGGATAGGGGAGCAGAGAATAGGGAGGGGGGGAGTAAATCGCTAGGGAAACAGAGTTTGATAAGGCAGAGAGGAATGGTGAAGAAATTAGGAAACATCTAATGAAGACCTGAAAAGATGGGGTAATAGTAGACACAGATCAATGATGATTACTTTTATAAAACACAATGCATATGAGTATTAATTCAAAACCCAGTGTGAATGAAAAAATGTGTCAAACAGTATATATGGATGATACACAATGTATATGAATTTTGTATACATACCAATAATTTTTTTAAAAAACTTAAAAATATGTTCCTAATGACTTTCTTAAGGTAAAGGAAGGTCATGTAGACTATTTCTCTTCCTAAGTCCTATCTACATATAAACAGGATAAGCACCTTCCCTCTTTTAGCAGATAAACTGATGACCTGAGTGCCTGTAAAAGTCCTAAAAAGATGGGCGTTCCAGTGTTGTTAACTTCTAAAGTTCTTGAACTGAGATTTCCCTATATCTGAAGTATCAGGAAACATACAACTCAGAGTCAGAGGAAACGGAAAATAATATTACACAAAGCTTATCTAGTTGGATATAAACATTTCTTTATTTGCCAGACTCCTTAACAACTTCTATTTTAAAACATTTCTTTTCAAATATTCAAGCTTGCTGCTAAAATATTTTCTCTTTTAGGACTCTCTGTCACCCTGTTATAATTTCCAGAGTTCCAGAATCACTGCCCTGCCCTGAACTAAAACGGTTTTTATGTACATTGTAGTCATCATCAATATACACTTACACCAACCACAAATAATTCTGCTCAGAGATACCACAGCTACATTATCTTACTTGAGGAATCATTTTCCTTGTCTTTTCTAGACCTCAACTCCATAAGCCCACACCCAAACTTTATTCCAGCCTTCCTGCTTTGTGGTGTGAATATATAAGCAATAAGATAATGAGGTCCTACTGACCACAACTCCAGTTTTTCTACTTTTATCATGCTGTACTTCCTCTAGATTACTTCCTTTACCTTCTGGCTTATTCTTTATCTTTTTTATTTGCAGATGGAGATATATAATCTTTTTAACTGCTGTGATCAAAACACACACACATCTGTTCTCCTTTCAGACTTTGATTGCACTGTGGTTAGGAAACCCTCACTATCAACTCAATACTGTTACCTCAGTGTCTATATCAAACATTGATGAACCCTCATAAAGGCACAGATTAGCACCATTAAAAGAGCAAGGTGTCCTCCAAAACAGAACATCCAACTTACCCCGAAGTGCAGTCATTCATTACAAAGACAGAGGAGGAAGAAGAGACCAAAATAGATATTAGAAGAAACTCTGAATATTGCACTGGAGCGCTGAGAAGCCAAAGCACAAGGAAGAATTTAAGATATTAAAGAGCTTAACAGAAGATTTCAAAAGGCAGTGCGGGATGACAAAGTAAAATATTACAATGAAATGTGCAAGGAGCTGGAGTCAGAAAATCAAAAGGGCCGAACTTGTTCAGCATTTCTTAAGCTCAAGAAACTGAAGAACAAATTCAAACCTCGAGTTTCTATAATCAAGGATGCTTTAGGCAGAATATTAAATGATCCAGGATGTATTAAAAGAAACTGGAAAGAATATACTGAGTCACTGCATTAAAAGAAATTGGCAGACACAGAAAAATTTCATGAAACAACATATGAGCAAGAGCCTATGATGATGAAGGCAGAAGTTCAAGCTGCTTTGAAGGAAATAGCAAAAAATAAGGCCCTAGAAATAGCTAGATGGTACACCAATTGACATATTTCAACTAACAGATGCTGACCTGAATGTGCTCACCAAGTTGTGCCAAGAAATCGGGAGAACAACCACTTGGCCAACTGACTGGAAGAGATCTATTATTTGTTCACATTCCAAAAAAGGGTGACCCAACAGAGTGTGGAAACTATAGAACAATATCATTTATTTCCTATGCAAGGAAGATTCTACTGAAGAGTATCCAAAAATGATAGAAACAGCACATCAACAGAGAACTTCCAGGAGTCCAGTCTGGGTTTAGAAGGGGTCCTGGTACTAGGAATATTGTAGCTAATGTTAGATGGATCTTAGCTGAAAGCAGGGAATACCAGAGGAATATCTATCTGTGTTTCATTGATTATGCAAAGGTGTTTGACTGTGTGGATTATAGCAAACTGTGGCTGACTCTAAGAAGAATGGGAATCCCAGAACACTTGATTGTGCTAATATGAAACCTATACTTGAATGAAGAGGCAGTCATCAGAGCAGAGCAAGGAAACACTGCATGGTACAAAATTGGGAACGGCGTATGCCAAGGATGTATCCTTTCTCCATACCTTTGCAACCTGTATACAGACAGATTATCCAGGAGGCTGGGCTCTAGAGGAAAAATGTGGTGTCAGGATTGGTGGAAGATCTATCAACAGTCTGCATTACGCAGATGACACAACCCTGTTTGCTGAAACTGAGGAGGACTTGAAGCACTTGCTGCAGAGAGTCAAGGACTGCAGACTTCAATATGGACTGAGGCTCAATATCAAGAAGGCAAAGATTCTCACCACTGGACCAAAATTGGCAGCATCAGGATAGGTGGTGAAGAGATTGAGATTGTACACAGCTTTAGTTTGCTTGGCTCCAGAGTCAACATTCTTGGCACCAACAACCAGGAAATGAAAAGATGTATTACAATGGGAAAGACTGCTGTTAGGGACCTCTCCAAAGTACTGAAGAGCAGTGGTGTCTCTTGAGACTAAGGTGCATCTGATACAGGCCATGGTCTTTGCAATCACTTCTTATGCATCAGAGAGTTAGACAATAACTAGGAAGGATAGAAGGAGAATTGATGCCTTTGAGCTATGGTGCTGGAGAAGATTGTTGAGGCTACCATGGACCACTAAGAAAACAAATGGATTCATCCTGGAGACGATTAAACCAGGCTGCTCCTTGTAGGCAATGATCTTGAGGCTTTGTCTGACATACTTCGGACATTTTGGAAGGAGGCACCAGTCCCTGGAGAGGGACATCATGCTCGGGAGGGTGGAGGGACGGTGCAGGAGGGGAAGACCCTCTATGAAGTGGATTGATTCTGTGACTGGGGTAATTGGGATGGGTGTATCAGAGACAGTGTGATTGGCACAGGACAGAACAGAGTTTAGGGCTGTTGTACATAGGGTCGCTATGAGTTGCAAATGACTCGACGGCACATAACAACAACAACAACAACAACATCAGTTTGCTCGGCTCCACAATCAATATTCTTGGTACTAGAAGCCAGGAATTCAACAGAAAAATTCCATTGGGAAGGTCTGCTGTCAGGTACCTCTCTAGAGTATGGAAGAGCAATGATACCAGTCTGGAGACTAAGGTGTGCTTGATCCAGGCCATGGTCTTCACAATTACCTGCTATGTATTAGAGCTGGAGAATGACTAGGGATGATAGAAGGAGAATTGATGCCTTTGAGCTCTGGTGCTGAAGAAGAGTATTGAATATAACCATGGACTTCTACGAGATCAATCTGCTTTGTCCCAGAGTGGGTGAAATTAGACTGCCCCTTGGAGACAAGGATTCTGAAGGTCCACCTGACATACTTTAGGTGTGTTGCAAAGAGGGACCAGTCCTTGGAGAGGGACATAATGCTTGGCGGTTGAGAGATAGTATAAGAGAGGAAGGCCATTGATGAGATGGATTGATTCAGTGACAGGGGCAATGGGTGGGGGGGTATGTCAGAGTCTGGCTCAGGATAGTACAGGATTCAGAGCTGTTGTACACAGGGTTGCTATGAGTCATAGACAACTTGGCAGCACATAGAAACACTTCTATAACTTCACGCTTCTTTTCTCTTTTACCAACTATCACATGATTGAGTCCTACCAGATTCACCTATTTGCTATTTCATAAGTATGAGTTTTCTCCTTCATTAACTTCCTCCTATTGTTTCCAATTTATTTTGATATGATTATGATTGAGTACTATAAAAAGAGCACAGGCGACGTGAGGATGGCTGAGTCTGACCTCTATTAACTTCACAAAGGGGAACAATCCTCATCAGCTACATTCACAATTAAAAAAAAAAGAATTCCCTTAAGTTCAGACATGGTCTCCATGCTTCTATACCTATTTTGACTAATTCCAACAGGAGGCTATAAATCTCAAGGGAGATGGCCCAACATTTTTCCTGAGAAACTGCTGGTAGATTTCAACTGCCAGAGAGGCACTATGTTTGAGTTAGTGGTGCACATCCATATTGACTAAGGGAGAGAGGGTTTAACATATTTAAGAAATTTATGTTCCAGTTGTTGTTGTAGGTAGGTGCCATCTAGTTAAGTACAATTCATAGTGACCTTATGAACAGCCATTCCGAAACCTTCCCTATTCTGTGCCATCCTTATCATCTCTCAGACATTATAGCCCATTGCTGAAGGCACAATGTCAGTCCACCTCAGTGGGATTTTCCTCTCCTTCACTGAGCCTTCATCTTTCCAAGAATGATGCCCCTTTCCAAGGAATAGCCATATGTAGCTACATTTACAAAGTACAAAAGATGAAGCTTGGTATAAGAAACTCTGGTTGCACCCTATCCAGGACATATCTGTATTTTTTTGGCAGTCCATAGAATATGCAGTACTCTTCTCCAGCACCACAAATCAAAGACACCGCTTCTTCTTCTGTTATCCTTATTTTTGTCCAGCTTTCTGATACATAGCAGGCAATTGAGAAGACCATAGCCTAAATCAGGCTCACCTTGGTCTTCACACTGGCATCATTGCTCTTCAATATTTTGGAAAGGTCTCTGATTGCAGATTTGCTCAATGCAATACAGCTCCTGTTTTCCTGGCTGCTGGTACCAAGGGTGTTGATGGTTGGTCCAAGAAAGATTTTCCAGAAGTATCACTTTAAAGTCCAATTAAACCCACTGCTACTGAGTTGTTTCACACTTGTAGCAGCATCAAGTTTTGAGACTGTAAATCTTTTTCTCTTAAAAGTGGCTGATGAATATCTGTACATGTTTAATTCCCTGTCTATACTGCTATCTTCTTGATGAAACATCTTTGTATAATTATTATATGTTGAAAGTACACCAAATATTCCATCAACTTATCTGTACCAACTTCTCAAAGGACAGTGAATATATTTTGATAAATGTAACTATGAAGAAGTCATTATTTTAAGTCATTATTTTTACTTTCTTAATTTCCTCTCCTTATGAATAAAACAATAAAAATATATTGTCCTAGAAATATTTCTAACTAGCAAACTGATAGAATACAGAAATATGTCATAAGATTTTCAAGGGTGTAAAACATACTGGAGACATTATGTCATATTTTTCTCCCTCTGTGAGGCTGGTGGGTTTGAATCATTGGAAAACTGAACCACTCCTCAGAGCTGTCTGAGACAGGACACCTTCCCTAATACTAGTACCTGGTATTTGGACTTGTTGTTGTTGTTATGTGCCATCTAGTCACCATAGTGACCCTATGTACAACAGCCCTAAACTCTGCTCTATTCTGTGCCAGTTTTATTGTCTCTGACACACTTACCCCCCATTAGCCCAGTCACTGAATCAATTAATCTCATTGATGGTCTTCCTCTCCTGCGCTGTCTCTCTACCCTCCCAAGCATGATGGCCCTTTCCAAGGACTGGTCCGAGACTCCTAAATTCAAGAATACTGGCTGTACCATAGGACACTGGCAGGAACATGAGGCATTCAGAAACACAGAAGTCCAGAAGACTTGAGACTTAAGCCATCATATCAAGGGCTGGAAAGGGGGAGAAAGGTGTTAAATGATGTGAGTGGTGGTAGAAGGAGTTGCTGATGGAGCAGGGAAAGGGGCTGTTCACGACACACATGTTGAGGGTGAGGAGAAACATTGAATCTATTGGTTTTGGGGTTATTAGGGAATATATAATAACCATACTAACTTTTTCTAAAAATAATTATTAATAAATTTGCATTTACTGTATTAAATGCAAACTTACTAGACCTATAGGCATCATTGTGATAGGTGGAGAAAAGACTGAAACTGTCAATGGCTTCATCTTACTTGAATCTACAGTCAATAAACTTAGTTCTAGCATCCAGGAAACATATTGCACTGGGAATTTCTGCAGCCAGGGACCTCTCCAAATTACTGAGGAATGATGATCTTAGTTTGAGGACTAAGGCACACCTTATTCTGGCTGTGGTCTTTTAAATCACTTGCTGTGTTGCTGAGATCTGGACAGTGAATAAGGATGACAGAAGAATTGATGTCACTGAGCTGTGGTGTTGGAAAAGAGTACTGAATATCTCATAAATTCCCAAGGAGCAAACACCTATGTCTTGGAGAAGGTGCAGCCAGAGGGCTGCTTTGAGGAAAAGAGGATAAAACTTCATCTCACATACTTTGGCCATGCTGCTAGGACAGGCTATTCATTGGAAGTGGACATCATACTTAGGAAGATGGAGGATCAGCAAGAGAGGAAACCCCTCAACCAGGAAAATAGACACAGTGCCTCCGGCAATAGGCTCAAGTGTGTCAGAGACTGCGAGGAGGATGGCACCGGCTAGGACAGGGTTCAGATATATTGTTCATAGAGTCCCTATGAGTTGTACTTAGCTCGATGGCATCTAACAACAACACTTACTGTTGTCATTGTTAGTGCTATCTAGTTAATTTTGACTCATGGCAAACCCTGTATATAGAGTAGAACTGTTGCATAAGATTTTTAAGACTGTAATCTTTTAAACCCACATACATGGCCAAGCTTGTCCTCAGAGATGTCTGAGTGGTTTCAATCTATTAACATTTTAGCTTGTAGTAGTAGTAGTTGAATACATGCTGATGGTGCTACCCAGGCAATCTGTATTAATTCTGTAAAATTTTTACTGTCATATTAAACTTTTTTCAACCATAGCGGTGCTGGAGAAGAGTATTGAACATACAAGAGAACAAACAGGTCTGTCTTGGAGAAGGTGAAACCAAGTTTCTCTTTGGAAGCAAAGAGTTTGAAACTCTGTCTCACATACTTCGGCACGCAGCCAGGAAGGACCAAGTCCTTGGAGAAGGACATCATGCTTTGAAGGGTAGAGGGACAGAGCAGGACAGGAAGACCCTAAATGAGATGGAGTGATATAATAACTGGGGTAATGAGGATAGGTGTGTCCGAATCAGTTAGATTGGCTCAGTATAGCACAGGGTTTAGAGTTCTGTTGTGCATAGGGTGGCTATGAGTCACAGGCGACTGGAAGACACACAACAGCAGCAATAACAGCAGGTCAAATATTCGAATAGACTTCCTCTGAACTGGTTGCCATCAAGTCGTTTCCAGTTCATGGTAACTTTATGTGTACTGATGAAGATCTGTATGCCATAAATTGTTAAGTAGCTGATTTTCAGCAACTTAAGTAAATTTATTTTACATAGACTCAAAATTCTAACCTCTCATTTAACAGCCAAAAGAATCAAATATATGTATCACCCAGACTTCAGTAGACTCTTGGGATGTGTTAATAGAATATTACTTAGAAAAAAAATGTAATTTTAAAAAACCCAGTTAAATATACATTTTATTATAACCCATTTCTTTAAAAATTCTGTCTATGAATGTTCACTGTTAAAAAAAGTGATGATTTATGACCTGCTGTGTGGTATGTATAAACCTGATGATTCAGAATAAAATTGGTTTACTCTGTTGCAAAAAAAAGAATTTGCTTCAAAAATGGCACCATGAATAGTACTCTGGTATAAGATACAAAGTGGTGGAAATATCATTTGTGACAGCTAAGGGAATAGGTGCATATACAACTACTTCAGTCTCTTAATTGCCATGCTACTTTTTGCAGGATGATGATAAGTGAGAATGTTAGACATATAATCTATAAAAATTTGTTTCATTTAATCACATTATCTAAAATATGTTAGATGTATAGTTTGGTTACGTACACATCATGGTGATTAATGATATTATTCTAATATAGTCCATTGTAGCCATCAGACATAATTTTATTTATAGCCATTACAATTCCACAGATTATCTGGGTTTCTAAATAGTTAATGTGAGAGAAATCTACTGAACTTAAAATAATTAATACAGAATCAATTATTGCAAAAACATATTGTTTGCAAAAGCCAAAGTTTCATTAAAAATTCCCCTTAAAGCCAGGCAAAGCTGGATATGTATAAACTTGTATTACGGTATTTTTCTTCAAAATTTTTTGATGCATATTTTGGTATGCCAAATGTTCTCCAGAGTTAATGGAGTAAACATGCCAATGTACTTCAAGTGTTTTTCAGATATTCAAAGCTCTTTAGATCCATTGGAAAATGCATATAATTTATTGTAGCAATTTGAAGTCATTTATAGCATGCTCATTTTGACTTTTTGACCACTTTAATTTGTTGCTCAGTGTTTTAATACCTACTGCATTTAGAGAAGACAGGTAAATCAATAGATCTTGGGAGAAAATAAGATAATAAATTTCCTTAAAGGTGCATTATGGTTTACTGTGGAGGTCTTTTTTGGTAAATGGATTCAATATATTTTAACCTAAATAAGAACATCAGTAGGATGATGAGTCCTCCAAGTATTGTTACATATATTAGGTAACACTGAAAGATATGCAGTATACAATCAGATTGATCTGGTAAGAGATGGCAGTGAGTTATTGCTTAGTGTTGCTCCTGTGATTGTTAGGTACCACTGAGTTCACCATGACTCATATTGACTCTGTAATGACAGATTGATACCTTGTCCTGTTTTGTGTTTCCTCACATTCTCCACTTCACTCAATCATGTTGTGGCAATAACTGTGTCAATCTATCTATCTCTTGGAGGGTCTGCCTCTCTTTCATTGGCCCTTTACTATTTTGATGATGCCTGACCCCTTCTAATAATATACCCAAGGTAAGGTGACTGCTGCAGTGGGCTCTTATGTGTGAGGAAGGCACAGGATAGAACAAAGTTCAGATCTGTTCATAGAGTTGCTATGGGTTGTACTTAATTTGATGGCACCTAAGAACAATACAGTAGGTGTCATGACGTTTCAGCAGCTTTGTCTCCTAGAAACATTCTGATTGTGTCTTCTAAGATAGATTTGTTTCTTCTGTTTGCAGTATGTGAGGTCAGATAAAATCAAACAACCTTTTAGATCAGAGCAAGTCTCTTGAGCCTCAAATTAATATTTTCACACATCTTAAACTTATATGCCTATAAGTAGTCAGGATTGCCAGGTGAATTGCTTGCAAACTGTAGAGGAAATTATCTCTAATTTCATTTTATTGATGAATATTAAAAATAAATATAAAATGAGCATTGAGTGGGAAATTTACATATACAACACTGAAAATTATTTTTGTAGATTTTTATCCCAATTAAAATTTTTTCAGCAAAGGCCATTCTGGTTCTAGAATTAAAAGGAGAGACATGCAGGAAGGGTGGTAAAACAGAGAAAGATGAAAATAAGATCTTTTAAAAGGGAAGAATAGAGTTACAATGCTGAACTAAGATAAATGTGTGAGTTGAAGGACAGAATTAATATAAAATGTATAAATAAAATGTATGTTGTTGTTGTTATGTGCCGTTGAGTCGTTTGTGACTCATGAGACCCTATGTACAACAGGCCTAAACTCTGCTTTGTTCTGTGCCAATCACACTGCCTCTGATACACCCATCCCGATTACCCCAGTCACTGAATCAATCCATCTCATAGAGGGTCTTCCCCTCTTGCACCATCCCTCGACCCTCCCAAGCCTGATGTCCCTCTCCAAGGACCTGTGCCTCCTTGCAACATGCCCAAAGTATGTCAGACGAAGCCCCAGAATCCTTGCCGCCAAGGAATAGCTTGGTTTAACCCTCTCCAGGATGGATCTGTTTGTTTTCTTGGCAGTCTGTGGTACATTAAATACTCTTCTCCAGCACCACAACTCAAAGGCATCAATTCTCCTTCTGTCCCCCATAGTCAGTGTCCAACTCTCTGATGCATAACAAGTGATTGCAAAGACTGTAGCCTCTATCAGATGCACCTTAGTCTCCAGAGACACACCGTTGCTCTTGAGTACTTTAGAGAGGTCCCTAACAGCAGACTTCCCCATCGCAATATGTTTTTTATTTTCTGGCCGCTGGTGCCAAGAGTGTTGACCGTGGAGCCAAACAAACTGAAGCTGTGAACAATCTCAATCTCTTCTCCAGCCATCCTGATGCTGTCAGTGGGTCCGGTGGTGAGAATCATTGTCTTCTTGACATTGAACCTCAGTCCATACTGAAGGCTGCAGCCCTTGACCCTCTGCAGAAAGTGCATGAGGTCCTCCTCAGTTTCAGCAAGCAGGGTTGT
>NW_006399975.1:3596317-3598749 GCF_000299155.1 Elephantulus edwardii
ACTTTAGATATATGACTTTAGATTAAATATCTAGGCAGAAAAATTTTGCATTGCTCAAACACACACATGTACTTATACACACCAAATCATTATGTATTATTGAAAGAAATTATAAGGAATAATTATTCTAATAATTCTTAAGCTCATGAACTGTATGTGATACATAGAAGAGAAATTTGCATACCGTATTCATAGTATTTAGAAATACAAGCCTCTGCCACTATGAGTTTATTCTATGGAGCACCATTCAAAATGGAAAGGAGACTTCCACGTGAAATATTTGACTCCTGTAATCTAAAACTATCAAGTTATGACTTTTACTTGATCCTCCTTTTTGACACTGACACAAATTAATCTCATTTACGATTTTCTTTTCTTCTTTTCATGTGCGGGAACTTGTGAGCAGAGTAAGAAACAGGATATTCCCCGGGAAGACCAGGGACCTACCACCAAGAATTTGGACTTCTGGCCTCAACTTATTACACTGATGGTCACAATTATTGATGAAGATAAAACTGCCTACACACCTGTCCTTAATCAGTGAGTATACATTTTTTGGTAATTAATGGACTTTAGTCCATCAAAGTTAAGAAAAAGAAGATAGTTTAATCATAAATTGTACTCTCATGACAAAGACATTTTTCAAAATTAAGGTACAGAAAGAGTATTCTTCTTATACCAGTAAATATCAATCCAGTGTTGTAATAAATTTTTTGTTTAAATCCCATTGAATATGATTCTTTGTATATGAAAGAAAACATTTGCCAATATTTCTTTTTATTTGCTGTGTAACATTTCCTTATTTCTTTCTTTCTTTTATTACTACCACAATGTCTCCAAGAAAAGAAAGTACACTGTCCTAAAATGGGCAAGAATGTTAAATAGCTAGTACGGAGCATATTTAATGTGACTTTTTAAAAAATAAAGATTAGTCAATAAGCCTGCCTTCCAAATAATTGTACATGTTGGACTTAACACAGTGAAACATTTTATGTAATAAGTGGTGGTGTTTTTGTATGCCATCAAGTTGAAAACAACATAGCTGACTTGACTTTCCAGTGGGTTTTCACTGGAGGTGATTTCCGCATCCTCCTCTTCTGGAGAAACTGGTATGCATTTGGGAATGTAGCACATTTCCCATAATCCTTCCACAGAGCAGCTAGTGGATTTGAACTAAATGCCTTTAGGATTACAGCACAGCTTTTTATCACTAGGCTACTTAAGCTAACTATTTTGAATAAGTATAGTTTCTCAATTAAAAAGTATATACTCCCATGCATTGAATTTGCAAATTATAAACAAAATAGACATTGCATAAAGATTATAATTCCGGACTGTTCTAAGAGGGTTTGTAAAATCATCTGCTTATCCATGAGGCTTTGCAAAGATTTTTCTAAGTCCCTTGGATCTTAGTGTTCTCAGATGTAAGTAAGATTTTACTTGGTGATTTTCAAAATGCAGTTCAACTTTTAAAGTGTATGATTTTAGGGTTTATGAGAGACTGTACAAGAACATAACAGCTGCCAAGCTTGACTCTTAGTCTGATTAGAGAGGTTATCCTAACATACCGATAGGACCTGAAATGTGGACAACAATAGCAGTACAAGCTATGTTCTCTGTGAAACATATTCAGATTTACTTTACTTTTTTTAGCTCTGATGAAGACAATTAGCCTAAAATGTTACATTAAATTAAATTAGAATTTCAATTTCAGAATAGATAAATTAAGTATTCTTACTTTTACTCTTTCTTGCCTCTGAAATATCCATTTGCCCTCCTGTTCCTCCCAATCATGAAAAAGATGTTTTTCTGTTTGTTGTACAACCTTGATAGGAACCTTAGGTTTGTCTTTCACACTCCTCTTTCTTCTAAGCCCTCACGCCTATATTCACTTTTTCTTCCTGATTACCAACGTGTCTACTGATGACCATCTGTGGTCAAAGCTTTTCTTTCTCATTTTGTATTTGAAGATTAAGAGAGAATTCCTCTCTGATATGTCATCTCATCAAGGTTTATGAATAGTCTTAAATTCTTTGGCAACATCATGGAAAAAGTATATGTCATCATTTATTTTCTGCTATTTTTCTGATAAGGGTAGAATGTTCTTAAAAATTGAGAGACAAAGTTGTTTCAAGACTGTCCTTGGGCTGAGAAAGTGCAACAAAAACATAATTTAAATTAAAACACACATCTGCTGAGAAATGCAACTTATAAGTTTTTAAAGATTAGTCAGTATACAGTCTTATACATTTAAATTTGAGGAGTATGTCTCCTTATTTACTAAATATCAGCAAATGATGACTATTAAAATGGACTTTTAAATTAATGACTCAAAATTTTCTAGAATTATTCTTGAATAATATATTAATAAATGAACAGTACTTTAATGTTTGTAACTGTGTTAAAGAATGTACAATAAATACATGTATTTA
>NW_006399975.1:3599670-3602723 GCF_000299155.1 Elephantulus edwardii
TGGTGTACACCTTTCTTGATTTTGAATCTTTGCAGTACTCATATTTTGAAGGTGTCCTAAGTTCTGGTTGCATCAATCTATTAATATATTTCTTTTTATTCACTCTTAAAGAAGGTTTTAAGTAAACTAGTCTGGAGAATGAGATAGGGGTTTAAGGGCCAGTTTTATAATACAGTAAAATATTCACATCAATTTTTCATTTTTTCAACATATTACATCTGGTGGTGGAGGGAGCTTTGAGGACATAGTATGTAAGGATGTAAGCAGCTAACTCAAAGACCACATATTTCTGGTGGTTTCTTAGCTGTAGTTCCATTGGAGAAAAATGAATATTCTCTTTCTGTGTGATTTACAGAGTCTGAAATCAATGGTGTTCAACTATGAGTTGATTATGACTTGAAAACTATGAGAAAGAGTGAGAGAAGCATCTCATTGTCAGTAAATGCTTCATAGAATGAAAAAAAAAATATAAATAACCTGCTCAGAATCCCTTTGGGTGCTAGGTGGAAATGTAAATTCTGATTGCTATCTCAAATCTTTGGGAATTATGGCTGGAAAGCTGCCTTATTAATAATATATCCCTTAATTACCTAATGCAACCGTGGTGGTACAGTTTAGTATATGTATTTTTTGTTATGATTTTCACATTATAGAATCTTCCTGTCCATGTAAAGGGAATTTTTGTTTATTTAGTAAGATCTCTTTGTTTCTTGTAGTAATGTTGTGTAATTTTCATTATAAAGATCTTTTGTGTCTCTAATTTGGTTTATTCTGAATTGTTTTCTCTTGTGATTGACTAGTATAAATGGTATTGCTTATCTAATTTCCTTTTTTGTGTGTTTTGTTCGTTTGTTTGTTTCTGTAGAGAAATCCAAATGATCTTCCTCTTGATCATGTATCCTGCCAATCTTCTAAATTGGTGCACTTGGTCTAACAGTTTTTCATTGAGTATTTGGAGTTTTCTGTGTACACTATCATAGTCCCTGCCTGTAATTAGTTTTACCACATTTTTTGTATTTATTTACAAAGTTCATATACATTGTGTTTCACACTATTCATACTGTTTTTCTTACAATCATTCTCATGCATTATGTTTTCTAAAATTAATCACCATTGAACTGTGTCCATCATTACTCTTTTTGTCCAGATCCTTCCCTTCTCTTTCCCACCTCCCTCAGCCCACCATACTATGCAACCTTGTGGTTTAATCGTTACCTATCCTCATCCCTTCACTCTCACCTTTCTCCATCCTTAAATTCCCATATATGTTTTAATAGTTATTTATTTTTACAATAATGGTCTTATGCAGTATTCGTCCTTATGAGGATGAGTTAGTTCACTCAACATAATGCTTGCCAGCTTCTCCCAAGTTACATACAAAGTGCTTTTTGAAATTGTTACTCTAGAGTGCTGCATGGTATTCCATTATGTGAACGTGTCACGGTTTTCTCAATTTATTCAGTTGTGGCTGGACATTTGAGATGTTTCCATGTTCTTGCAATAGTGAATAACACTGCTATGAACATTGGTGTACACATCTCCGTTTGTGTCTCAGTTCTAATTTCCTTGGGATATATTCCTAGTTATGGAAGAGCTGGGTCATACGCAGTTTGTTTAACTCTTTGAGGAAATGCCAAACTGTCTTCCAGAATAGTAGCACAAATTTACAATCCCACCAACAGTTTATGAGAGTTCCAACTCTTCACATCCTCTCCAATATTTATTACTTGCTGCCCTACTAAACTTTACCACTGCTACATCTCTCTTATTGCCAATGATTTGGAGCATTTCTTCATGTATTTTCTGGCCACCTGAATATCTTCCTCTGTGAAGTCTTTTCATGTCTATTGTCGATTTTGTAATTGAGTTATCAGTCTTTTTCTTCTGGAGGCCCAGGAGTATTCTGTGAACTTTTGTTGCGAGACCCTTGTCTGATATAGTATTACCAAATGTTTGTTCCTAATTGGTAGGCTTTCTTTTCACCCTGTTGGAAAAAGGTTTTGATGTGCACAGAGATTTTTATCTTTAGAGGGTCCCATTCATTTATTTTATCCTTTCCAGGCTGATCATTTCTGGCTGTATTTGGCAGTCTCTTTATACCATAGACTAGGCCATCTAAGCTTGGCCCAAGTGTGTCACTTATGAACTTTATGCTTTTGGGCTTTACTCCCAGGCCACTGATTAACCCTGAGTTGATTTTTGTGTATGGTATGAGGCGTGGATCCTGTTTCCGCTTTCTGCATGTAGCAGTCCAATTTTGCCAACACCATTTGTTGGAGGAGGTTGTCATTTCCCCATTTGATAAGTTTTATTTCCTTGTGGAATATTAGTTGACCATAGAGAGATGGGTTCATTGCTGAGTTCTCAATTCTCTTCCATTTGTCTATGTGCCTGTCACTGTACCAGTACCATGCTGCTTTGGTTACTACTGCGGTATAGTAGGTTTTGAGGTCAGGGAGTGCTCTGCCTCTCACTTCATTTTTGTTAGTTTGTTTTTCAGTAGTGTTTTGCTTATTTGCCTCTCCAAATAAAGTGACAGTTTTGCTTTTGATCTTCTTGAAGAGATTTGGTATCTGTATTTGGTTTGAGTTGAACATGTAGATTGCTTTTGGTAGGTTTGTCATTTTCACAATATTGAGTCTTCCTATCCATAAATAAGGAACATTTTCCCATTTCTTTAGGTCTTTTATTGTATCTGGAAGAAATGGTCTGTAGTTTTCTTTATAGGGCTTTTGTATCTCTAGTTACGTTCACTCCCAAGTATCTCAATTTGTGGTTGGCTGTTATAAAGGGTATTGCTTTCTTAGTTTCCATCTTTGTGTTTTGTTACTGTAGAGGAAGCCTGCTGATTTTTGGATATTGGTCTTGTATCCTGCAACCCTACTAAACAGGTCCACTAGCTCTAACAGTTTTTTTGTTGAGTCCTTGAGATTTTCTGTGTACACTATTATGTTATCTGCATATAGCAATAGTTTAACCATCTCTTTGCCAATCTGAATGCCTTTTATTTCCTTCTCTTTTCATATTGCCTTACAATATTGAACAGAAGTGAT
>NW_006399975.1:3604688-3606103 GCF_000299155.1 Elephantulus edwardii
ACTATATTATGTTGTTGTTGTTGTTACTAATATGAATTATAGCCTTTTGATTTCTCTAGTGCAGTCTGTGAGCTATTGCAACTGATTTTGGACCCAGCAGAACAGTAAGATTGGTCTTGGAATTAGTAGAAAGAGATGCTAGAGTGTGGGAGAAATATTTGACCTCATGAGGATTTGTTTTTGTTGTGAATACTGTGAACAGAGACATTTTCCCCTTATAGAGTTGGTGGAGGTCAGATGGCCCTCCCATTGCAGTTTTTTCACTTTTTACATTTTATTTCACCAAGTTACTAATGAACAATGATGTTAGTTTGAGAACTAATATGCACCTGATTCAGGCCACTTGCTATGAATCTTAAAGGCAATGAATAAAAATGACAGAAGAAAAGATGCCTTTGAGTTGTGGTATTAGAGAAGAGTACTGAATATCCCAAGGACACCCCAAAGAATAAATGGATGTATCTTGGAGGAGATACAGGCACAGTTCTCCTTAGACAAAAATTACATAAAACTTCATCTTACATACTTTGGGCATATTGCTAGGAGAGAATATTCCTTGGAAAGGGGCCTAGTACTCGGGAAAGTGGAGGGACAGCAAATCGTGACTCAGCAATGGGCTCAAGTGTGTCAGAGATTGTGAGAATGGCACAGGATTGGCCAGGATTCAGATCTTTTGTTCATGGCATCACTATGAATTGTACTTAAATTGGAGGCACCTAACAGTATCAACAAAACAGCACAAGGCCCTTTGACAATCTTTTTATTTATTATAAAACTCAGTAGTGCTCATGTAAAGTGTTACTTAGCATCTAAATATGTTGGATTTTTTATCCTTTTATCCTTTATTAATAATTTCTAGCTTTATGGAATTGTGATCTGAGAAGATATTTTGCATAATTTTTATGTGTTTTTTTAATTTATTAAGGTTTGTTTTATGTCCTAATATATTGTCAATTCTGGAGAATGCACCATGTGCATTTAAGAAGAAATGAAGTTTTTGTTGAGTGTAGTGCTTTGAATATATCTATGAGGTCAAGTTGGCTATTTGTATTTTTTTTTGTTTTTGTTTTTGTTTTTGCTTATTAAAAATTCAACTTTAATTCAACTTTAAACATGTGAATGTTTAGACTTTGTGAATGTTCATGATCTTTGGATTATAATAAATTAAAATATTAAGAATTATATATATGAGAAAATGCAAAATAGTCTACTCTTACAAAAATGAAAACAAAAGTTGGCTATTTGTATAGTGTGCATCTGTACATTTCTTCTGCCTAAATTTCTTTTTATTTTATTTGCTCTACATTGATAGTTTGTATTAAAGTTTTCTACTACTACTGTAGTGTTGTCATTTTTCCCCTTCGTTTTTGTTGGCTTTTGTTTTATGTACTTCACAAGTTTATAATTTGGTATTT
>NW_006399975.1:3606428-3607877 GCF_000299155.1 Elephantulus edwardii
GAGAATAGTATTGAGTATACCATGGACTGCTAGGAGAGAAAACAGGTTCGTCTTGGAGAGGGTGAAACCACAGTGCTCCTTGGAGGCAAAGATTCTGAAGCTTTGTCTGACATACTTTGGGCATGTTGCAAGGAGGGACCAGTCCTGGGAGAAGGGACATTATGTTTGGGAGGGTGGAGGGACAGTGCAGGAGAGGAAGACTCTCAATGAGATGGATTGATTCAGTGATTGGGGTAATGGGAATAGGTGTGTCAGAGACAGTGTGATTGGCACAGGACAGTGCAGGGTTTAGAGCTGTAGTCCATAGGATTGTTATGAGTTGTAAGCAAGAGAACATAACAATAACAACAACAAAAGAGAATAAGCAAAACAAAGTATAACTAATGTTAAAGAAACTTTCCATCCACAAAGACTACCTGGTTACTTTGAAACATAATGTGTACAGGGAAAATAGGGTAAATAGTAAAGTGTTTCTTTTTAAGTTAAAATTTTACTTTTTCATACTTTTGTTTCTGCACTAATCATTTCTATTATTTTTCATTAGCAGTCTTCTTTCCATTTCATAGTAAGAATTGAGCACTGTGCAAAATTAACACACATAATTTACTTGAGTGAAAAAATATACAGTAAATTAACTGTGAGTTTTCAACTGATTAATAATTTTGTTTTCCACCCTTGCAAACACTGAAGACCTTCTGGGATTATAATCCTCTACCTGCGGACCCTTATGGAGGTAACCTGATGAGAGAAGTTATATGCAGTTAGTAAACATATATATTTTTTTTTCTCCCTGAAACTGGACTAGGAAATTTAGAGAATAAGACTATCACACGGCGAGTAGAAATTGAAAGGCTATGACTTTGCAGAAATCTATGGATAAGTTATCCAAATTGAAAAGTAACTCCAAATGATGTATAAACAGAAGGGAGGAAATAAATGAAGGTGAGAGAGAAGATATTTGACAATGAAAAGAAAGAATGCTTAAAAATGATGAGCAAAAATGGTGGATGACACATTGACACAGTACTGGCAGTTTTCTTAAGTGAAGATCTTTATCTGTGTGGCTGCTTGACCAGTCTATCTTCAGTTCTGGTAGAAGCTTTTGTTCCAGGCTCTGTGAGGCTGCTTGACCTGTTGAAAATGGTTCAGCTTTCCTCAGGTTCCAGTAAAATACAGTATTTTTATTTGGTCCAGCATTACGTTTAAAATATCCTTGCATAAATTACATTTTTATTCCTATCTATTATTATACTGTTAATAGCTTTATTTTGCTTGGCTTCTCAGTCAACACTCTTGGTGCCAGAAGACAGGAAAGTAAAAGACGAATTGCATTGGGAAAATCTGCTGTCAGAGATAGACTCGACGACATATAACACCAATACCAACATTATTATACTGCATTTATAGACCTTATAACCAAAGTGGCATAACTAATCAAGTCTGATATTA
>NW_006399975.1:3608929-3610260 GCF_000299155.1 Elephantulus edwardii
AGGGTGGAGGGACGGAGAAAGAGATGAATTGACATAGTGACTGGGGTAATGAGTGTAGATGTCTTGAAAACAGTAAAGTTGGCACATGATAGAGCAGGTTTCAGGGCTATTGTACAGAGTTGTTATGAGTCGCAAGCAACTTGATGGCTCATAACAACAATAACAACAATGAACTTAATGCCAATAATTTTAGCATTTCTTCACATGTCTGTTGGCCATCTCAATGTCTTTCTCTGAGAAATATCTTTCCATGTATTCTACCTATTTTACAATTGGGTTATTAGTTTTTTTTCTGTGGAGACAATGTAGTATTCTGTAAACTTGTGCTATGAGACCCTTGTCCAAGATGTTATTGCTAAATATTTTTTCCCAGTCAATTGTTTTTCTTTTCACCATATTGGTAAAAGTTTTGATGCAAACGGAGACTCAAGCTTTAGGAGATCCCATTCATCAATGTTATACTCTCCCGTTTGTCTATTTCTGACTGTATTTGCCAACCTAGATATACCATAATCTAGGCCTTCTAAATTTGGTTCCATTTTGTCTCTTATGACCTTTTTGGTTGGGGGCTTTACCCCCAGGTCTCTGATCCACCTTGAGTTGACCTTTGCATATGGTATAAGGTGGATCCTGCTTCAACATTCTGATGGTAAAAGTCTAGTTTTGCTATCACTATTTGTTGAAGAAGTTGTCATTTCCCCATATCTTACATTGTATTTCCTTGTCAAATACCAGCCATCTGGTATTTGACAGCTAAATGGTAGATGGGTTAATTTCTGAGTTCTTGATTCTATTCCATTCATCTATGTCATTTTATCAGTACTATGCTGTTTTGGTTATTCCAGCTGTGTAGTAAGTTCTGAAATCAGGGAGTGTTATGCCTTCCACTTGATTTTTGTTTTTCAGAAGTACCTTGCTTATTTGGGTTGTTTTTTTTTTTAATTTATTTTATACTGGTTTATACATAAAGTTCATATACATTGTTTTTCACGCCACACTTTTCTTGGGATCTCTTTCCAAATGAACTTGCCTATGGCCTTTTCTATCTCTATGAAAAATGAATTTGATATCTGTATTGGGATTGCATTAAACATGTAGATGCTTTTGGTAGGATTGTCATTTCCACTTTGTTGAGTTCTTATCCATGGACAGAGAACATTTTTCTATTTATTAGTTCTCTTATTTCTTCTCAGAGTAATTGTGTAGTTTTCTTTATAAAGGTCTTTTGTGTCTCTAGTTAAGTTTCAGAGTCTCTTTTTGACATCCATTTTTGTCTTTTCTTCTCCCTCTGTCTTTGTAATGACCTTTTGCACTCTTCCTGGATGATACTC
>NW_006399975.1:3619999-3636808 GCF_000299155.1 Elephantulus edwardii
GCTCTAAATTTAGGATTTTCAAAGTTTGTCAATCAAGTTTTCTCTTATAACTAAATAAGAATTTTTCCTTTGAGATTTCATTAATAATTATTTTTATTAACGACTCTCATATATTTTTTCTGCAAAATAAATATTAGCAAATATAAACTTTCATGATAATTGTTTTATACTAGATATTAATGGACTATGAATATTTTATAAGTTTCTCATTATAGTTAGAATTTCATCATCACCAGTATCAAGCATTTATTGAGTGTTCACTATATGCCAGCAGTTGTACGAAGTATTTATGTGTCAAATGCCAGATAATCTTCACAAAGGAGCTCTGGTGGCCTAATGGATAGGAGATTCACTCTCAACACAAAAGCAGGTGTTCAAATTTACTAGCTGTGGGAGAAAGATGGGCTGTTTCTTTCCATGGGATTTAGAGTCTCTGAAAATCTCCTAAAAGGTCTGCCACGTGTCATTTACAGCCCAACAGCAATGAGATGATTTTGAATTTATGAGTCCTCATAACTGTCTTAGAAAAAGTCTCAAACTACAAAATTTTTATCCCTATTTGACACCTGAAGATGCTGAATCTTAAAGTATTTGCTTCTTTTACATAAGTTAAGTAACATGAGAAATTAGATCTTTATCATTGCATTAGGTTTTAAGCACTACTTTGAACTATGATAGAACTGTGCAAAAATAGCCAAGAATATGTTAAGTTGCAGAAAAGAATACTCTAGCAAACATACATATGGTGTGATTCCTAAACCAGTCCAAAGAAAACGCAAAAATATTCAACAGTAGAATGTGTTAGAAGAAAATAGCTCTAGCTTTGGAATCATTATTTGGTAATGAGATTACATACAACAGTAGCAAAGTATGAGATTTGGTACCAGAGTATGATTGTTGTTGTGGCTAGGTGCTTCAAGTAGAATACAACTCATAGCAATCCTATGAACAATAGACCTGAAATCTGTCCTACCCTGGGTCATCCTAATACTTCCTAACACACGAGAGCCCATTGCAGTCACTGTGTCAATCTACCTGTTTGAGTATCTTCCTCTTTTACACCAAACCTCTGCCTTTTCAAACATAATGTCCCTCTCTAAGGAATATCCTCTCATAGCAACATGCCTGAAGTATGTAAGGTGAAGATTTGTCTTCTTTTCCTTTAAGGAGTACTCTGGCTGCACTTTGTCCAAGACATATTTGTTTGTTCTTTTGGTAAACCATGGGCTGTTCAATACTCTTCTCCAAAATCACAGCTCAAAGCCATCAAGTCTTCTGCCATCCTTATTCATTGCTGAGCAAATTATTTGAGAACCTAAATTCTATGAAGAAGAATGTGGCAGCAAGATCAGAGAAAGACTCATCAATAACCAGTGTTACGCAGATGATACAACTTTACTGAAAGTGAGGAGAAGTTGAATCACTTGTTGCAGGAGATCAAGATTCAATATAGATTGCATCTCACTGTCAAGAAAACAAAGTCTTACCACTGGACCAACAAGCAACATCATGATAATGGAGAAAAGATCGAAACTTTCAATGACTTCATTTTCCTTGAATCCACAATCTCCGCACTTGGTTACACTCGTGAGGAAGTCAGGAGATATATTGGAAAAGCCTTCATTCAGGGAACTCTCCAAATTATTGAGGAGCAGTGGTGTCAGTTTGGGAACTAAGGTGAGTCTGATTTTGGCTATGGTTTTCCATGGTTTTTCTGGTCACTTGTTATGCAACTGAGAGCTAGTCCATAAAAGCATGATTGTATATCTTCAAATCTAAAAAGAAAACTTAGGCACAGCACAAAGAACACTGCTATGTTGTTTGTCATCAAGTTGAAATGGACCCATAATTGACCCTCTAGCTGGTTTTCAGAGGCATTGAATTGCAAAGAAGCTGGTGTATTTGAACCACATGCCTTTAGTACTGAAACATAACTTCTTACCACTATACCAATATAAGTACTTTGTGGTCCTTTAAAAATTGGATACCCAAAATGTAGACAGTAGTTATAGAGAACTCAATGATTTTTTTAATGAGAATTATTAGAATTATTATTCCTCTATGTCGTATAGCCCTGGTATGTCCACTTGCCATACAGCGGTAACTTATGGTTGGTGTGAGGCTGAACACTGTGACACTGATGTGTCAAATGCACTAATGGTTAGTTTCCCAATGTGGACAGTGTAGGGTGGAGCTCCCTGATTAAAACAAGCTTGGAAGCAGGAAAGGCATCCACTTCCATAATAGATTGCCTGTGGAAACCCTATGAACCTGGAGAGAGGATGAAAGACACATAAGCGTTGAGGACTCTGCTTCATAGGGTAGCTATGAGTCGCCTGCAACTCGACGGCATGTAACAACAACAGCAATTATTAGATATCTCTCTCTTCTTACTCTCAGCATTGATTTACTTCTTTCATCTGTTACATTTTGCTTGTTAGTGTGAATTCTCTTTGACTGAGTAGGTGAAAGTAAATAAATTGTTTCAGAAATTGCCAACTTTGCAGAATTTTTTTTTTCACCAGGTTATATCCTGTCTTTGCAAGTTTTAGATCATGTGGTGAGGAAATCTTTGCATTGAGATGGTTACATGAGCATAATTAATATTATTTGGTAGTGAAGGGCTGGTATGTGGAAAAAGTATTTTACAGTGCTAGACAGAATGGGTTAGAGAAGGAAATGTTTCTATTAGTTACCTCAGGTCTGAATGAGATAGCAAATATCAGTACAATTCTATTAAAAACTTAAAAACTCATTGCTGTCAAGTTGGACAAAACTGATAGCTGACACTCCAGCAGGTTTTTGAGGCTACAAATCACACAGGAGGAGACTGTCCATCTTTTTCCCTTAGAGTCACTGTCAGATTTGAACTGTCACAGAAAATTTACTTTTATTTATTGTTGTGTACTGTAGAGTCAGAACCAACCCATAGCTAATCTTCTGGCAGGTGTTCTGAGCAATTAATCACATGGAAGGAGATTGTCCATCTCTATCCTGTGGAGTTGCTGGTGGCCTCAAACTACATACATTCAGGATTGAATGCAGCATCTTGCCACTAGGCCACTTTAGTTTGTTAACACAAATTTAATCTAAGAAAGATTTTGACACTACAAAAGCATTGATACTGTCTACTAAGCCATGACACTTTATAGTCCTTATACAGTTTATTTTGCTCTTATCCTCCAAAACAAATTAATAATTACAAAACTTAATGGCAGGTATTCGTGGGAGGTATTACTAAGATTTTCCATTGAAAACTGAGATAGTAGAAGAGATAATGTCCTTGGCAGGGAAAAGGGGTCCAGAAAATAGGATATAATGGACTACTTCAGAACTTTTTGGGAGTTATGCTGCTAACCCAAAAACCACACATCTCCCACATTTCAAATCTAAATTGGCTTTTGTCAGAAAAATAGGCAGTCATTTCCTATGCGATTCATGGCCTTTGAAACCACATGAAGGCTCAACTATTATGTTGGTTCTGACTAGACAGCAATAAGTTTGAATTTAAGAGAAAGAGTGTTGATGAGTAGAGGCAGAAGTTAAATTTGTATCAGATTATCAAGGTCTCAGAAAATCATGCTAATGAGTCGAAATTTCTCTGCTATTTTTAATCAACTGATTTTTTTAAGCATTGGTTGTAAATTTTATTGTCTATATATTTATAAGCAAGAGAAGGGTGAGCTATTAGTCGCCTCCGATTCAGCGGTACACCACAATAATATATATTTATAAAGGTTCTTTATACAGTTTGAGTTGGCAAACTGTTCAACATTGACTGTTAATTGAAAGGTAAACAGTTCTAAGCCTCCTGGAGGTGCCTAAGAGGACAGTTCTTGGCAATCAGTTTCTGAAGGGCCGTAGCCTTAAAACCCTGTGGAGCATTTGTTCTCTCAAACCCTGGGATTGTCATAGTTACAGCAACAGTAGTATGTCTTTAAAAAGCAAAACTTAGTTATCTCCAAGAGAGCTCTGGTGATGTAGTTTCTAGGGAGCTGAACTGCTAACCCAAAGGCCACAAGTTTCAAGTGTACAGGTTCTTTTTTCATTATGATTTACAGCTTCTGAAACCCAATGGAGGTTCACTAGGAGTCAGAACTGAAAGTGATTTTGATTTTGTGTTGACTTCAGGTCATTTTTTATAACATCTAACAACAACAGTCAATAAGTAACTGTAGTGTTATAATTATTAAGCAGCAAATCCACCAATAATTCTTCAGAAAAAAAGAGATGATAGTCTGCCAGCTTAAATCTTGCTATTGATAAGACTTGCCTTGCCCACTCCAACGAATAGCAACTGTATGAATAATAGATCAAAACCTTGTTGTAACTTACTCACAGTCTCCACCATACTGAAGCCTATTTTTGTAGTCACTGTGTCAGTCTATTAACTTGAAAGTCTCTCTTTCACTGTTCTTTTCTTTTCCAGTCATGATGTCTTTTCCCAATAATCAGTTGCTACTACTACAATGCCCAAAGTATGTGAGGTGAAATTTCACCATCCTTATCTCCGAGGAGCTCTCTTGTTTCACTTCCTGGAAGACAGTTACTAAGCAGTAGATAAACAGAGAACTATCAGAAATACAAGCTAGGTTTAGAAGACGTTATGGCACTAAAGACATTATTGCCAAAGTAGGGTGGATCTTGGCAGAAAGCAGAGAGTACCAGAGGAACATCTGTGCTTCATTGACTATGCAAAGGCACTTGACTGTGTGGATCACAATAAACTGTTGCTAACCTTAAAGAAAGTAGGAATCTCAGAACACTTGACTGTGTTCATGCAAAACCTATACTCAGACCAAGAAACAATGTCAGAACAGAGCAAGGAAAACACTACATGGATCAAAACCAGGAAAGGAGTGTGCCTTTCTCCATACCTTTTCAAACTATATGCAGAACAGATCATTTGGGAAGCTGTGTTTTATAAGTAGAAATATGGCATCAATATTGGAGGAAGACTCACCAACAGCCTGTATTATGCAGATGATACAATCTTGTTTGCTGAAACTGGGGAGGACCTGAAGTGCTTGCTGCATGAGGTCGAGGGCTGTATTCTTAAATATGATTTTTTTTCACAACATTCTTTCCTACACCAGTTTTATTTAAAACACAAATAAGTATTTCTTTTTTCAGGGATAAATATGATATTAAGCTCAATATCAAGAAAAAGATTTTCACCACTGGGCCAGCTGGCAGCACCATGATTGATGGAAAAGAGATTGACCTGGTTAACAATTACAGCTTGCTCAGCTCCACAATCAACACTCTTGGCACCAGCAGTCAATTTAAAGACAGCAGGAAATTAAAAGACAAATTACATTGGGAAAATCTGCTGTTAGGGACCTCTCCAGAATACTGAGAAGTAATGATGTCAGTCTAGAAACTAAGATGTGCCTGATCCAGTCCTTGATCTTCTCAGTTACTTGCTATTCATCAGAGAGCTGGACAATGACTGAGTATAACAGAAGAAGATACCTTTGAGTTATGGTACTGGAGAAGAGTCTTGAGCATACCATGGATCACCAAGAAAGCAAATAGATCTGTCTGGAGAGGGTGAAGCCAAGTTTCTTCTTGGAGGCAGGATTTTAAAGCTCTGTCACACATACTTTGGACACATGGCCAGGAAGGACCGATCCTTGGAGAAGGACATTATACTCAAAAAGGTGGAGGGACAGCTCAGGAGAGGAAGACCCCAGATCAGATTAATTGATACAGTAACTTGGGCAATGGGGGAGTAGGTGTTTTGGAGTCAGTGAGATTGGTTGAGGACAGCGCAGGCTTCAGAGCTGTTGTACATAAGGTCACTATAAGACACAGTTAACTTGATGGCTCATAACAACAACATAGCAAGCAAAGAAGAAAAATTTATTAAAGCAAAGGGCATCCTGCTGGTATTACAGGAGGTTTCCAGACCTAGTTAATTGGGCTAAAGTTTTTTGTTAGAGTGTGGGGTGGAGAAGAAAGACAGGCAGAAGTGAAAGTATAAAGATAGATTTATTAGAACATTACATCCCAAAAGATATGCTAGATCTTCTTTGTAAAGTAAATATGAAAGATGCCTTGTTGGTTTGTTTGACATTCCATAGTATATTCAGTACTCGGCCAACACGACATTTTAAAGGTGTGCGTTTTTCTATCATCCCTTACTCATTGTCCAACTTTCTGATGCACAGAATGCAGTTGAAAAAAAATTGTGGTTTGAGTCATATGTTTATAAACTCTGGAAGGTAATTCTGTTCTGTCCTGTAAGGTTACTGTAAGTCAGAATCAACTCAATAGTACACAACTATATTTATTTCATTAGTTCAATTTCCTAGTAATTGTTATAGTTCATAACAAGTTGTTCTGCTAACTGAAAGGCCTTCTATTTCTTGTTTTCAATATCCCCCAATGTTTCAAATACACTACTAACTCTTAGGAGAAGGGTCAGCATTCCCCCTTTTTAAAACTTAGAAATCCAGAAACCCAATCAAGGATTGTTATGATTCAGAACTAATCTGATGGCCATAAGTATGAGTGTTTTGAGTTTTTGTCTTCTTATGTGTTTCATATATTTTATATTTTATTGTTTTTATTTTAAGTCACTATTTGGTTATAGCTCAGATTTGCCCACCTTGAAGGTCTGGCCACATTGAGATTTTAGCAGTAGTGTTGAGAACCTTAAGACACAAACATTTTTTTCAAGCAAGAAAAGAAAATTTGATAGTTTTTCTATAACTGAGAAAACCCTGAAAACTAACACCTTATTTTTATATTTCATGTTTGAAGATATCTAATTGAAGATTTTAGATAAAAGAAAAGTATTTCAGAAGTCATTTTCATAATCTTTTTTCTGATAGTTACAGCCATCAACTTGAGTGCCTTCCACCGAAATAATCTTTATCCTTTTTCTAAAGCACATGCAAGTCTTTCTTTAATTTATTTCTGTGAATAACTGTGCTGCCAGTACACTCTTCTTCCGCATGCATTCTTGGTTTTATTATGTTCTGTTAATGTTAACTTTTTATTATGTGTTATTTTTTTTAAGCAGTTGGGATATGGAAAGTAGGTCTTGATTTGATTGACAGTCAATTGGGGGCTGGGAACCACTTGTTTGAAGCAGTTAGGATCTGGAAGGTGGGTCTTTTTTATTTGATTAACAGTCAGTTGTGGGCTGGGAGCCTCTTATTTAAAACAATTAGAATCCCATGGATATATCTTGGTGATTAAAAGTTTGTTGGGACCTGGTAGTCTCTTGTTTGAAGCAGTTGGGATCTGAAAGTTAGGGTTTTTTTTATTTGATTACAGTCAAATAACACAACGGTGAAAACCCAGAAACTAACAACTTATTATTAGATTTTGTGTTTGAAGTAATTTAAGACTTGAGATTAAAAAAACATATTTTAGAAGTCACTGTCATTTTTTTCTTATGGTAATTACTAACTTTGGTGCCTTTCACAAATTGAGCCTTATCCTCTTTCTAAGTCACACCTAGATCTTACTTTAAGTGACTTCTATGAATAACTGTGCAGTATACTCTTCTTCAATATACATTAATTTATGTGTTCTGTTAATTTGTGATTTTTGTTATAGTATGCTCTTTTTAATTATAATCTATATTTCTGGGAAGCACTTCATCCTTAGACTAGAAAATAGAGAATCAGTATACTATCTTCTGCTTCCTTGGTTCCTGCTCTTTGATATCTTTAGAATCTGCCTCTGAGTTGCACTACCAATTGAAAGAAAAGTGGTTTGAATTCACCAGCTGCTCCAGGGGAGGATGTGCAATCTCCTCCTGTGTAGTTAACAGCCTCAAAACTCTCCGGAGGGTCAGCTATGAGCCAGTCCTGACAGAAAAGTACATAATAAACTCTTAGTTAGCATGATTTATTCTTCTTGTCATTCTTACCTGTTCTTGCTCTTCCTGTTTAAGTTCCCTGATGGCATAGTGATTAAAATTTTGGCTGCTAATCAGAAGGTAAACAGGTTGAACCCACCAGTTATTAACTTGAAAGAGGAGACAGGTGGCTACTGTAAAAATATGCAGCCTCGAAAAACCTTTGGGCAATTCTGTTCTGTCCGACAGGGTCATTTGTGAGTCAGAATTGACTCCATAGCAGTGGGTATTACATTGCTGTTCCTTTTCTGTCCCTATCTGATTTCATAGTAGCTTTCATTGCTTACAAAATCCACCAGGTTGTTTACCACATGCTGCTGATTAGTGTATTTGTAGAGGCCATAGGAGTAATGATTCTCTACAGGGGAAAAAAAAGTTAGAATTCCTGATAAATGCATGCTGTTTTCCCCAAAACTGATGCATCATAACACTGTTTCAAATAACCTGTATTTTCACACTAATGTCTCCTTTAAAAAAATCATTCTGATTTATTTACAAAGTTTTAATACACAGTTTTTTACAAAATATCCATTCCATTTCCTTCACCTCACCCACTCATCAAATTGTGCAACTTTATGATTAATACCCTACCCCCTTCCATGGATTTTTTTCTCAATTTTCAAGTAAACTCTAACATACATATATGCACATACATATACACACATTTGGCTTCCTAATCTTGTATTATTGTTGATTACCTTCAAGTGAAGCACAGCTCAGTGACCCTATAAACTAAAGGCCTGAAGCCATCTAAAATATTGACATTTATCAGGCATGTTGTTTAGGAAGTGGGTGCGACTACTTCTTCCAAACCTGTCATAATATGTTAGACTTTACACTGGAAAGACTGAGAAGCTACACAAAAAGCAGCTGAGAAACCGAGAGAATCTTCTTACTGGACCCAGGGAATATTAGAATGCAAGACCTACAATGGAGAAGCCCTGGTAAAAACGGCAAATGCACAGATGGGCCACTCTGTATTATATTCTAGAAATAAGAATGAAGGAAATATAGACATTCTCAGAGTGAGCTGAATCTCTCCAGGTTCAGTTGCTGGTATTGAAAGATGGTTTCTGTTAAGCTTAACATGTTGTTATTGTTGTTATGTGCCATCTAGTAGCTTGAGACTCATAGCGACCTTATGTACAAAAGCCCTAAACCCTGCTTTATCCTCTGCCAATCGCACTGCCTCTGACACACCTATCCCGATTACCCCGGTCATGGAATCAATCCACCTCATAGAGGGTCCTCCTCTTCTGCACCATCTCTCCACCCTCCCAAGCATGTTGTCCCTCTTCAAGGACCTCTCCCTCCTTACAATATGTCCAAAGTATGTCAGACGAAGCCTCAGAATCCTTACCTCCAAGGAGTAGCCTCGTTTAACCCTCTCCAGGATGAATCTATTTATTTTCTTGGCAGTCCATGGTACATTCAATACTCTTCTCCAGCACCACAGCTCAAAGGCATCAATTCTCCTTCCCTAGTCATTTCAAAGACCATAGCCTGTATCAGTCGCATCTTAGTCTCCAGACTGACACCATTGCTCCTCAGTACTCTGGAGAGGTCCCTAACAGCAGACTTTCCCATCACAATACCCTTTTTGATTTCCTGGCTACTGGTGCCAACAGTGTTGACCTTGGAGCCAAGCAGACTAAAGTTGTGAACAATCTCAATCTCTTCACCATCCATCCTAATGCTGCCAATTGGTCCAGTAGTGAGAATTTTTGTCTTCCTGACATTGAACCTCAATCCATATTGAAGGCTTCAGTCCTTGACCCTCTGTAGCAAGCATTTCAGGTCCTCCTCAGTTTTAGCAAGCACGGTTGTGTCATCTGCATAATGCAGATTGTTAACAGATCTTCCACCAATTCTGATGCCACACTTCGCCTCATAGAGCCCAGCCTCTCAGATTATCTGTTCTGTTGAAAAGTTATGGAGATAAGACACATCCCTGGCGTGCGCCTTTCCCAATTTTGAACCATGCAGTGTTTCCTTGCTCTGTTCTGATGACTGCCTCTCGGTCCAAGTATAGGTGTTGCATTAGCACGACCAAGGGTTCTGGGATTCCCATTCTTCTCAGAGTCAACCACAGTTTGTTATGATCCACACAGTCAAACGCCTTTGCATAATCAATGAAACACAGACATTCATCTGGTATTCCCTGCTTTCAGCTAAGATCCATCTAACATCAGCTACAATATCCCTAGTGCCACGACCCCTTCTAAACCCAGCCTGGATTTCTGGCAGTTCTCTGCTGATGTGCTGTTCCAGTCATTTTTGGAGAATCTTCAGTAGAATCTTGCTTGCATGTGAAATCAATGATATTGTTCTATAGCTTCCACACTCTGTTGGGTCACCCTTCTTTGGGATGGGAACAAATATAGATCTCTTCCAGTCAGTTGTCCAAGTGGTTGTTCTCCAGATTTTTTGGGCCAACTTGGTGAGCACATCAGGGCAGCATCTGTTAGCTGAAATATGTCAATTGGTATACCATCTATTCCTGGGGCCTTATTTTTTGCCATTTCCTTCAAAGCAGCCTGAACTTCTTTAATCACCATAGGCTTTTGCTCATATGTTGTTTCATTAAATTCTTCTGTGTCTGCCAATTCCTTTTGATACAGTGACTCAGTATATTCTTTCCATCTTATTTTAATACTTCCTGGATCATTTAATATTCTGCCTAATTAATTCTGCATCCTTCGTTACAGAAACTTGAGGTTTGAATTTGTTCTTCAGTTCCTTGAGCTTAAGAAATGCTGAACGAGTTCGGCCCTTTTGATTTTCTGACTCCAACTCCTTGCACATTTCATTGTAATATTTTGCTTTGTCATCCTGTGCTGCCCTATGGAATCTTCTGTTCAGCTCTAAAGCCTAACATACCCAGCATTAAAATAAATCCTGTTGTAGAGGAAGATATACATCATGCAAAATCCAAAATATTAAGAAAATGTTTTAATCATTTATATTTTATTTAGATACTTGCTATATATCTGTCAAAATATCTGTATCCAAACTTTATAAGAATATCTTTTTTATATTGCTTTAGTCATCTATTACTGCTATTAAAAAATCTAGCACAAGTGATGGCTTTAACAAACCAATTCTCTCACATATCAGGAGAATAATAATGGAGGAAGGCCTTTTTTGTCAACTTCTGCTTACTAATTTCTTAGACACCTCTAGTTGTCTTTGCATATATTATTTCCCATCTCTGTTTACTGGTTTGCTTGTTTAACCTACTTTATATTTCAATAATGAGCATGTGGCTAGGAGGGGGCTGTTCTTTGGAGAGGGTGGAAGGTTGGTGAAGGAGAGGAAGACCTTAAGTCAGGTAGATTGACACAATGTCTGCTGCAGTGGGCTCTTGTGTGTCAGGAAGTGTGAAAATAGCACAGGATAGGACAGGTTCAGTACTTCTGTTCAGAGGGCCACTATTAGTGGTACTTGACTCAACAGTACCTGACAACATCAACAACAATGTATCTCAAGAAATATCTTAAGAAAGGAGCCCTAGTGATATAGCAGGTTAAATATTGAACTACTGACTAAAAGATCAGTAATTTTAACCTACTAACCGCTTAAAAAAAGATGAGTCAGTCTCTTCCCATTAAAATGTATAACCTTAAACACCTAACAGAGGGTCACCATGAGTTAGAATCTACTCCAGGGCACTTGTTTGGGGTTTTTCGTAGTATATATCAAAAGAGATTGACCCAAGTCACCCTACAATAACCATGCCTCATTATAACAAAGATAACCATTGAACATACCATGAACTGTCAAAAGAACTAACAGGTCTGTCTGGAGAGCATGAAGACAAGCTATTCTTTGGAGACAAGAATAAGGCTCCATCTCGTGTGGGTATGTTACCAAGAGAGACCAGTACATGGAGAAGGACATCATGCTTGGAATGGGGGAGAGACAGCACAAGAGAGGAAGACCCTGGGTGAGATGGACTGACACAGTCCTGGTATAATGAGAGTAGATGTGTCAGGGACAGTGAGATTGGATCACAATAGAGAAGGGTTCAGAGCGATTGTGTATAGTATTGCTATGAGTCGTGATCAAGTCAGTGATTCATAATGCCAACAACTCATTCACAAATCAGATTATAACCAAAGGTATATAATATAGGATTTCTAAAACCTATTTTTAAAAATAATAATCCAGCAGAGATGTTCCAGCCCTACTTCTGTTGAAGTAGGAAAAGTCCATCTTGGAAGGGACATGATTCAGTATCAGGAGAGTGTGCTGATGAGCAGCATAGGTCAGTTTCACCACCTCCTCACGTTATGGCAATAGGGACACAGACAAATTCAGACAGAAATTGCAGAGAAAGAGCAAATCTTGATATATTCAATCCTATAACCAGTGACATTCTCACACTTTACAAATTGTAGAGACACATCAGAGCCCTATGCATTGTCCTGCATTCAATCAACAATAATCAGGCATTGTAAGATATTAAAATATTATACAGACTTAATATTAAAATAACTATAGTTCTGGTATTGTTGTTGTCAGGTGTCATTGAGTCCAGTACCCGTCACAGTGACTCTATAAATGACATATGTGAACTCTGTCCTCTCTTGTGCAATCCTCATTCTTTCTATTTCTCCTCTTTATTTTTTAATTGAAATTTTAATGAAAGTTTATAAAAAACTTGGAATTTCATTCATTCATTGTTGCACATTTTCCTCCCTGCTCAACATCACCCCCCCCCAGTTTGCTTTTTGCTTGTGAAAAAAGTTCTTTATTTTTGTACAGTCCCGTCATACCTCTTAGACCACTTTACTATGCAGCTCTTATTCTGGACTCTTATCAAGCCAATAATACCTAATCATTTATTACTTTTATACAGTTTTCTCCATTGTCGGTTTCAATGCAGTGTACATTATTTATCCCCTTTTTTTAGGTTACTCCCAATCCTACTGTCAGTCCCACTTTACAACAGTGGCACTATACACCATTTGTCCTTTTGTGACTGAGATATTTCACTCAATATAATATCCTCCAGGGTCACCAATTTTATGTAATCATGAGTTTTTTTGCTTTTCAGTGCTGCATAATATTCCAATGTATGAATATACTACAGCTTCTCTATCCATTGGTTTGTTGATAGGCACTTAGGTTGTTTCCAACACTTTGCTATTGTGAACAAAACAAAATAAAGATGGATGTGCATATATCTGCTTGGGTGGCAGTTCTGGTTTCTTTAGGGTATATTCCCAGTAGTGGAAATTGTGGGTCAAATTTTATTTCTATTCCCAACTTTTTAAGAAAGTACCATACTACCTTCCATAGTGGTTGCACCATTTTAAACTCCCACCAACAGTGAATAAAGGTTCCAGTTTCTCTACAACCTTGTCAGCATTTATTTTTGCTGCTATGTTGGATTTTGCTGTCCTTACTGGGGTGAGATTATATCTCATAGTTGTTTTGATATGTATCATTCTTAGAGCTAGGGATTTTGAACATTCTTTCTTGTGTGTGTTTGCCATCTGAAAGCCGTCTTTAGTGAAGTGTAAGGTGGTTTATTTTGTGGTGCTCGAGTATTTTATAAATTCTAGATCTAAGTCCTTTATCAAACATGTCATTAGCAAGTATTTTTTCCCAGTGTGTGGTTTTCCTTTTTACTCTGCAGAAGGAGTTTTTGGATGTGCATAGGGATTTGATTCTTAGGAAGTCTCATCTATTTTATTCTCTCCTGGTTGTAGGCTTTTCAGGATGCTTGAAGACTGTTCATGTTGTCATTTAGTGCTTCTAGGGTTCTTCCAAGCTTTCCTCTATAATAAATAGTCCTTGGTTTTAGTCTTGGGTCTTTGATCCACTTTGAGGTTTTTTTTGTGTATGGTGTAAGGTCTTGTTTGAGTTTTCTGCAGATGGTTTTCCAATTTTGCCAACACCATTTGTTAAAAAGGCTGTTGTTTTACCAATTAGCTGATTTCAACTCCTTGTCAAAAATCAGTTTGTCATTGGTAGAGGGGCTGATTCTGGGATCTCAGTGCTTTTCCATTGATCTATGTGCCTGTTATTGTACCCGTACAATGCTATCTTGACCACCATAGCAGTGAAGTAGGATTTGAAATCAGAGAATGAGATGCCTCCTATCTTTTTTATCTTTTTTAAGGAGTGCTTTACTTATTCAGAGTCTCTTTCCAATCCAAATGAAATTGAAGATTGCCATTGAAATCACTCTGAAGAATGGAATTGATACTTGTCTTGGGATTGCATTGAACGTGTAGATTGCCTTTGGTGGGATTGTCATTTTCACAGTACTGAGTCTTCCTATCCATGAGCAAGGTATATTCTTCCCTTTCTTCAAGTCTCTTTTTGTTTCTTGTAGTAATGTTTTATAATTTTCTTTGAATAGATCCTTAATCCAAAGTATTAAATCTTGTGATTAGCTATTGTGAAGGGTATTGTTTTGCTTAGTTCCAGTTCTATATTCTTTTGTCACTGTAGAGAAATCCACTTGATTTTTGTATGTTGATCTTGTATCCTGCCACTTTGAATTGGTCAACTATGTCCAGTAGTTTTTGTGCTCTGTCTTTAGAGTTTTCCAAGTGTACTATCATGTCATCTGCATGTAGAGATAAATTTATCTCCTCTTTGCCAATTTGGATGCCTCTTATTTACTTCTCTTACTGCTCTTGCTAAGACTTCTAATACAGTATTGAATAGGAGAGGTGACAGTGGACATCTTTGTCTAGTTTCTGTTATCAAAGGTAATGCCTTTAACCTCTCTCCATTGAGAACAATGTTGGCTCTCAGCTTTGTGTATATACTTTTCACTATGTTGAGGAAATTACCTTCTTTTCCAATTTTGTTGAGTGTTTTAACTAGGAAAGAGTGTTGGATTTTGTCAAAGGCCTTTTCTGCATCAATTGATAGGATCATGGGGTTCTTGTTCTTTGCTTTGTTAATGTTATGAATTACACTGATTGTTTTTCTTATGTTGAACCATCCTTGGATAACTGTTATGAATCCCACTTGGTCATGGTGAATTATTTTTTTTATATATTGTTGGATTCTATTGGCCAGGATTTTATTGAGGATTTTTGCATCTATGTTTATCAGAGATAATGACCTATAGTTTTCTATTTTGGTGGTGTCATTACCTGGCTTTGGTATCAAGGATATATTTGTTTCATAGAATGAGTCTGGGAAAATTCTACCTTTTTCTATTTTCTGAAATAGTTTATGTAGCAGTAGTTTATGGTGGCAGTTCTTCTCTGAATGTTTGATAAAATTCACTTGCAAAACCATCTAGTCCAGGGCTTTTCTTGGGCAGGAATTTATTACCTTTTCAGTTTCTTCTTTTGTAATGGATCTATTCAGGTGTTAAATTTTCCGTTTGTGTCAATTTAGGTATTTTGGGATTTTCTAAATATTTGTCTGTTTCCTCTAGGTTTTCATAGTTGTTTGAGTATAGTTTTTCATAGTATTCCATTGTTAAACTTTTAATGTTTGTTGGTTTTGTTGTGGCATTGCCTGTTTCATCTCTTAATTAGATTTTTTGTCTTTTCCTTCTTTTCTTTTGTTAATTCTGCTAGTGGTTTGCTGATTTTTTTTTACCTTTTTGCAGAACCTACCCCCAGTTTTGTTGGTGGTTTCAACTGTTTTTCTGTTTTCTATTTCATTTATTTCTGCCTTAATTTTTATAATTTCAGGTTTTGTAAGGGGTATCAGATTTTCTTGCTCTTCTTTTTCAATTTGTTGGAGATGTTGGGCAGAAAGTGAATGGTCATTTTTTCCTGTCCTTTAATGTGGCTATTAATCTCTTTAACAGCCTCTCTTTAATCTCTTTTTGCTGTTTCCCAGAGGTTTTAGTAAGTTGTGTTTTTATTGTCATTTGTTTCAAGAAACGTTTTAATTTCATTTTTTATTTCTGCTAGTAGCCACTCATGTTCAAGCAAGGTGTTGTTCAGTTTCCAAATATATGGGGTTTTTTTCTTCTTTATCCTCTTTTTATTAATTTCTAATTTTGTAACATTGTGGTCTGTGAAGATGTTGTGTATTATTTCTATGTTTTTTCATTTATTGATGTTTGCTTTGTGTTCTAAAATCTATTCTGGAGAACATTCCATGCACATGGGAGAAGGTATACTGTACTAGTTTGGGGTGCATTAGCTTATAAATATCTATGAGATTGAGTTGGTTTATTGTGTGTTTTAATTCTTCAGTATCTTTGTTGAGTTTCTTTCTGGAAGTTCCATCTTTTCTTGAGAGTAGTGTATTGAAGTTTCCAACTACTATAGTAGTGTTATTGATTTCCTTTTTCAGTTTTGCTAATGTTTGTTTTATATATTTTGCAGGTGTTTCATTTGGTGCATGTTGTTGTTGTTAAGTGCCGTCGAGTTGCAGGCAACTCATAGCAACCCTATGAAGGAGTCTCCTCAACGCTTGGGTGCCTTTCATCCTCTCTCCAGGTTCATAGGGTTTCCCCAGGCAAGCTATTATGGAAGTGGATGCCACTCCTCCTCCCAAGCTTGTTTTAATTGGGGGAGTTCCAGCCCACTCTCTGTCTGCATTGGGTAGCCAACCATTAACGCATTTGATACAGCAGTGTCACAGTGTTCAGTCTCACAGCAACCACAAGTGACCATGGTACGGCAACTTGTATACCAGGGCTATATGACCTAGAGGAATGGCTGAACAAAAACAATGAAAGACAGGCCCGAGGGCTGTGGATTAAAAGTCACCCACCTGTGCAACCACTGTGGAAAGCGATGTGGCGCTTTCTCAAAAAGTTGCAAATAGAGAAACCATTTGACCCAGCAATTCCAGTACTGGGAATATACCCTAAAGAGACCATAAATGACATCCAAGTAGATATATGCATACCCATGTTTATCGCGGCTTTGTTTACAATAGCAAGGAGTTGGAAACAACCTAAATGCCCATCAACAAACGAATGGGTAGAGAAGCTG
>NW_006399975.1:3637493-3660682 GCF_000299155.1 Elephantulus edwardii
ATCTTCTTTTTCTTTTGACCCTTTAATCATTATGTAGTGACCTTTCTTGTCCTTTATAATGATTGTGCATTGAAATCTATTTTATCAGAGATTAATATCGCTACTCCTGCTTTTTTCTGTTTGCCATTTGCTTGGTATATTTTTTTCAACCCTTTTATTTTTAGTCTGTCTTTATCTTCATTTTTCAGGTGTATCTCTTGTAGACAACATATTGATAGATGTTGGGTTTTTAATCCAATCTGCTACTCTCTTTCTCTTCAGTGGTCCATCTTTTACATTCAGTGTGATTATTGAGAGTTATAGTTTTGTTGCTATCATTTTGTTGAGTTCTTTTTGGTAGTGTTGCTGTTACTTTGGCCCATCTTGTTTTCTGTGGCACCTCTATAAGAAAGATGTCTCTCAGTGTTTCTGGTAATGCTGGTCTTGTTTTTACAAACTCCTTTAGATTCTGTTTTTTCTAGGATTATCTTGATCTCTCCTTCATATTTGATAGACAGTTTTGCTGGGTTGACATTTGTGTTCCTTGAGTGTTCAATATAGGCTATTCCATTGTTTCCTTGCTATCATGTTTTCTACTGAGAAAGCAGCACTTAATCTTATGTGCTTTCCCTTGTAGGTTACTCTTTGTTTCTCCCTTGCTGCTTTCAGAATTCTCCCCTTGTCTTTGGTTCTGGCAAATTTGACTATGTCTTGGAGTTTTTCTTTTGGGGTCTATTCTATATGGACTTGTCTCAGGTGCTTGAATATATATTTTCTCATTTTCCTTTATGCCTGGAAATTTTTCTTTTGATAATTCTTCTACAACATTTTTGGTGCTTTTCGCTGCTTCTTTCTGTTCTGCGATTCTGATTATGTGCATGTTATTTCTCTTGAAGATGTCCCACATTATTCTTGGGTTTTCTTTTTATCTTTCCATTTGATCCTGCTTTTTGTTCTAGCAGATCAGTGGTGACAATTCTATCTTCTATTTCACTGCTTCTGTGTTCCATCTCTTCAACACTATTCATGTATTCCTCCATCATGTTGACAGCATCTGAAACACTGGTCCTTATATTTTGAATTGTAGTTTATTATTTTTCCAGAGCCTCTAGTGCCTTGTTTGTTTTGTATGCATTGTTTTGGATTTTTTTCTCAGTTCCAGGTTTTTACTTGCAATGTCCTGTAATTCTTAAAGTGTGTCTTTCACTCATTGAAAATATTCAATCATTGTTCCTTCAAATTCTGTGTCAGAAAATTTCATCAAATTTTCTGACTTCAGGAAATCCATTGATACTTTGTCACTTTTTTGGGGTGACATCTTGCTTTGGTCCTCTGTAGGGGATAAGGTAGTCTGCTTCCTACATGACATTGCTGTGCTAGAGTTTTTCATGTCTGAGGTGATAACAGGTTCTTGATCTGAAGTCACAGCTCCAGAAGAAGGTGGGGAAGCTACTCTGCCTTGTTTTCTCTCTGCCTTCAGACTCAAGGAAATATCTGCTTTCGGTCAGTAGAGAAAAGGTCTGTAAAAGCAGCCTCCTCTAGCAAACAACTGCTTTAGCTAGAGCAGCCCAAGGTGCTCCAGACTAAAGGCAGTTTATGGGTTGAATGTGAGGAGACACAAGGTGGAGTATGGAGACCTTATTGGAAAATCAGGAAGCCTTGGTTTTTCCTTTGAGAATGAGTTATAGCTGTCTCACTCCCTTCCGACTGAGCTTAAGGGGTCCCATGAGATCCAGCCAAACAGCAGTGACCCCCCCCCAAAAAAGTACCTCACTTAAGTTCCAGTGTTGCTCCTCTATCCTCATTATTTCTGATATCTATTTCTTCAGTCTTCTCTCTTTTTTTAATGCTAGATTATTTACAAAATTAAAATACATTGTTTTTCACACCAGAACATTTCCATTTCACTCATTCCCCATTAAATAGTATGACCCCATAATTGATTCCCCCCCCTTATTTCCTCATCCATCTTTCCCCTCCCCCTTTGAATTCTCATACTCCCTCTACAGTGATGGTTTTATACAGTATTTGTGGGACTAGTTAGTTCACTCAGCATAATGTTCTTCAGTCCCTCTCAGGTAATAATTTTATACTGCTTTACATACAAAGTTCATATATATTGTTTTTACACCAGCCCTTTCCCCTTTCCTTTACCAATTCCTCCCTTCAGCCATCAAATTGTGCAACCCTATTCTTAAGCTCCCCCACCCCCTCCTTGGATCCTCATATATGCTCTACAATAACGGTCCAATACAGTATTTGTTTTTATGAGACTGAGTTCATTTACCATAATGCTTTCCAGTCCCTCCCAGGTTAAGTATTAGTTTATAAAACCATTGCTCCTGTGTGCTGTGTAGTATTCCATTGTGTGAATGTACCATAATTTTTTCAGTCCGTTCCATTGTGGTTGAGCATTTGAACTGTTTCTGAGTTTTTGCTATGGTGATTAATGCTGCTATGAACATTTTTGTATGAGTCTCTTTTTGTGCCTCAGCTTTCATATTCTTGGGGTATATTCCAAGTAGTAGAATAGCTGGGTCATATGGAAATTCTATGGCCAGCTTTTTGAGAAAATGTCAAACTGTCTTCCAGAGTAGTTGCACTCAGAGTTCATAGTGGGATTTTACAATCCCACCAAAATTGTGTATGAGTTTATATCCTGCCATATCCTCTCAAATGTTTATTACTTGATGCCCTGCTGAACTTTGCCATTGCTGCTGAAGTAAGATGGTATCTTATTGCGGTTTTGATTTACATCTCTTATTGTCAGTGATTTATTTGGAGCATTTCTTCACGTGTCTGTTGGCCATCCAAATGTCCTCCTTTGTGAAAAGTCTTTCCATGTCTTTTGCCTATTTTATAATTTGATTTTCAATCTTCTTCTTCTGGAGGCCCTGTAGGATTCTGTAAACTGTCATTATGAGACTCTTGTCTGAGATGGTAATGCCAAATGTTTGTTCCCTGTCAGCAGGGTTTTGTGGGGTTTTTTTTACCCTGTTGAAAAAAGTTTTTGATGAGCATAGAGATTCACTCTTTAGAAGATCTCATTCATAAAGTATAGCCTCTTCAGATTGAGTAGTTCTGGCTGCATTTGGTAGTCCTTTTATACCATACACTATCCCTTCTTTACTTGGTCCCAGTTTGTCTCTTAGGAGTTTTATGGGCTTTATTCTGAGGAAGCTGATCTACCTTAAGTTGATTTTTTGTATATGATGTGAAAGGTGGATCCTGTTTCAGCTTTCTACAGGTAACTAACTTTCCAGTTTTGCCAGCACCATTTGTTGAAGAGGTTCTCCTTCTTCAATTAACAGAGAACTACTAGAAATACAAGCTGGATTTAAAAGAGATCGTGGCACTAGAGATATTATTGCCAATGTCAAATGGATTCTGGCAAAAATCAAAGGGTACCAGATGAATGTCTATCTGTGTTTCACTGACTATGCAAAGGCAGTTGAGGGTATGAATCACAACAAATTGTGGCTAACCATGAGGAAAATAGGAATCTCAGAACATTTAATTGTGCTTATGCAGAACTCATACTTGGACCAGGAAGCAGTCTTCAAAACAGAGCAGGGAAACACTGCATGGTTCAAAATCAGGAAAGGGGTGCATCAGGGATGCATTCTCTCTCCATATCTTTTGGATCTATATGCAGATCATTTGGGAAGCAGGGATCAATGAGGAGAAATGTGGCATCAAGATTGGAGGAAGACTCATAAACAACTTGTGTTATGCAGATGACACAACCCTGCTTGCTGAAACTGAAGAGGACCTGAAGTGTTTGCTGCAGAAGATCAAGGATTATAGTCTTTTACTGTGGATTGAAGCTCAACATCAAGAAGACAAAAATTCTCACCACTTGGCCAATTGCAGCCCAATGATGGTTGGAGAAAGATTGAGGTTGTTAACAATTACAGCTTATTTGGTTTCATTGTAAACACGCTTAGCACCAGCAGTCAGGAAATCAAAAGGCTAATTGCATTGGGAGAATTTGTTATCAGGGACCTCTCCAGAGTGCTGAAAATCAACAGTGTCATTCTAGAAACTAAGGTATATCTAATCCAGGCCATGGTCTTTGCAATTACTTGCTGTGCATCAGAGAGCTAGAAAATGACTAAGGATGACAAAAGAAGGATCAATGCTTTCAAATTGTGGTGCTGAAGAAGAGTGTCAAATATGAACTGCCAAGAAAAAAAATAGGGTCTGTCTTAGAGAGAGTGAAACCAAGTTTCTTCTTGGAGGCAGAATTTTGAAGCTCCATCTCACATACTTTGAGCATATGGCCAGGAGGGACTGATCTATGGAGAAGGACATCATGCTGGGGGGGGGCGGGGAACAGAGAGCAAGATCCCAGATGAGATGACTTCATACACTAACTGAGGCAATGGGGGTTGATGTGGCAGAATTAGTGAGACTGGCTCAGGACAGGGCAAGATTCAGAGCTGGTGTACACAGGGTTACAAGTGACTTAACGGCTCATAACAACAACAACATTGTTTCAGTCACTGTGCCAATCCATCTGGTTGAGAGTCTTTCAGTCTTCCTCTCCTTCACTGATCCTTCACTTTTCCATTCATAATGTCCCTTTCTAAGAAATAACATCTAATAATATCCCCAAGTATGGGAGTTGAAGTTTCATCATCTTTGCCTCCAAGGAGCACTCTGGCTGCACTTTCTCCAAGACATAACTGCTTGTTATTTTAGTGATCCCTGCGATATTCAGTACTCTTCTCTAACACTACAGCTCAAAGCACCATTTTTTGTCTGTAATCTTTATTGACTATTCAACTGTCAGATGCATAGCAAGAAATTGGAAAGACCATGGCCTGAATTAGGCATACCTTACTCTTCAAATTGATTCAAATTACTCTTTAGTAATTTGAAGAGGTCTACAAATCAGCATGTGGATTTAACAATAGCATTAGACAAAACTGAGAAGAAAGTGGGAAAACATGCTAATAGAAAAGAAAAATGACCAAATGAAGCTCAAGAGGACAAGGATATGGAAAAGAATAAAATATTAGAACTGCATATGGAAGGTAAATGTCTCAATAAAATAATGTGGATTATGTTCCTAAGGCAAAATAGTCTAACAGAAAAATTAGGAAAGCACAAGATAATTGTTGTTGTTAGGTGCCTTTGAGTTGAGTATGACTCACAGCAACCCTGTGAACAGTGAATCTGAACCCCGTCTTATCTTGTGTTATCATCACACTTCCTGATACACTAGAGCCCCCTGAGGCAGTCACCATTTCATTCCTCCTATTTTAGTGTTCCTCTTCTTCACCAACCCTCCACTCTTAAGCATCACATTCCTCTCCAAGGAATAGACCCTTCTAGCAACATGGCCAAAGTATGTGAGGTGAAGCTTCATCGTCCTTGTCTCCAAAGAGCACGCTGGCTGTACTCTTTCCAAGACCTATTTGGGTTTTTTTGGCAGTCTATGGAATGTCCAGTGCTCTTCTCCAACACCATAATTCAAAAGCATCAATTCTTCTTCTGTTCATTGTCCAGCTCTCAGATGTATAGCAACTGATCAGAAAGACAATGGCTTGAATGAGATGTACCTTAGTCCTCAAACTGATATCATTCCTCCTCAATAATTTGGAGAGATCCCTAACTGCAGACTTTCCCAGTGCAATGCATCTCCTTTTTCCCTGATTGCTGATACCAAGGATGCTAATTGTGGATCAAAGTAAGATGAATTTGTTGAAATTTTTAATCTTTTCTCTATCCATCATCAAGTTGTCTATTGGTCCAGTGGTAAGAATACTTGTTTTCTTAACATTGAGATACAATCCATATAGGAGCTGCATTCGTAGATCATCTGCAAGTGCTTCAAGTCCTCTTCAGTTTCAGTAAACTAGGTTGTATCATCTGCATAACACAGGTTTTTGATGAGTCTTCCTCCAATCTGTTTATAAGTTGTAAATATTTTGATTGCATTAATAATGGAAGTGTTCCATCCCACCTTTTTAGGATGCAGCTTAAATGACAAAAAGAAGTTCATATGTTAGATGTTGTGTGTATTTGACAGGAAAAGGAGGAAATGTCTAATGTAATTGATTTACTTATCTAGTTCTACTGTCACAGAAGAGAATGACTTTAAACAAAATGTACTTTCAAAGTTTAGAAGGCTATACATTCAAATCTATGACACTGGCTCTAGGGGAAGGCTGTCTGTACTGTGGAAGAAAAAAAAATCTTATCTTCCTTTTATTGTTTTTCTGAGTGTGTCTTAAAAGTTTTCACAGGCAATCTATCTTTCTGTTTTACTTGCTTGCTTGCTTCTGTGTGTAAACATATCTTTTTATATTTACAAATGGTTCAATTTAAGACACACTGTACACTATGTTTTAGTAACAAAGAAAACCCTTTCTGTGTGGAATTGGATCCATAGGTGTAAGAGTTAGAGTTTGTATTTTAAAAAACAAAATGAAACAATAACTCATACTCACTGCTACTGGGTCTTTTCCAACACATAGCAGACTTTCAGTTGGATTTCTGAGGCTGTGAATCACAAAACAAAGAGACTAGTCAGGCCTGTTCAGTAGTGTTTGAAGACAGGTGTGCCTGATGCAGGCCATGTTCTTTTCAGTCACTTATTATGCATATGAGGGCTAGACAATAAATAAGGATGACAGAAGAAGAATAGATACCTTGAGTTGTGGTGTTGTATCAGAATACTGAATATCCCATGATCTGACGAAAGAACAAGTATGTCTTGGAGAAAGTGGGGCCAGAGTACAGCTTGGAGGCAAGGATAGCAAAGAACTTTGTCTCACACACTTTGGGCAGACTGCTAGAAAAGGCTGTTGCTTGGAAAGGGACATCATACTTGGTAAATTGGAGGATCAGTGAAAGAGAGAAAGACCCCCACTTAAAGAGATTGATACAATGACTCCAACAATGGGATCACGTGTGTTAGAGATAATGAGGATGTCTTAAGAAATGACAGGATTCAGATCTATTGTTCTTAGGTCACTATGAGTTGTACTTAATTCAACAGCAAATAACAATAACCTAGACAGTCCTCTAGCACTCACCTCACTCATTGCCATTGACTTGTAACCAACTCATAGCTAACCCTCCAGTGGATTTTCAGAGACTGTAAACTTCTTCCTGTGCCATTTACAGCCTCTAAAAACCAGTTGCAGTTTTGAGTATGAATTTGTTATTACTAGATGGCAATGGACCATAAGAAATCACACAGGAGGAGATGGTTGAGCTTTCTCCTCAGTAGGATCTGTTTGATTCAAATCAATTGCATTTAGTCATTTTGCCAGAAGAATAGAGGTGGTTTGGTTTTATTTTATTTTTTCCCTCTTAATTTACACTAAGGAAGTAAAGATTGTAAACACTCAAGCTCTTTTTTATTAAATGACTCAGGAATTAACAGGAGTTGTGATGTGATGTGATGTGATGTGATACAGATACTCCAGTGAGTTTTCAGAGGCAGGAAATCTCATGGAAGGAGATTGCCAATCTTTTTCTTATAGAGCATCTGGTGTATTTGAACTACATGCCTTTAGGATTGCATAGGTTCTAACCATGAGAGCTCCCTAAATAGATTATAGACAGATGTTTGTTTAGATAGATGAAGGGAAAGGCAATAAGGAATAAGTGAATGATTGAGATTTTATCAATAAAGACAGAAAAGACAGAAATGAAAGTGTCATAGAAATTTAAATTACAAAGAAGAAATAGGGAAAATGTGACTACATTGTAGGCATTAAAACTAATGTTATAGAATGGTTGAATAAAAAAATTAATTTGCTTTTTAATCCTCCATTCAAAGTTCAATTAAAAAATTGTTAATTAAAAAAAAAAACAACCAACAAAACACAAACACAGAAGATACTCACTGGGAGCTACAGGCCTCATTACTTTGGCAGTCAGGTAATGGAGCCTGTTTTTATGCCAGTAATAATTTTATTTATCATCATCCTCTGTGTATAGCTTTTTCCCTAACTATGAAAATTTATAAAGATGTCACAAATAAAAGCATACATATATACTGTATAATAGCTCTTATAACGTAATAGTTACTGCTATAAAAATTTATATAAGTGGTTATAATAACTCTTTAAGAAAAGAACCCTGATGGTGAAATGGTCAAAGCATTTCAGCCACTCAACAAAAGTCTTGCTATTCAAACTCTCTACCCACCAGAAGGAGAAAGATGTGACAGTCAGCTTCTGTAAGGATTTACAGCTTTGAGACAAGTTCTTCTCTGTTGTATAGATATGCTCTGAGCCAGAATCAAGTAAACTGTAGCTGGTTTGGTTCCTTGGTTTTATAAAACTGTGATATAGATGTACAGTGATGTTTATTTTTAGTCTGGTGGTTTTATAAGCACTTAACTACAATAATAAAATCTGTTTGGCTTTAGGTTTCCTCAAGAACTGAACATGGGAAAAGTAAGTGCTGAAATAATGTGGACCCTTTTTGCTCAGGATATGAAATATGCACTAGAAGGTAATTACAAATATCTGTGTTATTAGAGTATACGTATTATTTAAATTTGGAGTGTTGTGTTCATGTTTTTCAATATAAAGAGTTGACACACTGAAATGTTTATTGTTGTTGTTGTTGTTATGTGCCGTCGAGCCGTTTGCGACTCATAGTGACCTATGCACAACAGCCCTAAACCCTGCTCTGTACTGCGCCAACCGCACTGCCTCTGATACACCCATTCCAATTACCCCAGTCACCGAATCAATCCATCTCATACAGGGTTTCCCCTCCTGCGCTGTCCCTCCACCCTTCCAAGCATGATGTCCCTCTCCAAGGACCCGTCCCTCCTGGCAACATGTCCAAAGTATGTCAGACGAAGCCCCAAAATCCTTGCCTCTAAGGAGTAGCTTGGCTTAATCCTCTCCAAGATGAATCTGTTTGTTTTCCTGGCAGTCCATGGTACATTCAGTACTCTTCTCCAGCACCACAGCTCAAAAGCATCCACTCTCCTTCTGTCCTCCCTAGTCATTGTCCAACTCTCTGATGCGTAACAGGCGATTGCAAATACCATGGCCTGTATCAGGCGCACCTTAGTCTCCAGAGAGACACCGTTGCTCCTGAGTACTTTAGAAAGGTCCCTAACAGCAGACTTTCCCATCGCGATATGCTTTTTGATTTCCTGACTGCTGGTGCCAAGAGTGTTGACTGTGGAGCCGAGCAAACTAAAGCTGTGAACAATCTCAATCTCTTCGCCATCCATCCTGACGCTGCCAATTGGTCCAGTGGTGAGAATCTTTGTCTTCTTTACATTGAGCCTCAGTCCATACTGAAGGCTGCAGTCCTTGACCCTTCGCAGCAAGTGCATGAGGTCCTCCTCAGTTTTAGCAAGCAGGGTTGTGTCATCTGCATAACACAGATTGTTAATAGATCTTCCACCAATCCTGATGCCACAATTCTCCTCATAGAGCCCAGCCTCTCGGATAATCTGCTCTGCATACATATTGAAAAGGTATGGAGACAGGATGCATCTCTGGCATACACCCTTCCCAATTTTGAACCATGCAGTTTATTACAGTGAATGTTTATTACATGAAATGTTTATTACAGTGTTAAATTTTAGGATGAAGATTAAAGAAGTTTCATTTTAAATTTATTGTATATTGTAAGAAGACAGAGGTCTTGAAGTATTCAAATGTTTGTTGTGTTTTGTTTTGTTTTTAAATGCATAGTTTTAGTCAGGGGTTTTAAACTGCAGTGTCATAAAGACCATTTCACTTGTAGGATAATGTGCAGAGTAAGGAATATTTTATGATAATGCATTAACCAAAGCAGAACACAATGAGAGCCATGTGATTCATGCTTGACCAGGTATCTGTTGTCCTTGTCTTAGAAATAAAATAAAAATAAAAAAAAAGAAATGGTATTCCCAATTAGACATGCTAGAAATCTGACACTTCAGTTTATTCCAAGAAAGTGGCAATACTTTTCACCAGAAAGTTTACCCTCAGTGAGTCCAAAATAAAATATGTGAAAAGAAAGGAAACTTCATTCTCAGGTGAATAATTCTATAAATATTCTTTGAGTTATTTACAAAACAGAATTGGTAATAGAGCCATAAATTAACCTAGCATTTCTGTCTTCTAGGAAACAATAGCATAAATGAATTACTTTCTTCTCTTATTCAACAAATCTATGTTGAGCTCTTAGATACTACATGTATGTATAAATCTATATAAAGAAATGTAAAATTAATTTCAAATAACAATGAATTAAATGTGCTTCAAGTATGGTATTTCTATCTTTTATCAGATGTTTACTTATAATAGGTTAACAAATGTGTAAATAATATAAAAACAGTATCACTGACTTAAGACTATTATAAAATGCAAGTCTAAGACCCAGAAGTAAGTAATAATTTTTTCATCTTAACATTGTGGCATAATCATTTTCCCAAGAATTTGGTTTTTCCTGACTTTAAAAAAAATATCAGCTTAATTGTTACATAATTTATATGCCATGAAATTCACCTATTTGAAGTGTACCATTAAATAACTTTTAAAATTTTTGCACAAATTTTCAGAAAGTCATGATGAATAAAGTACCAGGAGTCACTTGGACTGCATATGGTTCATGCATATTTTTTTTTTACAAGAGCGGGATTTTTAGTGCAAGCATTTTGTCATCCTTTTATCCATTCTACCTTAGAAGAAACTCAATATGAATTTGCTTACTTTAGTTGAATTGCAAATAGGACAACCCTATAAACACAAAGATTATAGGTGGCCTAGTGGCGAGAAACTATGCTGCAATCCCAAAGGCATATGGTTTGAGGCCACCAGCAGCTCCACGGAAGAATGATGAACAATCTCCTCCTGTACTACTAAAGGCCTCTGAAAACCCACCAGAGGGTCAGCTATGAATTGGTTCCAACTATATGGTACTCAACAACAACATGTTAGTATACTGAGCATGTTTAAGCTTTTAAACGTTTGTGGGCAGAAAACAAGAAAGTGGGGAACAAAAGTCAGAAAGTTTTATGGTTTACTGTTGTTATTGTTATGTATGGTTGAGCCACCTGTGAGTCATAGCAACCCTATCTATAACAGCTCTGAAGCCTGCCCTACCCTGAGCCAATCTCAGTGACTTTGACACACCTGCTCCCATTGTACCAGTTACCATATAAGTCTGTCTTGTTGGGGTCTTCCTCTCCTGCGTGATCCCTCCATCATTCTAGCCTGATAGCTTCTCCAAGGACTGATTCCTTCTGGTCATGTGCCCAAATAATATGAAAAGGAGTTTCAAAATTCTAGCCTCCAAGGAGAATCTTGGTTTCACCCTTTCCAAGACAAATCTATTTGTTTTACTGACGGTCTGTGTTATGTTCAAGAATCTTTTCCAGCACCACAACTCAAAGGCATCTATTCTTCTGTCATCCTTAGTCATTGCCCATCTCTCTGATGCATAGAAAGTAATTGCAAAGACCATGGCCTGGATCAGGTGCACCTTAGTCTCTAGACTGACATTGTTGATTCTCAGTACTCTAGAGAAGTCCGTGACCTCAGATTTTCCCAATGCAATTTGTCTTTTGATTTCTTGACTGTTAGTGCCATGAGTGTTGATTGTGGAGCCAAGCAAGGCATAATTGTGGGGATTTGTTTTTTCCCCTTAAAAATCATTTTTTAAAATTGATATTTTAATGAAAATTTATAGAAATCTTTGGTTTCCATTCATTAACTGTTGCACATTTTCCTCTCTACACCCCACCCCCAATTTGCTTTTCTCTTTAAGAAAATTCTTTCACTATTGGATAATTTCCTTCCTCCATTCCACCCCTCAGTCCACTTTGCTATGCAACTCTTATTCTGGGCTGTTGTCATGCAAATTTGCTTTAGCCAGTTCTTTCCCTCATTTATTTAAATGCAATGTTCTTTATTTATCCCCTCTTTTCTTTGTTTTCCTCAATCCCAATGTCAGTCCTTTTTTATAACAGAGGCATTATGCAGTATTTGGCCTTTTGTGACTGAGATATTTCACTCAGCATTTGCAAGGTGTAATTGTTAAAAACCTTAGCTCTTCTCCATCTATCATGGAGCTGCCAGTTGGCCCAGTGGTGAAAATCTTTGTCTCCCCTGTAGTAATTCAAAGCTTCTCAAAATATTTATTTTATTTATAAAATGAAAATAGTCCCCAGGTTGGTGTGAGACTGCAAAGAAACCAAAAGTATACTGTCAAAATTTTATATTAATAATTCAAGGTTTAAATTTAAGAAAAACATGTATCAGAGTTATGGCCACTCTCCATACTATTCAATCTGTATGCTGAGCAAATCATTCCATAAACTGGACTCTATGAGAAAACATGTATCAGGTTTAGAGGAAGACTCATTAGCAGACTGCTTTGTGCAGATGACACAACTTTGCCTGCTCAAGGTGAAGAGGAACACTTGCTTCTGAAGATCAAAGACTACAGTCTTCAATATGGATTTCATCTTAATGTCAAGAAAACAAAAATTCTCACCACTGTATTGATAGGCCACATCATGATATTGTTGTGTTATGTGCTGTTGAGTCATTTGCGACGAATAGCGCACTATGTACAACAGCTCTAAACCGGGCTCTGTCCTGTGCCAATCTTATTGTCTCTGACATACCTACCCCCATTACCTCAGTCACTGAATCAAACCATCTCATAGAGGATCTTCCTCTCTTGCACTGTCCTTCCACCCTCCCAAGCATGATGTCCTTCTCCAAGGACTGGTCCCTCCTTGTAACATGTCCAAAGTATGTCAGATGAAGTGTCAGAATCCTTGCCTCCAATGAGCAGCCTGGTCTCATCCTCTCTACGACAAACTTGTTTGTTCTCTTAGCCATCTATGGCATATTCAGTACTCTTCTCCAACACCCCAGCTCAAAGACATCAATTCTCTTTCTATCATCCCTAGTAATTGTCCAGCTTTTTGATGCATAGCTAGTTATTTCAGAGACTATGGCCTGAAACAGGCACATCTTAGTCTCCAGACTGACATCGTTGCTTTTCAGTACTTTGAATAGATCTCGGACAGTAGACTTTCCCAATGCAAGTCCTCTGATAGATGGGGAAAAGATTGAACTAGTCAATAATTTAATTGTTATTCCACAGACAATACTCTTGATACCAGCAGGCAGAAGACCAGGAGACATACTGCATTGGGACAGTCTGTAGTCAGGGACTTCTTTAAATTGCTGAGGAACAATGATATCAGTTTGGAGACTGAGGTGGGCCTAATCCAGACCATAATCTTTTCAGTCTCTTGCTATGTGTTTGAGAGCTGGACAAGGAATAAGGATAACAAAATTTTATTCCTTTGGATTGCAGTGTTGCAGAAGAGTACTGAATATCCTATTTACTGCCAAAAGAATAAACAAAGAAAGTGTATTGGAAAGAATGGAAGCATATTACTTCTTGGGGGCAAAGATGACAAGGCTTCACCGAACATTACTTTGGCCATATTGTTAAGAGAGGCTCTTCCTTGGAAAAAGACATAAACCTGAGGAAAGTGGAGTGTTGGGGAAAAAGAGAAAGATCTTCAATCAGATGGATTGACACAGCAACCGCTGCAATGGACTTGAGGATGGCAGAAATGATGAAAATGGCCAGTGTAGGACAGGGTTCAGATCTATTGCTTGTTGGGTCTCTATGGGTCATATTCACTTTATAGCCCCTAACACCAACAGCATGTTAACCTAAGGAGAGGGGAAATTATTTTTTATGGGAAGTAAAAATCATCTAAATCTAAAAATAGCCTTCTTAAGAGATTATTTTAAAGTGTCTAGGAGAAAGTTCACACTTTAACACATTCTCTACCTCTCTGCTTTTTGCTTTGAGAATTTCAGTCTAATAGATGTTTTCAAGAAATTTGTTCTTTTTTAAAAAGAAAGAAATAATTAGAATAAAATGTGAACGAAAACTATCTCACAGAGTAGAGAATGTATATTTAAAAACATTTCACTGGCAGGCTCTTTTAAACATTGATAGTAATGTTCTTACTCTACCTATTTGCCTTATAGAATGCTGTTAAAATTAATTGACTGTGGAGTAGTGCTTCAGGCTGCTGACCTAGAAAGGCTCTGTGTTGTTATTATATAAATTGAGCTCCATAGTTCATCTTGTGATTAAAGCATCTGAGCCTGACTGGTAAGCAACCTCGGATGGATCCCTGTCAACAGAGGAAAGAGCTGGTTAGAATTACGGACTTGCAGTTTTTTCTTAAACTTCATAAACACATCAGCAGCTCGGAAGAACTAGAATAATTAAAATACAAAACAGCATTATCCTCCCCCATATGAGCTAACTTATTTGGTTTTTATATTTGGCATTAATCACCTTACAAATTTGATCCAACAACTTCTTTGGAGATTAACTTCGTGAATAAAATTAGAATATATTACCTCAGGGGAAAAAAAGTAAATACACTTCCTATCGTAATAAGTGTAGTTAGAGAAAAATAGGTGAAATATCTCCGTTTATATTTTTTTCTCAAGAATTTCTCCTAAAGACTTTTAGTTTTATGCAGGGAGCTAAAAATACAGGTTTTCAATTGACTAAGACCTAGGTTTTAATTCATACTCTCTCCCTTTTCTTTTACTTATATTTTCTATGATTGTGTGCATGTGTTTTAAACTTAAAACTGTTTTTTTCCACGTACATAAAACTGGGACAAAAGCTTCATAAAGTTGCAAAGAAAATCAGGAACAGTGAACAAGAGAATAGTTTCCTAACATACGCTGTTTTTGTGTACAAGAGTCAGAGCCAATCCATAGCTGACACTTTAGCAGGTTTTCAGAGGTATTTTAATCACAAAGGAGGAGATTTTCTCTCTTTCTTCCATAGAGACCAGGGTGGATTTGAATGATGTGCATATTGCAGTACAGCTCTTCACCACTAGGCCTAGTACTTTGTAACTTTTCACCTAACAAATAGTACTTCGTAGTAGCCATTATTATGACAATCTTGAGGATAGTAAATAAGAAATTAGAGAAAAATTCTTAATACCATAAAAATATCCAAAGTGCTCTATAAGTATGAAATGTTTTCTTGATAATTCTCACAGAATTGCTGACATTTAATTTTATTCAGTTACCTTTTTTTCCTGAGAGTTCTTAAATCATGTCAGTCCCTGTTCAGAGCACCAGTTGTGTAACATATGTCTATGTCTTCAAAGTCTTTATTAAGAGCAATTCTTGGTAGGCCCCAAGATAGCAGCCAGATGGCAGGTTGGGCCCACAAGGATTCAGGTGACTACTAATTGATAATTCTGCAAAAGAGAAATTGCATTCTTTGAAATGGTTATTCTAACAAGGACTCATGTCTGTATTTCAAGTCATATACTAAAATTACATGCACACAATGGATGAGAAAGGTGAATGGGGTGAAGGTCTAAGGCATTTTTCAAAATCTCAAGTGACTCTCTGAGTAGAAACAATTAAAGAATTATTGAAAATAAATTAGTTCAAAATAGCTATTTTAGTTAATTAACTTAGGCAGGGGTGGAATTAATTAACATATGTAAAACACAAATTAGGACGTAATTACCAACCTTCTTTCAACTGATGCTAGTAAAATGTACTCTCATAGTGCTCTTCAAACTTGAGTATGTGTCTCTGAATCTCCAAGTGATCTAGTAAAATGCAGAGTCTGATTGAGACTCATAATAAAGGCTAACTTTCTACATTTTTAGTAAGTGTTGAGGTGGTATCCATACTGCTGACTGGTAAACCACAAATTGAATAGCAGATCTTCAACACTAGTTAAAACTAACATCACAATTATGAATACTCTATTCTTTGGTACTTGGCTGCTGTTTAAGTATCAACACATCAAGATTCTCAAACTGATTCAGACAAGCTATTAACTTTTCCCCTTACCGTTTTCTTCATTCTCTTAGTAACATTTGCTTATTGAATAATTTGTGACACTTACTTACTCCTTTCATATTTACATCTTGGAGCTTCTCTTAAAAGCATTATGAATCCTCTAGTGTTTTTTCTCTTCACATGTAACCTTAAATGGTGTGAAACAGTGAATGCATGCATTTATAAAATCTATGTCTACAAAAGAGCAAAAATCCAACTATATGTTTTATCCTCAAAAACCTACATTTTACTTATACACAATATTTCTTGTAAATGGAGACATTATTCTCTAAAATATATGATTTTACCATTTATTTTCACATTATTATAACTATTTGAGCAAGTATATAATAATCAGATGTGTGAGCAAATATGAAATTATCTTTCATTTACACAGTGTGTATGCAAGTGTATGTGTGTGTTTTAAATGCGCTGCATGAGGGTGGGGTTGGAGGAGGTGCGGGGGGTGGTTTTTCTTTTGCTTTTCAAGGAGAGGAGCAAACGGGGGGGGGGGGGGGGGGTGGGCAGGGAGAAGGGTGCAACAATGAATGAATGGAATTGCAAAATCTCTGTAGATGTTCACTGAAATGAAAAATAAATTAAAAAAAAATACACTGCATGAGTGTCCCCACGGTGTTTACTCTCGACATGGCAACTCCTAGCCCTGTGGCTCTTAGGAATCTGTTGACCTATTAAAGCCTCCAGCTATTGAAGGTTTTAGCCCTAGTGTCTATAGAGACTCAGAAAGCTTCAAGAATAAATTTCTTCACAAGACCCACAAAAATCCAGTGGTTCCCATAGGCTTACCTATGGCTGTTACTACTTCCACTGGAGCCAGAACCAGGGCTCCCAGCTCATGATACGAATCTGGACTGCTGCCCAGGGCTTCACAATCGCAGGCATTTTGACGGGTCTGGCTTTATCCGCTATGAAGATTCTACATGAAGGAAGGCCCTAGCTGGGTCTTAAATGCATCACAAATATTCCACACTCCAAGAACAACCACTCATGATGCCAAGAAACTTTGTCGTTTATCTCCACTGACCCCTTGTTGATTAGGGAAAGAAGTGGAGTTCCTCAAGGCCGTGAGTCTTAAAATGTTGAATACTTCTTTTTGTCTTGTACTCTCACTCCCTATTTAATAAAATACAATTCACTTGTAAAAAAAAATACTCTGCATGGAAAAAATAGTGGGTTCACAGGGCATTGTTGCTGTGCTTCCTTAATTAATTGTGAATTATCTCTTCTAGTAATTTTTGGTCATGAGACTTCCCCTTTCTTAATTGTTCCAACTCTCCACTTATTACTATATCTTCTAACAGAAGGACACCTTCGGCTTGGTAGCATAACTTCCTTTCCACTAGGCCAATGTATCTCTCTCTCTATCGTTGTCGTTGTTATTGTTGTTTGGTGCCTTTGAGTCGTAGACGACTCATAGCCACCCCATGAACGAACAGCCTGAGCACTGTTCGTACATATAGAGTTTCCAGAGGCAAGCCATTTCGGAAGTGGATGCTGCTCCTGCTTCCAGGCTTGATTTAGTCGGGAAGCTCCAGCCAACACTGTCCACCATGGGTACCCATTACCACGACTGGTGCTCAGGCTGTTCATTCACAGGGTCGCTATGAGCCGTCTACAACTCGACAGCACCAAACAACAACAACAGAAGGCCAAGTCTAAATGGACAATAAATGTGCACAAAATTAAGACAAAACTGTTGCTGATTTTCATTATTCAGTATGAAAGGAAGAAGGAAATAGACTGAGCCAAAGCCATTATCATAAAACTCAATGGGGAAAAAAAATGCAGAAAAGGAAGATATTGATGACTCAACTGAAGGCGCATACAACTTACTTGTTAAGAAATGTTTATAAGTATTCAGTAACAGATGAAAATGAGTCTTCATTATGGAAGAATTAAAGACTTAATTTGTATACTCAATTAAGTTAAAAAGAGGTTCAAGCCTGTTATTCATAGGGTCGCTATGAGTCATAATTGACTTGCAGGTAATTGCAAGTTCAATTTGTGTTTAGAGTTTCTCTCTCTCGCCTTACAATCAAATTCCAAATAGAATAAATTTTTTAAAATATTTGCATTTTTTGCCTTTGAAAGCCCGCTGGAGGGTCAACTGTGAGTTGGTTCCAACTGGTACCTAACAACAAATCATTATTTTCTTTTTAATAGCATGAAAGAATGCCTTTTGAAAAATTTAATGAATTTTAATGCTGTATGAACTGTACATTTTTGAAGAAGGTAGGTGGCAAAATTTATTCAGGTGACTAATTTTATCATATCTTAACTGGTAATTTTGGTAACAAATTTTATAACACTTTGGTCATATATATTTCTCTGTACTTTTTTCCAGGAAATAAGGAGCTTATTATTATACCATTAGTGTATTGAACACTCTTTAAAACCCCTCATCATCCAGTCAATTCCTACTGATAATGACACCATAGGACAGAATAGAATTGCTCTGTCGGCTTTCCAAGCTATAATCTTTACAGAAGCAGACTACATCTTTTCCCCCCTGACTGTATGATCTTACTATTGACATTTTCAGTTATATGAGATTGTGAGTTCTTTAGGTGCAAAGCACCATGTTTCATTTCTTAACAGAAGGCAGACACATGTTGTTGTTCAGTAAATACTACTTGAAATAGAATCCAATATGTGGATTGTACTAAAACAATGTGCTTATATATCCACACCCTCCAGTTGTCTTTGAATCAGTTTCAAATCCTGGGACCCCATGTGCTACAGAATAAAAGTTTAGGGGGGTTTTGCTTGTTGTGGGTTTTTAAAAAATTATTTGTTGACTGAGTTTTGTCTTTTCATTTTGATTGTTCTTTCCCTCCCCCCCTCCCTTTATTCTTTTGTAATGATTCATTACAACCAACTCCTAGTTGACTCGACAGTGGGTTTTCCGGGGCTGTATATATTGCAGGAGTAGAGTGCCTGTCTTCCTGCTGAGGAGCAATTGAATCAAGACAAAGATACCTCCTTTGGGTTAGCAGCACAACTTCCTGCCCATCAGGCCACCAGAGCTCCCTAATTCTGTAATCTCTTTGTTGAGTATGTATGTATATATATGTCTATATATATCTATATAGATATATCTATATCTATCTATCTATCTATCTATCTATCTATCTATCATCTATCTATCTATCTATCTATATCTTTTCCTACTCCTTAAAGGGCAAGGACTGTAATATTTTATATGCATTGAAGTTCAACATCAAGAAAACAAAGATTCTTACCACAAAGCCAGTTGGCATCACCATGATGAATGAAGACGAGATTGAAATTGTTAACAATTTCCATTTGCTCAGTTCCACAATCAACTCTCTTGGCACCAGAAGTCAAGAAAGTAAGAGACAAATTACATTGAGAAAATCTTCTGTCATGGATCTCTCCAGAGTATTGAAGAGCAGTTAGTCTACAGACTAAGATCCTCTTGATCCAGGCTGTGATCTTTACTATATTTGCTGTGAGAGATCTGGACAATGACTAAAGATGACAGAAGAATTGATGTCTTTTGAATTATGGTTAAGGAGAAGAGTATTGAACATAGCATGGACTGGCAAGAGAACAAATTGGTCTATCCTGGAGACAGTGATAACAAATTGATCCATGGAGGCAACATTTTTGAGGCTCCATCTCACAAATTTAGACATGTAGCCAGGAGCCACCAGCCTTGGAAAGTACATCATGCTTGGAATGGTGGATGGACAGCACAGAAAAGGAAGACTTGGATGAGACGGATTGATAGCACTAACTAGGATAATGGGAGTAGGTGTTAGGAAACAGTGAGATTCTCAGGATAGTTCTGGCTCCAGAGTGATTGTACATAGGGTTGCTAGGAGACACAGTCAGCTCAATGTCACATTAACATCAACAACTCCTTCATAATGCAGAAAAATCATTTTGTCAAATGACTAGTCAAGTGAATTATTAATCTGTGGTTTATATCTTGTGGCCTTTAAAAAAATCTTCCATATATCATGATATAAAGATCATTGATTAAGTCATTGAAAAGAACCCTTATGAAATAAGTTTGAGATTATTGCTATTTTTCAGTTCTTGGAAAAGTATAAGATTAGTGTTTGTTCTTTAAAAGTTCAGTCATATACTCTAATGATGTCCTGTGAAGTTGGATTATTAGGTAGATTACACTTTTATTTTTGTCAAACATTATAAAAAATTTAATTTTTATCAAAAAGTCATAGAGATTTCCCAGTTCTCTTTGAGTAATGTTTTCCCCCTTTTTAAAATACTTATGTTTGTTTACACACAAAATTCATATACATTGTGTTTCATTCATGTAGTTTTTGTACATTCCTTCAAACACATTGTTTCATATGATAATTCTTATACATTTATTTTACAAAATTAGTTACCATTGATCTATGCTTACTATTTCCCCACCTTTTCAGGTCCTCATTGGATGTTTCCTAATTTCTTTAACACCTTTCTCTGCCCAACAAATTCTGCAGCCCTGTGATTTCCCCGGCCCCTCAGCCTCCCTGCCCATTCGCCTTCCCCCTTTGGACTTTTACATACCTCTTACTAATTGTTGTTATGTGCTGTCGAGTCACTTGCTACTCATAGCGACCCTATGTACAAAAGCCCTGAAGCCTGCTCTATCCTGTGCCAAGCTCATTGTCTCTGACACACCTACTCCTACTCCCTCAATCACTGAGTCAATCCATCTCATCAAAGGTCATCCTCTCCTGCACTGTACCTCCACTCTCCCAAACCTGATGTCCCTCTCCAAGAACTGTTCCCTTCTTGCCATATGCCCAATGTGTGTCAGACAAAGCTTCAGAATCCTTGACACCAAGGAACAGCCCAGCTTCACCCTCTCCTGGACAAACCTGTTTGTTTTCCTAGCAGTCCATGGTATATTCAACACTCTTCTGCAGCACCAAATCTCAAAGGCATTAATTCTCTATTATACCTAGTCACTATGCATCTCTCCAATGCATAGCATGCAATTGTGAAGACTATAACCTGGATCAGGCACACCTTAGTCTCCAGCCTGATATCATTGCTCTTCAGTACTCTGAAGAGGTCCCTGAAAGCTGACTTTTCCAATTCAATTGTTCTCTTGATTTCCTGACTGCTGGTAACAAGAATGTTGACTGTAGACCCTTCTGTTTTTTACAGTAATGGTCATATGCAGTATTTGTCCTTATGAGACTGAGTAGTTCACTCAGCATAGCGCTCTTCAGTCCCTTCCATGTTATATAGCATATTTTTGTATCATTGCTCCTGAGTGCTGTGAAATATTCCACTGTGTGAGTGTACCACAATTTCTCAATCCATTTATTTGTTGATGGGCATTTTGGCTGTTAGCATTTTCTTGCTCTAGTGAATAATGCTGCTATGAACATTTGTGTCTCGGTTCTAATTTCCTTGAGGTATACCTAAGTCATTTGGAATTTCTTTGCTCAGCTTTTTGAAAGTATGCCAAATTGCCTTGCAAAGTAATTGTACCATTTTTTAATTTCATCAATAGTGGGATATTTACAATCTCCACATCCTATCCAAAATATATTGCTTGTTGTCCTGTTAAGCTTTGCCATCGCTGCTGGAATGAGGTGGTACCTCATTTAGCTTTGTTTCGCATCTCTCTTATGTCCATTGAGCATTTCATCATAGGTCTATTGACCATGTAAATGACTTCTTCTGTGAAAAGTCTTTCTATGTGTTTTGCTCTTTTTGTAACTGGGTTATCAGTCTTCTTTTTTTTTTGTGAAGATTCTGTAATATTCTATAAACTTTTATTATGAAACCCTTTTCTGAGGTGCCCTTGCCAGTCTTTTTCTCAGTCTGTAGGTTTTCTTTTTCACCCTATTGGAAAAGTTTTTGATGTTCAAAGGAACTTAATTTTTAGAAGGTCCCATTCATCAATGTTATCCTCTCCTGGTTGTGCATTTCTGGCTGTATTTGCCAACTTATGTATGTCATAGGCTAGTCCTTCCAAGTTAGTCCCATTTTGTCTCTTATGCTTTGGGGCTTTACCCCTAGGTCTCTGATCACCTTGAGATGATTTTTATGCATGGTATCAGATGTGGATCCACCTTCAACATTCAGTAGGTAGAAGTCCAGTTTTGCCAGCACCATTTGTTGAAGAGATTGTCATTTCCTCATTTGATAGATTTTGTTTCCTTTCAAGTGCCAGTTGACCATAAGCAGATGGATTAATTTCTGATTGGAGGCAGCAGTGACATCCACTTCCAAAATAGCTTGCCTCCGGAAACTCTATGAACTTGGAGAAATGATCAAAGTTATACAAGTGTTCAGGTATTTGATTCATAGGGTCGCTATGAGTCGTCTACGACTCAACAGCACTTGACAACATATTGACATTGTATTAATCATGTAGATTACCTTTGATAGTATTGTCATTTTCACTATATTAAATCTTCCTATCTTGCCAATGGAAGTTGATGTGTCAGAACCAGAAACTGGTTCAGGATAGAGCAGAGTTCAGATTGCTGTACATAGGGTCATTATGAGTCACAGGTGACTCAAAGGCACATAGCAACACATGAACATGCAACAATTCCCCCTTAGGTTTCTTAGTGTTTCTCACAGCACTGTTTTGTATCCTTCTTTTATAAAGATCTTTTGTATCCCTAGTATGTCTGTTTACAAGTATCTCAATTTGTGTCTGGCTATTTTAAATGGTGATCTAGCATCAAGAAGCTCTGCTGCAATCCCAAAAGCACATGGTTCGAGGTCACCAGCTACTGTGTGGGAGAGGATGGCAGTCTTCTATGCAATTAACTGCATCTGAAAACCCAGCAGAGGGTTAGCTATGGGTTGGATCCAGCTAGATGGTACACAACAATAGCGTTGGAAATGGTATTTCATTCTTTGTTTCCTTTCTGTGGGGTTTGCTTTGTTGGTTTTTTTTCTTTGTTATTGTAGAGAAATCCCACTAAATGTATATTTTTCTCTCTTGACACTCTACTATACTGGTGTACTAGATTTAACAAGGGTTTTTGTTGTTGTTTAATCCTTGGTGTTTTCTGTGTACACTTCATATCATCTGCATATAGCAACAGCTTTACCACACCTTTGCTTGTATAGATATACCTCATATAACTGTTATATCCTTGTCATATTGCCCTAGCAAGTACTTCCAATACAGGATTGACTAGGAGTAGTGAAAGTGAGCATTTTTGTCTGGTTTCTGTCCACAAAGAGAATGACTTTAATCTTTCTTTATTGAAAATGATGTTGTCTCTTGGGTTTGTATTTATATTTTTACTATGTTGAGAAAATTCCCTTCTATTATTATTTTGTTGAGTGTTTTAATCAGGAAGGGGTGTTGGATTTTGCCAAAGG
>NW_006399975.1:3663647-3692459 GCF_000299155.1 Elephantulus edwardii
TTCCCACTTTTAACCATGCAGTGTTTCCTTGCTCTGTTCTGACGACTTCCTCTTAATCTATATGCTGAGCAAATTATTCAGAAAGCTGTACTCTGTGAAGAGGAATGTGGCATCAGGATCAGGGAGACTCATAAATAACCTGTGTTAAGCAGATGACACAAGCTTGCTTGCTGTGAGGACTTGAAGCACTTGTTGCAAAGGATACTGCCTTCAATATGGATTGCAGCTCAATGTCAAGAAGACAAAAATTCTTACCATTGGACCGATGGACAACATCATGATGAATGGAGAAAATATTGAAACTGTCAACAGCTTCATCTTACTTGAATCCACAATTAATACCTTGGGACAACCAGTCGGGAAATAAAGAGAAGTATTGCACTGGGAAAGTCTGAAGTTACAGGGACCTCTCCAAATATTGAGAAGTAATGATGTCAATTTGAGGAATAAGATGCATCTGACTCAGGCCATGGTCTTTTCCATCACTTGCTATGCATCTGAGAGCTGGAAAATGAATAAGGATGACTGAAGAATTGGTGCCTTAGAGCTGTAGTATTGGACAAGAGCACTAAACATCCCATGCACTGCCAAAAGAACAAACAAATATAGCTTGGAAAGAGTGCAGCTCTAGTGCTCTTTAGAGGCAAAGATGATGAGGCTTCACCTCACATACTTTGGGCATTTTGATAGGAGGGGTTGTTCCTTGGAGAAGGAGGGACCTGATGCTCAAAAGGGTGGAGGGTTGGCAAAAAAGAGGAAGACCCTTGGCCCGGTAGATTGACATGGTTACTGCTGCAAGTGCTCTATCATGTCAGGAGGTGTAAGTATGGCACAGGATAGGAAACATTTCAGATCCATTGTCCACAGGGTCATGATGGCACCTACAACTAACAGCTTTTCTTAATATTCCGATATTATCAAATTAATTTCATCTGATTCTGTTGTGCTATCACTTCAGTCATTTCTTATTTATGTTATTTATGTCTTCACTTTCTTTTGTTAAGTTTGCCCATGGTTTTTTTATTTTATTGACTCTTTCAAAGAACCAGCTCCTGGTCTTGATGGTGGTTTCAATTCTTTTTCTTGTTTCTATCTCATTTATTTCAGTTATTTTCCTTTTAATTTTTTTCTTCTAGTGGCTGGGAGTTATATTGCTGTTCTTTTTCTATTTGCTGGGGGAGTTAATTTACGTAATTAATTTTGCTTCTGTCTTCCTTTTTTAAAATTAAACTAGTTTATTTACAAAATTTGAATACATTGCTTTTCACACCAGTTCTTTCCCATTTCCCAAAACTACCCATAAAATTGTGTAACTCCATGATTAATCCCCTTCCTTGCACCCTGCACATCCTCACTCCTCTGCTTACACCCTTCCCTTTTTAATCTATTTGTTTATTGCTATGAACTGTCCCCTGAGGACTGTCTCACCTGTAGCTCAGAGGTTTTGGTTTCTCCTATTTTCTTTGTCATTTGTTTTCAAGGACTTGTTTATTTAATTTTTCATTTCTTTCAGAACCAACAGGGTATTATTTAGCTTCCACATGGATGGTTTTATAAGCTCTACCTTCTCTTTGGTCATTAATTTCTAGTTTTATGGCATTGGATCTAAAAAGATACTTTGCTATATTTCAGTGTGTGTGTGTTGTTTTTTTAAATTTGTTGACGCTTACTTTGTGTCATAATATACCAGTTCCAGAGAATACACCATGTGCAATTGAGAATAAACTGCCTTTTAGTTGAGTTCAGTACCCTCAATACAACCACACAGTTGAGATCTCTGATTGTATATTTTAGGTCTTCTGTGTCTTTATTTAGTGTTTTTTAATTGACCTACCCTTCGGTGAAAATGGTGTGTAAATGTCTTCTACCACTATTGTGATTCTATTTCTTTCAAGTCTGTTACTCATTGTTGCTGTTACATGCCATCGAGTCACTTGCAACCCACAACAACCCTATAGTCAGCAGCTCTGAACCCTGCCCTGTCCTGAGCCAGTCTCCCTAATTCTGACACACCAGTCTTCATTGCCCCAGTTACTGTATCAATCCGTCTCATCCAGGGTCTTCCTTTCCTACACCGTCCCTCCACATTTCCGAGTATAATGTCCTTCTCCAAGTATCTGTCTCTCCTGGAAACATGCCCAAAGTATTTGAGATGGAATTTCAAAATTCTGCCTTTCAAGGAATTGTTTTTTGTTAATCATCATATTCTGTATTTTGCAGGTCCACCATTTGATGAATAGATGTTGACCAAGGCTATGTCTTCTTGATTTATTGTGCCTTTAATCATTATATACTGCCTTATCATGGTTTTCATCTTGAATCTTATTTTATCAGAGATTAGTGTTGCCATTCCTGGTTTGTGGGTTTTTGTTTGTTTTGTTTTTTTGGGGGGTGTCATTTGCTTGGTATATTTTTTTCCCTTGATTGTAAATCTTTTTTCTCATTTCTTAGATATGTGTCTTGTAGGCAAACCTTTGATGACCTTGTTTTTTTAAATCCATTCTGCTGTTCTTTTTCTCTTGATTGGTTTATTTGATCTATTCATGTTAAGTGTGACTATTGACAGGCCAGGTTTTATCGCTGCCATTTTGCTGTAATATTTTTTCTGTTGTTTCTGGTTACTATGATTTGTCCACTTTCCTTTGGTGTTTGTGTGAATTGCTTGTAGTGTTGTTCTTATTCTTTATAAATTCCTTGAATTCCTACTTTTCTGCAAATGACCTAATTTCTCCTTTATGTTTGATGGACAGCTTTGCTTGTTACTGGATCCTCGTCTGGCATTTGTTTTCTTTCAGCCTTTTCTGTATATGTCATCCTTTTGTCTTCTTGCTTGCATGGCTTGTGTTGAGAAATTAGAACTTAATATCGTAAATAACTCTTTATTTTCTTCATGTTTATTTTAAGATTATATCTTTATCTTTTTATTTTGGAGACTTTGACTATGATATATATTTATGTTTTTCTTTGGGATCTAGTATTTTTGGAATTCCCTTAGGTTCTTAAATGTGCACTTCTCCTATCTAATACCTGAAACATTTTCTTGAAAAAATTTCTCACTGGTTTCCCTATCCCCCTTGTGTTCTAGAATTCCAACCATATGTATTTTTTTCTTTTGAAGTTATCCCACATAAATGTCTTCATTTTGCTTCCATCACCTCTTTAATTATTCTTCCAGTATATTCCCTCTGAGTTCCTTATCTTCCAGCTGTCTCTGTGTTACATATCTTCTGTTTTGCTTTCTCATCCTTTCAGCTTGTACGAAACTTCTGCCATTTCAGTTTTAATATTCTGGATTGCATTTTCCTGAATTCTTGTTAATCGCAGAATTGTATTGGCTGTACATTGTCTTGGTTGTACCCTCATTATCCTGTGACAATTTTTTAAGTATACTTTTTAGTTTCAGTTCTTCTTTGTTCTTTTGTAGTTTCTTCTCTAGTTGTTCATGTTCCTCCATGTCAGTGTATTTCTTCTAGTTCCCTATATCTAATTCAATCTCTTTATATATGGCTTCCATTCTTTCTTCCATCATTTGTACCTTCTTCTATAGCTGTTCAGATGACTCAGTGTCAAAATATTTCTTCTGGCCACTGTCTCTGGTGTATTCATTTAGTCTGCAATAAGCTCTGCTGTTTTAGGAAAAGGCTTATTTTTTTCACAGTATTTGGAAATGCCTTCTGCTCTCTTGACATTATGTGACATTTTTCTTGATATGTTAGGCCGTTTCTGTTCTGTCTGCATAGCTTATTGATAGTTATTTATCTTTATGATTTTACTGATTAGCTACAGGCTTAAGATGTTCCTTCTGTGAGGGTGGGGAACTTCTTCTACCAGAAGTTCTTTCCAAGCCTGTGGAGCAGGAAAGTTTGTCTGTCTTAAAGTCCTTCAGGTCATGTCTGGTCTATAACCCTGCATGAAACTCCCCTTTTCCAGCTCCCTCTCCTAAAGTCTGTTTTCCTCTTTGGTCTGTGGAGGCCCCGTGGTGTCTGGGGTTTCCTAGCTAAAGTAGTTTCCTCCATAGGAATTGTAGGCCCTTCGATCCCTATCTCCTCAATGAGCTGGTTCTGGAAGTGAGTCTCTCACCTGATTGCAGCCCCCCTCTTCTGAAGTCTCTTGTCATCTTTTACTTGTGGAGTGGTTTGCCCAGGTTCCCCAAATTAGGTAGTTTCTAGCACTTCAGTGTGCTGACTGTGGGATTAAGTTTCTCACCGCCTTCCAGCCACCTCTCTTAAATTCTATTATTCTCTTTGGTCTGTGGAGTGGATCTAAGCTGGCCAGAATTCCCATCCAGAAGAGTTGGGTGTCTCCCCTCCCCCCCCAGGGAAGTTGCATACCACTTCCTCACCATCACTTCATGGTGCTGGGTCAGGAAATGAGTCTTTCACATTATGGTAGCTCCATCTCCTAAGTCTCTTATCCTCTTTGGTCTGGGGAGTGGTGTGATCAGGCCTACCTGACCGCAGCCCCTCTCCTGAAATGTATTGTCCTCCATAGGAATGGTACACAGCAACAAAATTCTTTCAGAAGAAAATCACCAAATTTTCTTCCAACATAGCACTAAATGGGTTTGAACTGTTAGACTTTAGGTTAATAGTCAAATGTTTAACTATTTGTGCCATGGAGGGGCTCCTGTATTTACAATTATGTGTAGTGCAGTGGTCTGGAGCAGCCTGATTCTACAGAATTTTGATCTTGTGTTCAGGTGAGACATAGGTGCAATGTTTATTAGCCTTTGGGAGTTAAATGATTGTATTCAGCCTCCTATTTAAAAAAGGCATTCTTCTAAGTGGTATAGCACTTCTCTGTCCATTTGCTGTACAGAGGTAACTGTAGTTGCTGTGATGTTAAACACTGTGACACTGATGTGTCAAAGTGATAATGGTTACCCATGGCAGACAATGATTGGTGGAACTCCCTCATTAAAAACCTTGGAAGCAGGAGTGGCATCCACTTCTAAAATAGTTTGTCTCCGGAAATTCTATGAGCTTGGAGAAGCAATGAAAGTCATACAAGTGTTCAGATCTTTTGTTCATAGGCTCACTGTGAGTTGTCTATGACTCGACAGCACTTAACAACAACAACAAATTGAGAATAATTTCTTTTAGCTTAGAGCCATGAATACTATTGCTTTGGAAGTCTCTATCTGTTGATCAGTGCATTCAATGTTAAAGTACATTATTCACCAATTTCCCTGTTTATTCACAATTTGGACATCAACATAATAAAGCTTCAATTCATCAGAATGTCTTTTTATCAGCTAAGCCTTTCAACATCAATCTTAAGACAAAGGGGTTCTAATATTTAACAATCTATTTCACATTAGCAAGCACATCACATAGAACATATGGTAAAACTCTGCTTTTATGAAACAGAGCCAAATTGTAGCCATAAACAGATTTCCGAGACTGGTTAATAAAAATCAGCTGTCAGACAAGTCTAACAACAAGTTCTTGGATCAGTTCATTCTATTATAAACTGTTTGCTGAGTATTTGTGTTTCTACCTTGAATATTATAGTGCTAAAGGACGAGGATATTAGTTTGAAAACTAAGGAAGATTTGATCCCAAGGCATAATCTTTTTTTTTTTCAGTTTAAAGGAGCACTTTATTTGAAGAAATATTACAGCATATAAAAACTACATAAAGTCTCACTTCCTACTCACAGTGGTTGTTGTTGTTAAGTGCCATCGAGTCTCAGGCGACTCAGAGTGACCTATGAAGGAGAGTCCTCGACACTTGGGTGACTTTTTTCCTCTCTCCAGGTTCATAGGGTTTCTGGAGGCAAGCTATTAGGAAAGTGGATGCCACTCTTCCTTCCAAGCTTGTTTTAATCAGGGAGCTCCACCCCACACCATCTGCATTGGGTAGCCAACCATTAACTCACCAAAAGTGACCATGGTGCAACAACTTGTACACCGGGACTATACAACCTAGAGGAATGTCTGAACTAAAACAATGAAAGACAGGCCCGAGGGCCACGGATTAAAAGTCACCCACCTTTGGCTTGGTAGCCTTGCTTTCTGTCCACTGGGCCAGCTGATCTCTCTCTCTCTCTCTCTCCCTCTCTCTCCCTCTCTCTGCCGTTGAGTCGCAGGCGACTCATAGCGACACTTTAAAGGAGAGTCCTCAATGCTTGGGTGCCTTACAGTGGTAGACTGGATATAATGCATAATAGAAAAACCTTTATAACCCAGAATGGACAAAGTATTGCACAGTTTGTTCACTACATAGGTAACTGAGAAGCGAGCTGCACTGGACAGCTCCATGTCAGTCAACGCCATTAACATTGTGTACTACACATTTAAACCAACATGGTAAGCACATCAGTGCATGTTAGGGATCACAGGTGTTGGAAAGAGAGTGATCGAGGGCAGTGTTCTTGATATAGGTCTTCATACACAGGCTCTCTTCGAGGATGCTTCATAGGGCTGGACACCTTGATGTTGAACATGAAGACCTCTGGCAGGAGCTACATGTTGTCTCCCACTCAGTACTGGATGTCATTCTTGGTGGCTATGTTGTAGATGATTTGGTCTTTGAGCTGTTCCAGGACCCCAGGAATTTCTTTTTGCCTCATTTCAGTCAGACGGGCACAGCAATGTGCAGAACTTGTACTTGTCTTCTGTGGGCTCAGTCTTTGGAGGGGTTTCAAACCTTGCGTAGTCCTGATCATAATTACAACTGGTAAAAATAGGTCTTCCTGTCATCATTGGCTATGATGGGCCCAGGATCCTGATCTCCCTCCAGCGCCCAGTTTTCTGAAGAAGGGATATAAACAACTGTGACTTTGCTGTGGATGTAAGATAGCTGCATGTTTTCACACTCATATACCAGGAACCGTTCCAGAGGGTCTAATGTAACTCCCAGGACCAAATCTGTCCCAGTACAGAACCAGTGGGCATGAAACATTTGCCCAGTGTTGCCATCCTATTATATAGAGGTGATTCTTGCTAAATAGAGTGGTTGTAAGGAATCACCTGGAATAACAGAGACACAGTCCCCTACTTCGAGGGTTTCTGAATCAGTGCATACTTTCTGATGGTAAATCGTCTTTTCCTCAATCTTGATAGCTTCTCCAACCCAAGAGATCCTGTTTCTTTTTCTTCCCTTGATGGTTTTTTTTTCCTTTTTTTTTTTTTTGTTGTTGTTGTTTTGGGAGGGGTGATTTTTTGTGATGGCATTTCTGAAATATTGTCATCAACTTCTTTGTCCTCATCCTCCTCCTTTATGGCCCTATTGGGGCACCTTCTCACTTCACAAGCCTGTTTGCTCTGGCCACTACCACCAAATTAACCATGCCCTTAAAGCATTGCACATTCCACACTCGGGTTGCTGACAAACCTACAGATATCACACCGACAGCACTTAAAGGCATTCTCCTTATCTTCCTTGTCAATGGTCTCAATTTGGTCAGCGAAGAAGGTGCCAAAGATCTGGTAGACCAGCTTGGTAGTGGTGGCTGTGGTGGACCCCTCATCCTTCTCCTAGGTGGAGTGTTTGATGGCCTTTTGCCTTTTGGGTTACCTTTGTCCCAGAGTGACCTTGGACAGTTTGATCAGATCCTTCATGCAGGGGGCCAGGAAGATGGGCTCCTTCTCACTCTCCTCCAGCATGAGAAGGTCCAGCAACTAGTTCTGGTTCTGGGGAAGCAACTCTACATCTCTTCTCATCTGGGGCTGTATAACAAGATTTTCTGAGATTTTTATTTTCAGTTCATCCTCAGGTTTCTGTTTGCCAGACTCCCGTGTAAGATGAACCACGCTGGTGGTCTGTCAGGGACTTCTCCTTATCATCTTGGGATTAGGTGAACTGTCAGACGGAGATTCTCCATCCAACTTGCTCCTTCGGGTCTGGCATGGGGGTTGAGCCTTGTTTGAAAGGTTTGTTTTCCTCTGCCATTTGCACTCAATCTTCACCACTCATGTGATTCCAGTTTTCTAGATATCTGTTCACTTCCCCAGCATGGGCTCCATTCTCCAAAGAGAAATCTTTAATAAAAGGGATTTGACTTTATCCAAGTAGCCCTCCTCTGATGATGATTCTTTATGTAATTTAATTTCCAAATCACATAACTGATTATTTTTATTTTTAGAAATTCATGCAGGAAATTAAATTTCTCCTTCATACATTCCTTTTCTGTTAAGCTGTCCCTTTCTTTGAGCCACCTGTGGACATCATCGGGCAAGGAGATGGCTGGGAAGGCCAGTGCAAGCATCTGGGCCAAGGCAGTTCAAGCAGGCATCTTGGTGAATGCCATTGAGGCAGCGATAGCAGCAGCACAGGCCTAATTCATAAACTTTTTAATTGCTTCCTGTGTATCTGGAAGTTGAACAATGAATAAGGAAGACTGAAGGAGAATTCATGTCTTTAAAGGGTGATGTTGATGAAGAACATTGAATATACCAGGAACTGCCAAAAAATATAAATAAATAAAAATGGAAGTCTTTCTTGGCTCCAGTGAAACCAGGGTGCTCCTTAGAAACAAGGGTGGTGAAATCTCAGCTCGCATATTTTGGGCATGTTGTCAGAAGGGACAAGTCCTTGGAAAGAGATACCAATACTGCGAAAAGGCTGGGAAAGGATCAGTGAAAGAGAGAAAGTCCCCCATAGAGATGGGTCAACACAATGACTGCACTAGTACATTCAAGCATGATGAAGATTTTAAGGAATGTGAGAAAGGACAAAGTCCTTATATGTTATTAGGGTCCCTAAGAGTCCAGGAAATTAAAAGGCACATTGCCATGGAAAGTCTGCTGTTAGGACCTCTCCAAAGTACTGAAGAGCAATGGTGTCTCTCTGGAGACTAAGGTGTGTTTGATACAGGCCATGGTCTTCACAATCACTTGTTATGCATCAAAGAGTTGGACAATGACCAAGCAGGATAGAAGGAGAATTGATGCCTTCGAGCTGTGGTGCTGGAGAAGAGTATTAGACTGCTAGGAAAACAAACAGATTTGTCCTGGAAAGGGTTAAACCAGGTGGTTCCTTGGAGGCAAGGATTCTGAGGTTCCGTCTAACATACTTTGGACATGTTGTGAGGAGAGACTGGTCCTTGGAGAAGGACATCATACTTGGGAGGGTGGAGGGACGGCGCAGGAGGAGAAGGCCTTCTATGAGGTGGATTGATTCAGTGACTGGGATAATCGGGATGGGAGTGTCAGAGACAGTGCGATTGGCACAGGACAGAGCAGAGTATAGGGCTGTTGTACATAGGGTTGCGCTATGAGTCACAAGCAACTCGACGGCACATAACAACAGGAGTCATAGCCAACAAGCACATAACAACAAACACCGCCTCAGATGTTTGAATCAGAATCTACATTTTAACTGGATTCCTAGGCAATTATTACAGATTTTTGTTTTTATTGGTTTTGAACAAAAGTAACAGCCAACATGGATATAGTCCCTTTAAACCTTTCTGTTTCTTTTCCTATCTTTGCCACTTACACACAAAAGGAGATGGTGGTTTATTGGGCATGCTTCATGTCCTGACATTTTATGGAGATAGATACACTCCAAAGTCTAGATACTAGTGGTTTACAAGTCATAAGAACCACCCAGGCAACCTTGTTAAAGTGTAGATTCTGTTTCAGTAGATCTAGTATGAAAATAAGTAGTTCTGGTTGAGCATCCCTAAGTGAGTTGTACTACTAATTCAAAGGCTACAGGTCTCAGTTGGAATCCATTCACTTCTCCATGGGAGAAAGATAGGCAATCTCCTCCCATTACAATTGTTGTCTTAGAAACCTGATGAAGGGTCCCTGTAAGTCAAAACAGTTTGAAAGCAGTGAGTGAGACAATGAGTATGGCAAAATGCAAATTCTAAGCAAAGCATCAACCCAAAATTAACCATATTCAAGGCCTGAACAAACATTCCACTCAATCCCTTCTCTCATCTAGATGATGAAATAGAAATTTGTGAGAGTGCAAGTTGAAATCTGATATAAGCAGACACTATTTTCAGTCCTGCCTTTCTCTACATGTTCTGTTTCTTTTTTTTCTTGCTCTCTACCTGTCTCCTCCTCCCACTTTACAACCTTCTCTGTGGGTCAGCTCAGGTCTTGTCAACAGACTGAATGTAATAAGATGTTTAGAACATACTGATTTCTCCTTCCAAAATTATCTGAAATACAAATAAAGATGGAAAAACATTTGTAAATTAAAATTTGAAAAGAATGATAATGATATATACATCTTGCATGGTTGAGCTGGAAATGATCATGTGAGAATAAACATCATTAAATATCATTTGTATAAATGGAATTCCGCTTTTTTAGCCTGTTGCTAAGAACTTTTGGACAGATGTTCTTGCCTCTTCTTCTTTTTGAAGGAGAACATTGATGATAATTCAAATATCCAAAACGGAGTTAATACATTTTTCCATCTCCTCCTCTGTGGAAGTTTTAATCTATTCACCATCTCCCTTTAATTAAACTCAATCTACTTTCATTGTAACAAGAGGAAAAACAATATGCGTAATTAATCTAGACACTTGCTGACTAAAATATTTGACCTGTAAATAGCAGAAAAGAAAAATAGACATCTGGGAGTATTTGTAATGCTATTATTCACTTTAACCTTTAGCAATCCAGCCAGCTTACCTTATTATCTACTTCAGTAAGAGATAATTATAATATGTTGACCAGAGTAATATACCACATTCCTTGGGAGAAAATAAATGTATCAGAGGAGGTGTGTGATTAACTGGTCAACCACTTTCTCTGGTCCCCAAATCTCAGAGTCAAAAAGGAATCACATGGAGAAAGCAGGGCATAACTTATTTCTCCCACTATGAATGTAGTCTCAAAAGCAGTTTAAGCAAAGCCCGTTTTTCTAACACACCCCTTGTGTCCTCTGAAATAAGAGTTGAATAGCTGCTAAGTCAATCTTTCTCCACAGTGATAAACTTAAGTAGAACACCAAGTAAGAGAAAGTTCTTTTACAAAAGCTCAGTGGCTTATATATTAGAAACAGAAGATGGAATAGCATTAAGATCAGATATTTTAAATTGTTTAATGTTTAGTGTATATGTAGCACATGAAGATCTCCATTGATGTATTCTGTTTACCCAAATGAAAATCCTCTAACAAAATTCTACACATTTGCTTGGCTTGGAAGGCTGGAGAGACAGCACCACGAGAAAGTCCCTGGATGAGATAGATTGACTCAGTGATTGCGGTAATGAGAGTAAATGTGTCAGAGACATGAAATTGGCTCAAGGATAGAACAGGGTTCAGAGCTGTTGAACATAAGTTTGCTACGAATCTCAAGCAACTTGACAGCACATAACAGCATTAAGTTTTAAAATGAGATATAATAGACATTGATCACTTAAGGGTATATGTGGACTTAAGTCTTGGAAATTTATGGAGAGAAATTTATTCCCAATGTTTTAAGATCTAGTCGCTCCATCACAGACATCTGGGATAAACAAAACAAAACAAAGTACTCCAGCTCTGAGAAGTCCTCCAAATGAGTCTCTAGTTTTCCTGGTTGAGGTTTTCTGTGAAGTGAAATCTGGATTACAGAGAGAGAATTAACCGCATATTCTCAAGAAAATTATTATATCATTCCATCTCTTAATTTCCAATCAAATTTTCAATCCACTACATACCTAGATATTCATAGGAATCATCATGAGGAGTACCTAGGCTTTTGAAAAATGTTCTTAGGTTTTGAATCTTGTTTATTATGCTTCATAGTGACTATGAACAAGAAATCAAAACCTTGTCCTGTCTGCCCCATCCTCATGATTTCTGCCATACTCAAGTATGTTCTTGTGGTCACTGTCAGTCTGTCTTTTGAGAGTATTCCAGTTTTTCAGTGACCCTCTACTTTTCTCAACATGATGTAACCATGTAACTGTTAGCTCTTTATTTTAGGCACTGTTCTAAATGATTTACAAAGGCAGCATAACTCATAGGTAGGGTCACTGTTAATTAATAGGTAACGCCACTCTGACAGTTTGACTCTACCAGTAACTTTCTGGTGGAAAGATAGGCACTCTCACCCTGTACAGTTTACAGACTCAGGAACTCAGTGGAGGAAGGACAGCTATGAGTCAGTTCCAACTTCACAACAAATGGATAGTGAATGTCTAACTTATTTGATGCTCATAGCATGTCTATGAGGTAGGTGGAGTTAATAGCCCCATTTAATATGTAAGGAATTGAAGGGAAAGAGAGGCTAAGTATTTTGCCTAAAATTACATAGTAATTGAATGGGCAAACCAAGACTCCAGGTTCTAATATTCAACCATTATTATTGGCCTAGTGGACAGAAAGTGATGCTAACCAAACCAAAGGTGGGTGATTTTAATCTGTGGCCTTCAGGCCTGGTTTTAATTGCTTTTGGTCAAACATTCTTCTAAGTGGCTTAACACTGGTCTGTCCATTTGCTGTACAGAGATAACTCATGTTTGCTGTGATGCTAAATACTGACACTGATGCATCAAATGTAATAATGATTACCCATGGTAGACAGTGTTTGGTGGAGCTCCCCAATTAAAACAAGCTTGAAGCAGGAGTGGCATCCTCTTCTGAAATAGCTTGCCTCTAGAAACCCTATTAACTTGGAGAAATGATAAAAGTTACACAAGTGTTCAAGGTCTTTTGTTCATAGGGCGGCTATGAGTCGTCTATGACGTGACGGCACTTAACAACAACAACAACAACAATGTTGACATTTAATAAAAAATACGAAATATCAGCAAACACCAGCTACATATTAAAAGACTTCACACTTGAGAAGCTGGAGGATCAGATAAATGGAGGGAGAACTACAACAAAATAGACTGAACCCATGACTAACAGCAGGCTCAAGCATATTAGAGACGGTGAGGATGGCAGAAGGTAAAAAGTTCAGATCAGTTGTTCATAAGGCCCCTATGACTAGTAGTAGACTCAGGCACTTAAAAAAGACACAAAACTTTTTTAAAACTTCTTTTACTTTAGGTGAAAATTTGCAGAACAAATTTGTTTTCCAGATTGTTCTGACAGAATTTTTTTTATTATATTGATTAAAATTCCCACATTGTAATACATACTTTTAGCATTTTTCTCCCTGTGATTCTAATTTTCATTCACCCATCTATACTTTTGATTTTTATCCCTAAGGAAATATTATGCTTTTGATATTTTATGATGATTCTAAGGGGCAAATACTTCCTTATTGTTATTATTCACTTTACAATCCTATCTACTGATTAGCTAAAAACATACTAAACATCAGCTTGAGCTTAGATCTAGGCTCAAAGAATAACAAAGGGTCATGGTCTCGGGAATCTCTCATCAGTCTCCAATTGACAAACAAGCTGGGTCATTTTAATGATTTGGAATTTTGTTCCATGTTTTTCTTATATACTCTCCAGCACCCACTACTATGATCTTTTTCTGTAGTCAGCAGTGTTAGCTAGATGCTGTCTGTTTTATGTCGTCCTGCTGTGATGGGGTTTTGTATTCATGCAGCCCATTAGGCTTTGGACTAATTGTTTCTGTGCATCTTTTATTTTCCTTACTTTTTGTTCTGAGTATATATAGAGAGACACAAATTACTTCACCTTAGAAGGCTCCTGATATTCTTTTAAGACCCTGATTGAAACTCATCAAAGTAAGACGTATGTAGACCCTGATGTAATTAAAGAATTTGATAATTCATTACAGTCTTTATATTTCAATATGTTACCCTAGGACTAGTAACTTCTTCAGGTTTTGATTAAGATCTTTATAAATCTTTGTCACCTGTGAACAATAATACGGAGCCTATGGATATATTTACATCATGTTGTTGTCATGTGCCATCAAGTTGCCTGTGATTCATAGTGGCCCTATGTACAACAGCCCTAAACCCTGCTCTATCCTGTGCCAATCTCAACACACATAACAAATAAGCAGGGAGGAATATCATCTGCCAAACCTATGTGGCAACTCATGTGGTCCCTCTCACCTGCCATCTCTGTTCATCTTGCCTGTCTGCCGATGTACCTACTTGCACTTAGTGGTTGTGTTACTGATAGTGTAGAATACAACAACTACTCTTAATGTAAAATTTTGGAGACTTTTTTTTAGAATCTAATGAAATATACAGACTCCATTACCAAAAAATCACTGGCGTGGAGTAATGCCATTTCCATGGCTGCAAATCTTTCCAGGATAAAACTGCCCATCTTTCTCCTATGGAGCAGCTAATTGATCCAAACTGACAACATTTCAGTTAGGAGCTTGATTCATTAGGCCTCACTAAGGTTAGCAGTAGTCAGATGAGGTATTGCTTGGAAAAGTACGCTGCCAAGGAATTTTTTAAGCTGCTATAAAGAGCAAAGATGTCACTTTAAAGTGTTTTCGATTGCTTCACATCCATATGAAAGCTGGACAACAAATTAGGAAACCTGAAGGACTGATGTCTTTGAATTGTGGTGTCAGTAAAAAATACTGAATATATCATAGATTGCAAAAAGTACAAATAAAACTGTCTTGGAAGAAGTAAAGCTGGAGTACCCTTTAGAAGAAAGGAAAAATATGCCTCATAGTTTTTTTTTTATCAGGAGGGCACAGTGCCTGGAAAAGGACATTATGCTTGGAAAAGTAGATGATAGTGAAAGAGTGAATGATCCTCAGTAAGATGAATCGTCCCAGTGACTAACATAGGAGTTAAAGCAGTGCTGAGATGATGAGAATGATACAGAAACAGGCAGCTTCCTTCAGTTGCTCATGAGTTAGCTGTGAGTTGGAGCTGACTCAATAACCTTTAACAACAACAACGTTACCAGAAAACTGCACATACACAGACAACCACTTTGCCTTTAGCTGTACTAGAATGTATAAACAAATGCTTGCAACTCATGTGCTGTATTTCCTTCAGAGATCTATGAGCTTCAAGTTAAGGATCTTTATTCACTAGAGCGATGCTTCATCCTGCACCAGCAGCGTCAACACGTCAACATCAATAAAGAGTTGTTAGAAATGACAAGTTCTCAGATTCTACTTCCAAACCAAAACAAATTCAAGCCTTGAGTTGCAAAACTGAAAGATGCTATGAGAAATATTTTGAGTGATCCAGGAAGCATCAATAGATATGGAAGGGAGGGTCACTGTACCGACAAGAATTGATTGAAAATTTCAGCAAGTACCATATGAACGTGAGCAAATGATAATGAAAGAAAAAAAAGTTCAAAGTATACTGAAGGTATTGACAAAAAAAAAATAAAATAAAGCCCCAGGAATCCAAGAAATACGAACTGACATGTTTCAACTAATAGATACAGGCCTGTACATGATCACCAGTCTATCCCAGGAAATTTGGAGAATAGCTATCTGGCCAACTTACTGGAGGAGATCTATATTTGTTCCTATTCCCAAGACAGGTGATCCAAAAGGATGTGCAAATTATCAAACAATATCATTAATATCACCAGCAAGCAAAATATGGCAGAAAATCATAAAAAAAAATTGGCTAAAATAGTGAGTACATTGGCAGGGAACTTCTAGAAGTATAATCCAGGTTTTGAAAGAACTATGGAAAAAATAAATAATAGTTTTGTTTTTTTTAAAAAAAAAAAAAGCAGCAGCCATGCCACCAGGGATATCCTTGTTAATGTTGGCTTGATCATGGCTGAAAGTAGAAACAACCATTAGAATGCCTATTTGTGTTTTATTCAATATATAAATGCCTTGACTGTGTGGATCCTAGCAAACTATGACTAACACTGAGAAGAATGGGAGTCATGGAACACTTAAGTATTTTCATGCAAAATCTATACCTAGATCAAGAAGCTATTGCCCAACTGTAACAAGGAAAATGGCATGGTTTAAAATCAGGAAGAATGTGAATCATAAATGTATCCTTTATCCTTACCTATTCAATCTGTATGCTGTCCAAATAATTCATAAAGCTGGATTCTATCTGTGGCATCAGATCAGAGGAATACTCATCAACAACCTGTGTTATGAAGATGACACAACCTTGTTAAAAGTGAAGAGGACTTGAAATGCTCGCTGCAGAAGATGAAGGACTACCACCTTCAATATTAATTACATCTCAACATCAAGAAAACAAAGACTCTCACCACTGAGCCAACAGGAAACATCATGATAGATGGAGAAAAGATTGATGTTATCAATGATTTCATCTTACTTGGATGAACAATCAACACCCTTGGCAGAAGAATTCAGGAAATCAGGCAAAATGTTGTATTGGTAAATCACTATCCGATAGCTCTTCAAAATGCTAAAGGGCAATCACTTTAGTTTGAAGACAAAGATGTGCCTAATCCAGGCCGTCATCTTTTCAATCACTTACTATTCATCTGAGAGCTAGATGAAAAGGATGAGTGAATAAGGATGACAAAAGAAAAATTGATGCCTTTGAGTTGTGGTGTTGGAGAAGAATATTGAATGTCTCACAGACCACCAAAAGAACAAAGAGATATCTTGGAAAAAGTGCAGCCAAAGTGCTCCTTGGAGACAAAAATGGTGAAGCTTTGTCTCTTTGTGTTATTCGGTGAGGCTGTTCTTTGGGAAGGACATTGTGCTTGAAAAGGTCAGCAGAAGAATGAAAAGAAAAAAAGCAAAAGAAAGGCCCTCAGCAAGATAGATGAAAAAGACACAGAATGGTACAAGGTTCAGTTCTGTGGTCCATAGGGTCACTATGAATCAGATTTGACTGCATGACACTTAGCAATTAGAATAACAATTCCAGACTGATTAAAGCATCAGTTTTGAAAGTTCAGTCCAGTAGTTTTATTTATTAATTTTTATTCATTTTTTCCTGAGGTAGACTTTACCCAGGTTCATTAATTTCAGATATTATCATTCATTAATTTTCATCCTCTTGCTCTCTATGAGAAATTAACATGAACCTTTGAAGTCACTATAGTGACAGGTTACCATTTTGATATTTCTCTAATTTACTTTTATTTGCCTAAGGAGAAATATGTCATTTTCAAAGTATATGAAGATGAAAAGTACTACAATTGAGGATAAAATGTGAGACACTTGAGTTAGATAGTGAAATTGAATTTTAATGCTAGTTTCTTTTATGGCAAAAGAAACAAAAGGCATGTAATATATTGTAATTTATACTTGTCACTATAATACTTTATTACAAAATAATATGACAATTTGAAAGCCTAAGTATATTAACAATGTATAATTAATTGTCATTTCAATTTTAGAGCATACCTCACATTCACACATACTTTAAATTTTACCATGAATCATTCTCTAATTTAATAGTAATAGTATATTTATTATTTAGTATATTTAGAGTGAATGTCTTTGATGTTGTTGTTGCTATGTACCGTTTAATTATTATTTAATTGGTTCTGTTGTAACATTGCCCCTTTTATCTCTTATTCAGATTATTTGTGTCTTATCTTTCTTTTCCTTTGTTAGTTTTGCTAGTGATTTGATTTTTATTGACCTTTTCAAAGAACCAATTCCTAGTTTTGTTGATGGTTTCAATTCTTTTTTCTGTTTTCTGTTTATATCTGCCCTAAGTTTTATAATTTCAGTTTTTTTAGAGGTATTGGGTTTTCTTGCTCTTCTTTTTCAATTTGTTTGAGATGTTGGGTTAAAGAATCAATTGTCATTTGTTTTGTTCCCTTATGATATATTAGCTTATTGCTATAACTTGATCTCTAATTGCTACTGTGGCTGTTACCAGAGGTTTTGGTAAGTTATGTTTTCATTGTCATTTATTTCAAGAAACTTTTCAATTCCATTTTTTATTTCTTCTATTACTCACTCATGTACAAAGTGTTGTTCAGCTTCTACATGTAGGGGTGTGTATTTTCCCCGCTCCATTATCCTCTTCTTATTAATTTGTGGTTTTGTAGCATGTGATTTAAGAAGATGTTCTGTATTATTTCTGTGTTTTTTAACTTATTGATGCTTGCCTTGTTACCTAAAATGTAATCTCTTCTCTAGAATGTTTCATACACATTGGAGAAGAAGGTATACTTCACTTTTGGGGGGATGCATTAGTGTGTATATATCTTTGAGACTGAGTTGGTTTATTGTGTGGTTTAATTTTTAGCATCTTTGTTGAATTTCTTTTGGTAATTCTATCTTTTCTTCAGAGTGGTCTCCTACTACTCTTATGGTGTTGTCTATTTCTTTTTTTCAGTTCTGTTAATGTTTGCTTTGTGTGTTTTGCAGTTCTCTCATGCTCAGAATAGAGGGACAGTGCAGGGGTGGAAGACCCCAGATGAAATGGATTAATACAGTAACTAGGGCAATGAAGGTGGGTATGTCAGAGTCAGTGAGACTGTCACAGGCCAGGGCAGCCTTCACAGGTGTTGTACATAGGATCACTATGTGACAACTGATGGCACATAATAACAACAACATCATTTGTTGCATAGGTGTTTTTAATGGTCACGTCCTCTTGTTCTTTTGACCCTTGAAGCATTATATAGTGACCTCCCTTGTCCTTTGTGATAGGTTTTTGCACTGAAATCTATTTTTTTTATCAGGAATTAGTATCTCTACTCCTGCTTTTTTTCTGGTTGCCATTTGCTTGATATCTTTTTTACATCCTTTTGTTATTTTTCCCATGATTTTTAAATTTTTTGTTTGACATTTTAGCAAAAGTTTACGGAAAGCTTGGATTTCTCTTCATTCATTTTTGCACATTTTTCCCTACCTGTCCCAGTTCACTTTTCTCTTTAAAAAGATTATTTCATTTTTGCACAATTTCCTTCCTCTCCCCACCCTCATTCCAGTTTGCTATGCACATCTTATTCTATAATAGTGTCATGCAAATAAGACAGTTCCTTCCCTCATCTATTTCAATGCAGTGCTCTTTATCCCCTCTTAGTTTCCTCCCAATCCCCCATATCAGTCCTGTTTTATAACAGTGACATTATGCATTATTTGTCCTTTTGTGACTGAGATATTTCAGATATTTCACTCAGCATGGCAAACGAACACACGAATTAATTTTTGAAAGTACTAGCTCTAAGAGAGATATCATGTCACTCCAGTAACAATAGCAAAGTTGATCAAAGCATCAAACAATAAATGTTGGCAAGGTTGTGCAGAAATTGGAACCCTTATTTACCGTTGGTGGGACTGTAAAATGGTGCAATCACTATGAAAGGCCTTATGGTGCTTTCTCAAAAAGTTGGAAAGAGAAATACCATTTGACCCAGCAATTCACTACTGGGAATATACCCTAATGAAACCAGAACTGCCACCTAAACAGACATATACTCACCCATGTTTATTGCTGCATTGTTCACAATAGCAAAGCGATGGAAGCAACCCAAATGCTCATCAACAAATGAATGAACAGAGAAGCTGTGGTCTATTCACACAATGGAATACTATGCTACACTGAAAAACAAGGAACTCATAAAATATACAAAATGAGTGACCCTGGAGGACATCCACCATTTTATTTTTAGTGGTTGTTTTTATCTTTTTCTTTTCGAGTGTGTCTCTTATAGACAGCATATTGATGGATTTTCTTTGTTATCCAATCTGCTATTCTTTTTCTCTTTAACAGTGCATTTAAAACATTCACATTCAGTGCAATTATTAAGAGGCAAGGTTTTATTGCTATCATTTTGTTGAGTTCTTTTTGGTGCTTTTGCTGGTTACTTTGGTCCATCTTGCTTTCTTTGGCATTTCTGTAAGGATTTCTCTCCATATTTCCTGCAATGCCATATTTGTTTTTACAAACTTCCTTATGTTCTTCATTTCTGAAAATATCTTGATTTCTCTTTCATATTTGATGAACAGTTTTGCTAAGTACAGTATTCTGGGTTGACAGTTGTATTATTTGAGTGTCCAATGTAAGTCATTCCACTGTCATCTTGCTTGCATTTTTTTCTACTGAGAAATCAGCACTTAATCTTATTTGCTCTTTGTTTCTCACTAGCTGTTTTCAGAATTTTATCATCTTTGGTTATGGCAAATTTTACTATGATACATACGCCTTGGTGTTTTTCTTTTGGGGTCTATTCTAGATGTTTTTTGCTGAGCTTCTTGAATATATATTCTATCATTCTTCATTATGCCTGGAAAGCTGTCTTCTAGTAATTCTTTCACAACTTTCTTGGTGCCTTCACTTCTTCCTGTCTGGGATTCTTTGTTGTTGTTGTTGTTGATTGCCTTCAAGTCGAGCATGACTCATAGTGACCCTATGAACAAAAGGCCCGAAGCCCCTCTACATCTATTGACATTTATCCCAGTTCATAGAGTTTCTGGAGGCATGTTGTTTAGGAAGTGGATGCCACTCCTGCTTATGCACATGTTATTCCTCTTGATGGTGTCCCACATTATTCTTGGGCTTTCTTCTTTTCCCTTCCTTTTTGATTCCTGCTTTTTGTTCTAGTTCTGGTTTGTGTTCCATCTCATCAATTCTTCTCATATGTCCCTCCAACATGTTGCCTTTATCTGAAACATTGGTTCTCATATTCTAGATTGCAACATGTCTGAAATGTTTCTTGTTTTTCCAGAGCCTCTAATGCCTCCTTTGTTTTATCTGCACTGTCTTGGATTTTTTTTTAAGTTTTCTTGGTTTTTTTCTTACAGAGTCCTTCAATTCTTTGAGTTTGTCTTTCACCCAGTGAAAATATTCAATCATCGTTCTTTTGAATTCTGTATCAGAAGTTCATCAGACTTTTCAGGAAATCCATTGATACTGTGTAACCTTTTGGGGTAACACCTTGTTTTGGGTTTGTGTAGGGTGTGTAGCAATGCTTATTCCATATAATTTCTGTGATAGAGTGTTTTTCTGCCTGAGGCCTTAGCAGCTTCTTAGTCTGATAACTTTGGCTCAGGAATTCACTGCTCCAGATCAGGTTGGGGCAGCTACCCTGTGAGTTTTTCTCTGATCCTTTGACTCAAGGGAAGACTTGTTTCAGTTGGGGAGAGATATGGTCTGTGAATTATCAGCCTTCTTTGTGAGGTAACTGCAGCCATTAGGTGAGACCAAAAGCCCTGCAGCTCAAGGGACTCAGGCTTTGGTAGGTTTAAGGAAGTGCCTTTACCTGTGATATTAGTGCTCCTGAAGCAATTCAAAGGGGCTTCAGAGGGGTGTCTTTCAGGTGGTGGCTGGGGCATTAGGCATGGGGTCAGGGGGTGAAGGGATGATGGTTTAGTGCTCTGGTCAGGAAAGCAGTCCAGGCCACACTAAGACATTTATAAGACAGCAACTTGGCTAATCAGCTGGAAGAGATCTGTGACCCGGTGATGCCGATGTGTGGCAGCCTCGTTACTATGTTTAGATATTTTAAAATATGTGCTTATTGATCACAGTGTTATTAATTAAATACCTTAGCATGTGATCTTATTGATCACACTAGTTTATTAAATTTCTTAGAGGTAAATTAGTATTAAACATAATTAATAGAATTGAAATCAACACAGCTTAAATAACTTGTTAGCACGTATTTCCTATGTAATTATGCTTAAAAGAGTTTTGATGGGTATTTCAGTTTAATCTGAATTAAACTATTTTATGGGATTTAAATCACATTGTGTTTCACTTCATAGAAGGGAGAGTCTCTGAGATTGATAACTACAATGAATATTGTCTCTCAAATTTAATAACCTGAATGAGCCAGCTGGACAATGGAATTCTTTCATTCATTTATTCTATTGAGAGCTCTGGAATTTGGCAATGAAATTCAATAGCTAATGTAACAGAGGGAACAGTTGGTATGTGCGTTAGGACAGATTTTTCCCCGTTTACCAATCCAAGTTAACCCATATGTGTTCCCAGAGGAAATTTCAGATATGAACCATGTTGTAAATTCTCTTTGGACAAAACCTGAATATGAGATTATTATACCCAAAGCAGTTAACAGTAACACTTTTTTGCTTCCCACATCCTTTATAAATAACGAGTAATTTATTATTTTACTATTCAAGAATGCACATGGAGGATAATTATTGCTGGTGGAGTCCTGGGTTTGGGAATTTATTTTGCTGAATACTTAATGCATTGTACACCCAAGAAAAGTAATATATAAAGCTAATCCCATTCAGCTTTATGACATGAACATTTTACCTTGGATAATTGGAATTTTTAAATCCTAGATTTTCTCTAATAGAGGTAATGACACAGTTTTCAGTTTTATTTTCCAGAATCCTAGAATTTCCCCCCCTCCAGAAGATATCTATTCTTCATGTTGTTGTTGTTTTGTACCATCAAGTCAGAACCGATCCATTTCTTACCCTCCAGTGGGTTTTCAGAGTCAATGATCACATGGGAAGAGATCCTTCTCCTGCAGATTCTAATCTTCATAGTATCTCTTAAAATAATACCCTATTTCTAGAATGGTTGGGCATGTCTAACATGCAGTGTCACATCATTTCAGTGGATGGCACCATATTAAAATGTACAACCATCTGGGTGTATTTATTTTAAACTTAAAAAGTTTGATTACATGAATTTTCATTCTGTTGCACCATCCTTTTAAGATGCACATTTCAAGTAACAGATGTACTTAAAGTCTGAGCGGCAATCTATGTAAAATGAATTGATTACAACAGAGGAAGTAAATTTTAAGGTTTTTACTTTTATGTTCTGCAAATTAAACTTTTTGCTGAAGCAGTATTTTGTGGAATTCAGAATATTCTATAGTTAGAGTGACTATATTTTCTAAATATAACTATTTCCTATATTTTCAAAATAATGAGACACATGGACTGACAAGAGTACACTTCTTTATAAAGTGGAACAACATATTTTAAATGGCACAGTCTTAGAGATTGCAAACCATATGGCTTCCATAACTATAATATTTGAAAACTCCAAATAGTTATTCTATAAAATCGTTAGTAATCTCTACTCCACAGATCTTCTTTATATATCTAAATACATTTCTAACACCCATAAAAATTGGATTCTTTCATTTGACTGCTTAATAAGCTAACGCTTAAATGTCCATTCTGTCTCAGCCATTGAGTACTACATAATTGGAAGCACAAAGTGATAAAATCACTGCCTTTGTAGAATTTATATTCTGGTCATGGAAACAGATGTTGATTAAATATATAGTAACTGTGGTATTTGTTAGCAAAACATTTGAGAGGATATTTGGTGATATACTGAAGTAATTTTACAAAGACAAGCAGAAATTCACCAGTTAAAAGTGAGAAGGAAGTATTTATTAATGGAAATTTTAAAAAGTCATCAGTGTATGAGAAAATATTTTCTTTTAAACCACTGGTTTTAAAAAATTGACTCTGTCAATATAAGGAAATTGTCTATGAGATACAGAATTTAGAGTTCTCTGTTGACTGCCTATAATGAGATTATGTGGTTTATGTTTGGAAACAAAACTATTTCTTCTCCCTTGTAAAATTGGCTTCCCCTTGGAGATTTACTCTCAATGATCACCACTTTGCCTTTACTATTTTTGCTTTGGCAGGCCCCTAGAAAGTCCCAGAATAGGAAATGCATGCCCATCTTTAGCAGTTTGATTATGCTCATGATATTTTAGTCATGAAAGGTTTTCCAGCTGGCAAGTTAGGCATACATATTCAGCAGCATCTAAATATTATTGTTGCATCTATTACATAAGCTGCAGAGAAACTCACTGAACAGATGCTCCAAAATCTATAAAACTTGTAATTCTCAAAACATTTGGTTCTCTTTTCATAAATTCTGAATCTCATTTATGACTGATTTGATTGTGCACATTATAGCCCTTCCTTTCTTGGAATCTATCTAGTGTATTTGCTTCCTGGGTTCCCAGAGATTCCATTTCTTCAAGTTGGGTTGTGTTCCAGAAGGTGGACCATTGTGAAATTTAATTATAGGAGAGCTTTTAGAGGAGAATCATCTCAGGTTAAGATATCAGATGGAGAGAAGTCAGTTCAGTTCTGCCCCCCTGTAAACATGAACTTTAGTAGCTTATATGGTTGAACTTGAGGTTCAGCTCAGGCTTTTTGGACCTTCCATAAAATTCATGCAGTATTATTTCTATCATACTTTACTTTTTAAAATAATAATTCAAGTCATATCTTGAAACTCATGGAATTACAAATAAAAACCAAAATGGGTTTTGAGTAATCTACTTAACAACAACTCAAGATGTTGTTACATTTTGAATATATGATGATAATTTCCTAATACATTCCTCCTATGCTATGCAAATAATTTGAGAAACTGGACTGTGTAAAGAAGATGTGGCATCAGGATTGGAGGAGACTTACCAAAAACTTATATTTTATAGATGACACAACCTTGATGATGAAAATGAAAATGGCTTGAAACACTTCAGAAAATCAAAGACTACCGCCTTCAATGTTAATAACACCTCAATGACAAGAAAACAAAAGCTTTCACCAATGGACCCATATGCAACATCATGTTAGATGGAGATATAGATGTTCTCAGTAACTTTGTCTTACTTGGATTCACAGTCAACACCCTTCTGTTAAAGCAATTAAAAAAGGAAAAGATGTGTTGCTTTGGGAAAATGTACTGTGAAGGACTTCTCCAAAAGGATAGAGTAACAATGTCAGTTTAAAGACATTTTGCAGATGATCCAAGTCATGATCTTTTCACTTATTTGCTATGCATCTAAAAGTTGAACAAAGAAAGAATATGACTGAGAATTACTTTCCTTTAGTTGTAGTGTTGACTAAGGCTACTGTATATCTCATGGAGTGCCCAAAGAGGAAACAAATATATCTTGGAGAAAATGAAATCAGGCTACTCCTTGGAGGCATATTAAGGTGTGCCATTCCTAGAAAAAAAGTTATCATACTTGAAAATATGGAAGGTCAGCATAAGAGAGGAAGACACTGAACAAGATGAATTGACACAATGACTGCATCAATGGGCTCAAGAGTATCAGAGGTAATGAGGGTGTCACATGATAGGGCAAGGTTCAGATCTGTTGTTCATATAGGGTCATTATGAGTCATAGTCAACTTGATGGCATCTAAAAACAAGATCAGAGAAAGAAGGTAGTTCTCCAGAAGATAGATTATCACAATGGCTCTATCAGTGGACTTGAGCGTATTAGAGATGGTGAAGATGGCTCAGCAGAGAGAAGGTTCAGATCTGTTTATGGTGTCACTATGATTCGTAGTCAACTCAGTGACAACCAAGAGCAAGAATTATCCTCTACTTCTTACTTGATCATCTAAAATTTAAAAAATTCTCTAGTTGATGATGATGAGTCTGGGGGGATCCAGTGTGGTCTTAAAGAGAAACAACTCATTATTTTTTCAATTGCTTATAGATTCAAATTGTGGACTTTTTGGAATAATTGCCAGATATGTTGCACACTCTGCCACTAGAAATCCTTAGGAGGAAATAGGGTAAAATACATTTTAGTAAAGTAACAGTTTACTTCTATTACAAATATGGAGATGCTCCTAAGGAAAGCCTGCAGGCTCTACAAACACACAAGCAAAAACTGGCCATATTACTAGCCCAGTTCAGATCAACTGTTCCAGGTCTAACCACCCACCTAGCAGCTAGGGTCAGACAGAAAATTTAAGCTGCATAAAGATTGTAACTAAATCACCCTAATCTCAATGCATTTCCTTTAGTAAGTCTCCTATAGTCTTTGATTCTGCCTCTAAGCTGTATTGAAGGAGATTAAAATAAGATGTCCATCTGTTTGCTTTTCTTCTAGTAGAAAATGCTATATGAGTATGATATTGTAAATGTTTAACTCTGTTGTTTCCATGGCATCCTACTTACTAAACATAATACATTTTAAACTACTTAATTTTAAGTGTTGGTTGACTCTTCTACTTTAATCATCTCAAGGAGTTCTTCTAATTTTCTGCTTTTGTGGTTCCAGAATCTTCTTCCTATCTCTGAAATGCTAGGGGTATAAGCATTGAATACATGTAAAGATTATGTAGTTGTCAGAAGGGCATAAGGTCAGTCTTTCATTCTGTTGTGCATAAAACCTTCTCACTCCCACCAAGGCAAGTTGACTCATTGCAACCCTCCATCAGGCTTCTGAGGCTATACCCTTACACAAGGAAACTGTCCATCTTGCCCCCATTGAATAGCTGGTAGATTTTAAAGTCTGATGTTTTGGTAGCATTCTAACATGTTATACTGATGGAGTCCATTTGATGACACCTACTTGGAAGAGGGTAACATCCTTGGAAAGATTGATGGTCAGTGAAAAAAGGAAGACAGTGACTATAGCAATGGACTTAGGTGTCTCAGGGAAAGGACAGGATTCACATCTGTTGTTCATAGGGTCACTCTGAGTCATACTGGACTTGATGGAGCCTGACAGTAACAGGAAACAACATTTATGTCCTTTTCCCTCAAGGCCCTAGTGTTTGATATATTAGTACAATTTCTCTGCTTTTTTCTTCTTTATTTTATTATTGATGTAATTAATTAATTACAATGTCTCATCAACTCAGATTTGTTAATTGCCTCTCCTTCCACCTAGCTTATATTGTTGTTATGTACCGTCAAGTTGGAACCAACCCAGAGCTAACTCTCTGGTGGGTTTTCAGAGTCATTTAATCACATGAGAGGAGATTGTCCATCCTTCTCCAGTGGAGCAACTGATAGTTTTGAACCATGTATCTTTAGGATTGCTGCACAGCTTCTAGCCACTAGGCCACACGTTCTCCAGCTTATATTGGGTTATTTTCTCAGTTCGAACTGTTTATATACCTGTGAGTTGTAATTAGCCTTCCAGGAGGGCACTTGGTAGAGAACTACATCTAGGCTTCCACAACCTCTTCAATAATTAAGCCTTCCTCGAAAACCATTATTTTCCCCACATTATCAATTGGCTTTGATGCCCACACTCTGATCACAGCCGTCTTAGATATTCTTCACTTGCAGAATCAAAGCTCTGTCATTTCTCACTTAGAAGTAGTTTCAGCCCCACAAGGATAAATATTGTATAACACTATTATTATTGTAGAATGAGTATAAGGATCCAGGAGGGGTGGGAGAGGCTGGAAGCAGAGGGATGTGGATGTGCAGCAAAAGAGGGGATTGATCATTAGATTGTACAATTTGATGGGTTGGGGGGGTTTAAGGAAATTGAAAGAATTTGTTAGAATTTGTATTAGAATTTTGTAAATAAACTAGTAAAAACAAAAGGTAATTTCTTTTTTTTTTTTTTTTAAGAAAAAAGTAATTTCTTGTCTCCTCTCACCAGTTCTTTACACACCAACATAACATACAAGATTTGAGGGGGAGGGGGGAATATCTTTCCTGTGAATTTCTTCCTGTGTGTCTGGCTTCACAAATTGCTTCTCTTCTGCTGCATGTGATCTGACAAAATGCAAAGCTTCCTATGCTAAGTGAATGTGTCCCAGATGCAAAAGTGTTTATTAGAACCCCATTAGTGAGAATATTAAATCCAAATGACTTTGAATAGAAAAGCCACCTAATTCTTTATGAAAATGTCACTTATGTATAGGTACGTTGCTACTTTCAAATGAGCAATTAGGGAGCTCTGGTGGCTTAATTGGTATAGAGTTGCACTAACAACTCCAAGATACTCGGTTCAAATTCACCAACTGTTCTGCTGGAGAAAGATAAACAGTATTTCCCTGTGCAATTTACAAACTGTTTTTTATTATTATATGTTCCCATTGAGATTTTTGACTTCTAGAACACTGACTCTCTGTTCTGCCTTTTTGTCCCTCCATTGGGAACTTCTGACATTTGAGTCTTGTTGTTCTGTATAACATTTTCATGCATTTCTGTTACTTCCAATACTATACAATGTTGGTGGTACCCTCTCTATTTTGTAATGATTTTCTAAGTTCTTGTACTCTTTTACCTATAGTTTTAATTCTTTCTTCCACTGTCTTTAATTTCTTCTATAGTTGTTCATATTCTTCTACATTGATATATTTCTTCTGGCTTCCTGTCTCTGGAGTATTTATTTATGGCTTCCATTCTTTGTTCTTCTGTCATTTACATCTTCTTCATAACTTTTCATATAACTTCATTTCAGAATATTTCTTCTGACCCTCTGTGTCTGGAAATACATTTTATTAATGGCTTTAGGAGGAAAATCTCTTCCTACTTTCCCTTCAGCAGAACAGTTTAAATTTGATTAGTTTGTATATTTGCATTTTTTTAATTATTTCATTGGAAGTGAGAATTTGGCTCCATATGTGTGTATACAACTTCTATTAGAAAAATTAACTTGGAAAAGAAAATAATTGCAAAGAATATAAACAGTTGATAGAAGAAGAATCACAAAAAAGTCTTAGAAATAACTTCTTCATCATAGTAAAAAAATATATATGTAAATCCATAAGCCCACTATCACCTCTCCTATTCAATATTGTATTGGGATTTAGTGATGGCAATAAGACAAGAGAAGGAAATAAGACGTATCCAAATTGGCAGTTAGGCAGTAAAATTATCTCTATATGCAGATAATATGATAGTGTACTTAGAAAACCCTAAATTTTATCAGGGAGAAAAGTACTGGACATAGTTGACTGATTCAGCAAAGTGACAGGATACAAGATCAACATACAAAAATTATTTTAATTTCTCTACAGTTATAAAGAGAATACAGAACTAGAGCTAAGGAGAACAATATCCTTCACAATAGCTAACCACAAGATTGAATACTTGGGAGTAAATCTAACTAGAAACACAAAACATTTATTCAAAGAAAATTATAAAACATTACTACAAGAAACAGAGAAACCTGGATAAATGGGAGAATATACCATGCTTATGGATAGGAAGACTCAATATTGGGAATATGACAATTCTACCAAAGGCAATCTTCAATTTCAATGCAATCTCAATACAAATATTAATTTCATTCTTCAAGAAGATGGAAAAGGCAATTTTCAGTTTTATCTGGAATGGAAAGAGACCCAGT
>NW_006399975.1:3692729-3694306 GCF_000299155.1 Elephantulus edwardii
TATCTGCAGAAAACTCAAGACCCACACATCACACCAAACACAAAAACCAATTCAAAGTGGATCAGGACCTGGGAGTAAAACCAAGGACTATAAACTTCATCAGAGAAAACCTTGTCAGAAATCTAGAATTTCCTACTCCACAACATAAGCAGTCTTCCAGGCATCCTGAAAAACCTACAACCAGGAGGGAATAAAATAGATGAATGGACCTTCTAATAATTTAATCCCTTGCACATAAATAACAAAACCAACAATACAAACTAACACAAAACCAACACAAAAAACCCTGTCTCCAATAGCGTATAAAGGAAAGCTACAGACTGGGAAAAAATATTTGGCAATGACATGTCCAATAAGGGACTTATATCTAGAATTTATAGAATACTCTAGCACTTCAACAAGATAAATAACCCACTTGCAAAATGGACACAGGATATGAACAGACACTTCACAAAAAAAGGCATACAGATGGTGAATAAACACATGAAGAAATGTTCAAAATCCCTAACTCTAAGAGAGATGCAAATCAAAACAACTATGAGGTAATCATCTTACCCCAGTAACAATAGCTAAGTTCAAGAGTAGTAAACAACAAATGCTGGCAAGCTTGTAGAGAAATTGGAACAGTTTTTTTTCACTGTTGGTGGGAGTGTACAGTGGTGCAACCACTATGGAAGGCAGCATAGTACTTTCTCAAAAAGTTGGAAATAGAAATATCATTTGACCCAGCAATTACACTACTGGGAGAATACCTTAAAGAAACAGAACTGCCACACCAACAGATACATACATATGTTTATTGCTGAAATGTTCACAACTGCAAAGATAATTGGAAACAATCCAAGTGCCCATCAGCAAATAAATGGATAAAGAGGCTGAAGTGTATATTCATATAGTGGAATACTATGCAACACTGAACAACAAGGAACTCATAAAATATTATACAGAATGGATAACCCTGGAGGACATGATGCTGAGTGAAATATCTCAGTCACAAAAGGATAAATACTGCATAATGCGACTGCTATAAAACAGAACTGACATGGGGGTTAGGAGGCAACTAGAAGGAGATAAATAGTGTACACTGCATTAAAACAGATGAGGGAAATAACTGTTTAAAATGAGTATATGATTAGGTATTATTTGCATGACAACATTCCAGAATAAAAGGTGCATAACAAAGTGAACTGAAGTGGGAGTAGGAGGAAATTGTGCAACAATGAAAGAATTGTTTGAAGAGAAAAGTGAACTGGGAGTGGGGGTTGGGAGGAAAATAAGCAACAGTGAATGAATGGAAATCCAAGTTTTCTGTATATGCTCATTAAAATATCAATAAAAAATAAAATTTAAAACAAAAGAAATAAAACTCGAAAAAGAAACTCACTTATGAAATAAATGTAAATTAAAATTACCATGAAGTAAAAAATTTAATAGATTAACAAAAATTCCAATGTTTGGGTCCTTCACTCTAGTGGATTAGCAATTGACAGATCTATTGGTTTTAAAATTTTAAAAGCAGTATTTTTTTGCCTGATTGCTTTCTTCTTTTAAGTATTAATTTTGTTTCATGCAATCAT
>NW_006399975.1:3697731-3728514 GCF_000299155.1 Elephantulus edwardii
GATGAGATCCAGTACATTGGTTGACTGGTTAGTTTTAGCTGTATGAACAGTACTATCATAGCAGCAGGAAGGTAATATATATGGCGACAGGTTAAAGGAGGTTGACAAATGCAGTACTGGAAATGGAAGATCTAAGGAGAGGGAAGTGTCAATGAATGTTTGAAGAAAGAACACAAACATAAAATAGTAACTTTGAAGTGTCAAAAGAAATATAAAGCTTGGTAAGGGTCTTTTTGAACTTTGCAATCATCAGTTAAATTTAAGACCAGTCAGAAGGTGTGTGCTGTTCTAATCATGCTTAGATACTGGGGTACAAGCATAGATGGACTGAGTTGGTTTTTCTAGGTTAAATCTATGTCAGATGAGTCTGACAAAGACAAAAGAGGCCAAGTAATTAAAGGAGAGATTCTATAGATCATAGACTCTCAGAAAAGGATGAGGTCTAAATGTGAATGGGATTCTTTAAAGAGGAGATCTAGATCTCTGTGGGATACTAGAGGGAGTAAGTTGAAAAGAGAGGTGGTCAGTGAGGTGGATGCCTGTCAAAGATCAGAATGCTTGAAACTGCGCTTGTAGGTGGAATGTTGATAGATAAAATAACAATATTTCAAGTAAGACAATGAAAGGGATGCACTGGCCATGGTTGGCTGTGATGAAAGGAGAACAAGCAAAGCAAATGTCAGATACTGAGAGCCAGATTTTAAAACTAGGAGAATAAACATTTCCGAAGTGATGAAAAAGAAATGCTGAATTAACAACTGTAGACTTTGGATAGCGACAGTAAGATTGTACTGTTTATATCCTCATAAATAACATTTGAGAGTACTGGTTTTAGCTCTGGTGGGGTAGTCCATAGGGACTTGCACTGTTACGCCAGAGTCAACAACTCTTTCGTGTTTTAAATTCACCAGCAGCTGTTGCCTGGGGAAAGATGGGCAATCTTCATGATGTAATTTACAGTTTCCAAAAACACACTGGAGGGTTAGGTACAAGTTGTTTCCAGCTGAACAGCACAAAGTATGAGTTTTATAAATTTCCCACATGATTGGGTGTTAGCAATTTGTTTAATCTTTATTAATTACATAAGTAGGAAAAAGATCCTCAAGTTTAAACCTTAATGCTTTATGAGTGAATGCAGTTGAGTATGTTTTTATATGTAGCCATGTGCATTTTATTTTCTATTGGTGTGGTGATTTTTTTTTACAATTTGAAATTTTTCTTTAATAGAGAAAACACCTTTTTAAATATCACCTGATTTACATATGTTTTCCACTTATTTTTATATTTTTAAATTAAACTTTACTTTGAAAGAACTTATAAATTTCCACACTTTTCTTATTTAAACTACTTATCATCCAAATGCAGATAAAGTATCACATTTATATATTACTAATCAGTTTCATTTAAATAGTTTTCCTTCTAAAAGTTGAAATCATTCACTACAGGAAATAAAGATATGTATATAAAAATCCTGAGTAGCTGTTCCTGAGTTAAAATAAGGAGGATTAAATGTCTAAAATTTAAAAGTATTATTAATCAAACTGTCATTTCATAGTATTTAGAGAGAAGAACCATCAGTTTTAAATATCAAAAACACTCTTAAAAAAATAGAATAATGGCACATAACAACAACAACAACTCTAGATAAATTTGATAGGTTGAGCAGAGTATGGGGGTAAATTAACCATAAGAGAAAGGCAACTTTAGAGGCAGTTTTCTTGAATAATGAAAGGTAGTAAGGATTCAAAAAGAAGTTATTTTGAAAGGTTAAATAGTTGCAAAGATATTCATATAAGTATTTGCTTTGTATCTTGGATATTTTTAAATAAAATTTTTCTATTATACTGGTTTACTTACAAAGTTTGTTCATGTTGTTTTTCCACACCAGAACTTTATATTTCCTTTACCTACTATCGCTCGCTCCACCCATCAAATTGTGCAGCCCTGGGATTACTCCCACTCTCTTCCCATCCTCTACTCTCTCCCTCCCTCCTTAGATCATCATACACATTTTATTAGTTAATCTATTTCTACAATAATGGTCTTATACAATATTTGTCCTAATGGGACTGAGTTAGTTCACTTAGCCTAATGCTCTCCAGTCCCTCCCAAGTTAGGTTGTTGTTGTATATCATAGAGTCAGAACCGACTCATAGCTGACTCGCTAGTGGGTTTTCAGAGACATTTAATTGAGTAGAAAGAGATTGCCTGTCCTTCTCCCATGGAGCAACTGGTGGTCTTGAATCAAGTGCTTTTGGGATTGCAGTGCAGCTCCTTGCCACTAGGCCACCAGAGCTCCCAAACTAGGTATTCATTTACAAAATCATTGTTCCTGAGTGCTGCGTAGTACTCCATTGTATGAGTGCACCATAATTTCTCAATCCATTCAGTTATGTTTGGATATTTGGGCTGTTTCTTGCAATGTTCTTGCAATGGTGAATAATGCTGCAGTAACATTGGTGTACAAGTCTCTGTGCCTCAGTTCTAATTTTCTTGGGGGTATTGGTCATTTGGAATTTCTATGTTCAGCTTTTTTGAGGAAGTGCCAAACTGCCTTCCAGAGTAGTTGTACCACTTTGCAATCCCACCAACAGTGTGTAAGTGTTCCTATCTCTCCACATCTTTTCTCCAAGATTTATTTATTACATGCTATATCTTGGAATTTTATAATAGCATGCTTGGCTAGAATTTCATTGTCTAGCTCCAATGAGCTGATTTAAACTGTATCATGAAGTAGATTCCCCCCCCCCCCCACACATTAGACCTCTCCAAAATCCTGAAGAGCAAGGGTGTCTCTTTGGAGACCAAGGTGCGTTTGATACAGGCCATGGTCTTTGCTATCATTTGTTATGCATCAGAGAGTTGGACAATGACTAGGGAGGATAGAAGAATTGATGCCTTTGAGCTGTGATGCTGGAGAAGAGTATTGAGGATACCATGGACTGCTAGGAAAACAAACAGATTCATCCTGGAAAGGGTCAAACCGGGTTGCTCTTGGAGGCAAGGATTCTGGGGCTCCGTCTGACATACTTTGGGCATGTTGCAAGGAAAGACAGGTTCTTGGAGAGGGACATCATGCTTGGTAGGGTGGAGAGACAGCGCAGGAGGGGAAGGCCCCCTTTGAGGCGGATTAATTCAGTGACTGGGGTAATCGTGATGGGTGTGTCGGAGACGGTGCGATTGGCACAGGACAGCAGAGTTTAGGGCTGTTGTACATAGGGTCGCTATGAGTCACAAGCGACTCGACGGCACATAACAACAACAACAACATTAAACCTATAATCTACTCATCTCTGGTAGCATTCAGTGTGATAGGATTTCAGTGTATAGCGATGCCATTACTATTGCTTTTTTTTTTTTTTTTTTGGTGTACCTGTATTCTACATTTTGAAAGGAGAAAACCAATGAAGCAGAAAAGAGAACAACACGTATTTCAGGATTTCAAATTAATTGTACTGTTTTTGTGATTTTTCCCCTCTTTAACTTATCCTATGTGTACTTATCAGTCACTCAAAAGACATAAAAATAATTGTATATATCATATAACTTTTGCCCTTGGATGAATAATTTCAATTCATGTGTTCAGACTTTGAGTTACTAATCTTTGGCAAACACTAAGACAGATATTAGAGTAGATCTTATTTTTTAAGTGTTGCTGTATCAGACATGCCAGAAGAGAAAGACTTTAACAAACAGAAATTAATTCTTTCACACTTTATGAGGCTGAAAGTCAGAATTTGGGGTGCTGACTTTGAGGGAAGGATTATTATCTGTGTGTCTCCTGGTTCTAGGAATTTCCCTGTGCAAGGTCTAGAGAATAGGCTCTGCTCCAGTCTCTGCTTTCTTGGTGATACTGGGGATTCTTGATCTTTACCCACTCCTCTATTCTTTTATCACTTGCAATATAAAATGCATTGCAGGTCACATTCCAGAGAAATTCCTCTTACACCAGATCAATGCTGTGAGAGAACTGATAATACTGTATCCCACACTACTTCTTTAAAAATGGATTGCTTATATTTTAAGGAGCTCTGGCAGCCTGGTGGTAAGAACCTACACTCCAATCAGACATGTGATTTCAAATCCACCAATTCCTCCTTGGAAGAAGGAAGGGTAATCTCCTATTGTGTGATTGACTGCCTCTGAAATCCCACGGGAGGGTCAGTTAGGAGTTGGTTCCAACTGAATGATACAAACAATAACAACATCACCACCATATTATGGGGGATCTCTGCATAACTGCCAAATTAATGAGAATCATAGTCTGACCAACATGATAAAATTTTAGGAGGACAAAGTTCAACCTATGACATTAGACTTAATACAAATGTGAATCTCAGATTTATATTCTACTTCTCTGTGGGTTGCTTCTGGGTTAGGTCTGACTCATGCCAACCATATGTACGACAGAGTGTAGTACCACCTGGTCCTGTGCCATTCTCACAATCACTGGTGCTTGAACACATTTTTACAGCCACTGTGTCAATCTATCCCTTTGAGAATCTTACTATTTTTCACTTACTTTCTACCAAGCATGATGTCCATCTCCAGGGCCTAGTCTCTCCTAATAACTTCTTGGTAAAATGATGTCTCTCTCACCATCCTCACTTCTAAGGAGTATTCTGGCTGCTTCTTCCAAGACAGATTCTGCCTAGCTAAAGGGGTTTAAGATTATAAGTAGATTCATTATCATCTCTCTATACCTGCATAAATGTCAGTGTGCAATGACACTAGCTGGTGATATTTCTTTAATTATAAAAATATATATTGTTACTTAGATGAGTTGAAACTATGAAATGAAAATTCATTACAATGGGAAAATATTAGCCAAAATTAACACATAGAATGAGGAACAATTAAATTCCTTCACTAGGATATCACTAACCGGAATGCCTGGTGAGAATTAGATATGGAACTGTTTTTGTTGTTGCTGCTATGTGCCTTTGAGTTTACTACAACTCATAGGAACCCTATGCATGATAGCTCTGAACCCTGCTCTATCATGAGCCAGCCTCACTATCTCTGACACGCATACCCTGAAGAAGTAAAATTAGCAGAACAAAAGTAAAAACTGAGATAGAAGCAGCATGGAGAGTTTGATGTTGTATATTTTTAATTTATATGCCCTAAATTGAAGTTCAGAAGACTGTTACCTGACCGACTAACTGGAAGAGATCTATATTTGTTCCCATTTAAGAAAAATAATCCAACAGAATGTGGAAATTATTGAACAATATCATTACTAAAACATACAAGCACAATATTGATGAAATCATCCAAAAACAGAACAGTACATGACAGGAAACTACTAGAAGTTCAAGCTGTGAACTTCACAAGAGGCTGTGGCAGCAGAGAGATTATTGCTGATGGATCCTGGTTGAGAGCAAGGAAAAATATCTGTTAGTGCCTCAATGACTACAAAAAGGCATTTCACTGTATATTCTCAACCTGGATAAAATGAAGAAGCATATAAATCCCAGAACATTTGCTTGTGCTCATGAGAAAACTATACGTAGACCTAGAACCTATCTTCTTAACAAAACAAGGAACTTAAACACCATATGGTGTAAAATCAAAAAAGGTGTGTGCATCAGGGCTTTATCATTTCACCATACCTGTTCAATATGCGTGATGAGCAAATTATTCTAGAGGATGGATTCGGAAGAAGGATGTAGAATCAGGATTGGAGGAAGACTCGTCAACAACCTGCATTATGCAGATGACACAACCTTGCTTGCTGAAAGCAAGGAAGACCTAAAGTGGTTACTGCAGAAAATCAAGGACTATAGCCTCCAATCACCAATTCTCATTAACAATTAATCTTGACTGCATGTTTGGACAACGCAGGACTTCAAGATTCAAAAAAAATTTTCAATTTCCACCTCTTTGGCTTTAACTGTAAGAGCTTATATTTGAATACACCAGAGAAGGATGGGCAGTCTTCTCTTGTATGATTAACTGCCCCCGAAAACCTACTAGTGGCTCAGCTATTGATTGGTTCTTACTCTGTGGTACACAACAACATATTTGCACAATAGTTATGTTAACAAATTTTCCCTATATGTGTATGGATAATATCCTATCACTTACAATATTGTACTTCAGGGCAGAACTTGAAATTGTTACCAGATCCAGTTGAAGATTTCATAAATGTGACAGATTTTGTTCCTGAGAGAGTGGTGAAATGACAATAGGTGACTAAAATGGAAAAGTTGGAAGCAATGAAGAAGGAATGAGAGTCAGAAAGTATGAACTTTATGACAGAAATGAGGCCGGAAATAGAATAGTTGATGTTGTATGTTCAATGTTTCATTATTGGGTGTTGTTAGGATGGGCTGTTTCTTGGAAATTTGGAGGGTCAGCAAAAGAGAAAATAGCCACCAACAAGATGGATTGACACAGTGACTGTAGCAATGTACTTAAGTGTGTCAAAAATGGTAAGAATAGACAAGATAGATGGCACAGAGTTCTCTATTGTTCCCAGGGTCATGATGAATCATACTCGATTCAACATCACCTAACAACAAGAAAGCCAGATTTATTCCTAGAAAAATAGCTCTCTAATTTCATAATGTATAGCCATCATCCAGGGACCCTGTTAAAAACATAACTGACCTCTGCCCCTGAGATTTTAATTTTACTTAATCTAAGATAGGTCACAGGAAATATTTGAAAAAAAATTCTTGTAATCGCAATGAAATTTTATAAAGCGTATTGATTTTCCACTGAATCGTCCACACATATTTTGTTTTATAACATTGATTACAATACTGACAATATGTTGTTGTTGTTATGTGCTGTCGAGTCGCTTGCAACTCATAGTAATCTATGTACAAAAGTCCTAAAGCCTGCTCTATCCTGTGCCAGTCGCACTGCCTCAGACACACCCATCCAGATTACACCAGTCACTGAATCAATCCACCTCATAGAGGGTCTTCCCCTCCTGCGCTGTCCCTTCACCCTCCCAAGCATGATGTCCCTCTCCAAGAACCTGTTCCTCCTTACAACATGTCCAAAGTATGTCAGACGAAGCCCCAGAATCCTTGTTTCCAAGGAGCAGCCTGGTTTAACCCTCTCCAGGATGAAACTGCTTTCTTGGCAGTCCATGGTACCCTCAATACTCTTCTCCAGCACCACAGCCCAAAGGCATCAATTCTCCTTCTATCCTCCCTAGGCATTGTCCATCTCTCTGATGCATAACAAGGGATTGCAAGGACCATGGCCTTTATCAGACACACCTTAGTCTCCAGAGACACACCGTTGCTCTTGACTAGAGACGTCCTTGACAGCAGACTTTCCCACTGCAATATGTTTTTTTTTTTTTAATTATTTATTTCCTGGCTGCTGGTGACAAGAGTGTTGACTGTGGAGCTGAGAAAACTGAAGCTATGAACAATCTCAATCTCTTCTTCATCCATCCTGATGCTGCCAATTGGTCCAGTGGTGAGAATCATTGTCTTCTGGATATTGAGCCTCAATCCATACTGAAAGCTGAAGTCCTTGACCCTCTGCAGTAAGTGCATGAGGTCCTCCTCAGTTTCAGCAAGCAGGGTTGTGTCATCTGCATAACACAGATTGTTAATAGATCTTCCACCAATCCTGATGCCACAATTCTCCTCATAGAGCCCAGCCTCTCGGATAATCTGCTCTGCATACAGGTTGAAAAGGTATGGAGACAGGACACATCCCTGGCGTACACCCTTCCCAATTTTGAACCATGCAGTGTTGCCCTGCTCTGTTTTGACGACTGCCTCTTGGTCCAAGTATAGGTTTCGCATTAGCACAATTAAATGTTCTGGGATTCCCATTCTTCTCAGAGTCAGCCACAGTTTATTATGATCCACACAGTCAAATGCCTTTGCATAATCAATGAAACACAGATAGACATTCTTCTGGTATTCTCTGCTTTCAGCTAAGATCCATCTAACATCAGCTACAATATCCCTAGTACCACGACCCTTTCTAAAGCCGGCCTGGACTTCTGGCAGTTCTCTGCTGATGTGCTGTTCCAGTCGTATTTGGATACTCTTCAGTAGAATCTTGCTTGCATGAGAAATCAAATGATATTGTTCTGTAGTTTCCACACTCTGTTGGGTCACCCTTCTTTGGAATGGGAACAAATATAGATCTCTTCCAGTCAATTGGCCAAGTGGTTTTTCTCCAGATTTCTTGGCACAACTTGGTGAGCACATCCAGGGCAACATCTGCTATCTGAAATACTTCAATTGGTATACCATCTATTCCTGGGGCCTTATTTTTTTGCTATTTCCTTCAAAGCAGCTTGAACTTCTTCCTTCATCACCATAGGCTCTTGCTCAAATGTTATTTCATTAAGTTCTTCTGTATCTGCCAATTCCTTTCGATACAATGACTCAGTATATTCCTTCCATCTTCTTTTAATACTTCCTGGACCATTTAATGATCTGACTAAAGCATCCTTGATTACTGCAACTTGAGGTTTGAATTTTTTCTTCAGTTCCTTGAGCCTAGAAAATGCTGAACAAGTTCAGCCCTTTTGATTTTCTGACTCTACCGCCTTGCACATTTCATTGTAATATTTTGCTTTGTCATCCCGTGCTGCCTTTTGGAGTCTTCTGTTCAGCTTTTAGTATCTTGAATTCTTCCCTGTGCTTTGACTTCTCTATGCTCCAGTGCAATCTTCAGAGTTTCTTCTGACATCCATTTTGGTCTTTTCTTCCTCTTCTGTCTTTTTAATGACCGTTTGCACTCTTCCTCGATGATACATTTGACATCCTCCCACAACTCCTCTGGTCTTCGCTCATTAGTGTTCAAGGCCTCAAACCTGTTCCTGAGACGATTCTGAAATTCAGGTGGGATGAACTCAAAACAATATAATGACAGCAAATATTTCTATTCAAGATTTTACTTTTTCTGAGATTCTAATGTTTCTAAGCCATTGTTAGGGATGAAATTACTTTTTTGCTAGTGGTGAAATGACTTTTTATAGATTGATGAGTGAGCAAAGATGCTTGTATTTTTTTTAAAGTATCTCAAGGACACTACTGTTGAGTCAGATCATATTCATAACACACTCTGACGCTCCATCGCTTTTCCAAACCTAGAATTTTTTTTAAATTTTATTCTTACTTATTTACAAAGTTTGATTACATTGTTTTTCACAAAAGATCCTTCCATTTCCTTCACCCCACCCACCCATTGAACTGTGCAACCCTATGATTAACACTCTACTCCCACACGCATCCTCACCCCTCTATTTCCACCCTCCCCCTGCCATGGATTCTCATATTCATTCTACAATAATGATTTTATACAGTATTTATCCTTGTTGGTCTGAGTTAGTTCACTCAGAACAATGTTCTCCAGTCCCTTCCAAAGTTAATTTACAAAATGATTGCTCCTGCATGCTGCATAGTATTTCCATTGTATGACTGGACCACAACATCTCAATCCATTTTTTTGTGGTTGGACATCTGGGCTGTTTCCATGATCTTATAATGATGAGTAAGCCAAGCCTAGAAATCTTAATGGGAAGAAACTGCTCATTTTTCTCTAGGAGGTAGCTGTGAATTCAAACCACCAGAGATACTAACTTAGCCATATACATGATCGTTTACTTTGGCAAAAAGAAACAGACCACACAAACATATACCCTACGCCCTCACATACACAGCCTACTCCCCTACATTCATAGAAACACAGGGAAGGAATATATAGATATAAAACTTAAGAGCAGGTTAGATTGGTCCCCCACCCACCCAACAATTAGTTGTCACAAGAATATATGTTACTTTGGTAATTTAGGATGAGGTTAAAGATCAAAACTGAAAACCTACTAAATATTCCTAGATAATAGTAATTAAAAGAAGTGGTAAGTTAGGACAGTAACCAGTTAAAGAACAATCTTTACATGATAATTTGGAAAATTTAAATTTGAAACACTGGGAAATGAGGAGACTTTGGAATGTCTAATACGATCATATTAGGTAGTTCTGTTCTAGAATAGTAGTTCCCAAATCTGACAGACTTAGAGTCAACTGTGAAGTTTATTAAAATTTCAAATTTCTCTGCCCTGTCTCAGAGCTTTTATATTAGATTCTCTGGGCCCAAATCCACATGAGCTGCATTTTTAACAAGCTTTGGGAATACAGCTGTCAACAAGACAGATATGATTCTTCCACTATGGAGTTTAAATTTTAGCTGTGAAATTCTTCATTAAATTTAGAGATGTTTCAATGTAAATGATAAGAGATTTTTGAAACATAGTCTATAGCATCCTGCTAACACAAAGTCAGCAGTTAGAATGTACCAGTGGCTCCAAAGGAGAAAGATACCATCTCCTCCAGTTAAAATGTGGTGCACTGGAAATTCAATGGAGAGTTGTAATGAATCAAAACCAAACTCAACAGTAATGAACATTTTCTAAAATGAATTATAATAATGATGATTACTTAAATATGTTTATTCAAATATTTTTAAATAATCTCTGTTGTTACGTACCATAAAGTGGGAACTCACCCATAGCTGACCCTCCATCGAGTTTTCAGAGGCTGTTACTTGCACAGGAGAGATTGCCATTCTTCTCCTGCAGAGCAGCAAGTGTCTGTGTATCAATAAAAAACAACAATAGAATGCATAATCATAGTTTTAAGTATGACTTGAAAACAGAGAATATTACAGATTTCAAATTACTCATTAAAAGTAAAATGAATGCCAAATTCCAAAGATATTTGTCAAAATCCTCCTATAAATATTTGCTTTTTTACCTATGCAGACAGAAGCCAAAAGAAGTCATGGGGTGGGAAAGACATAAGGAGAAGGCATAAATGAAAGGCCAAAAATGGGCTACAACATCTAAAGGGAACAAGTAAAAATAAAAGGAGCAAGTCTACCTTAAGTGTTAACATGCTAGAAAAGAACTATTGTAAAAACTTAAATAGGGAGAAGAATCAAGTATAACGTCATTTTACCTTTAAAAATTTATTTCTTGAGGAAAATAAGAAAGTCTGTCTCCTTTCCTAGATGTTATAAGAAGGGGAGGGAAAGGCAGGAAGGGGAGAGTAATAAGTGGCAGAGTCCTGTCTTAGGGCTCCCTTGATCTCTTTAGAGAGCTCTGGTGGCCTCCTTGGTGGGGATTTGTGCTGCCATCTAAGTTCAGTTCCAGCAGCTGCTCCATGAGAGAAAGATAGGTAATATCCTCCTGTGTGATTTACAGCCTTTGAAATACCTCTTGAGGATCAGCTATGAGTCGACTCTGGCTTTAAGGCAATGAGTAAGTATGAGGTAATCTGTTCAGTCTGCCCCACAGTGTAACCTTAAACAATAGATTAATCTTTCTATATCAAACTCAGTCACTGCCAAGGAATTGATTCAGATTCATAGCAACTCTGCATCGAGTTTCAAGTGCTACAAATGTTTACAGGAAGAGACTGTTCCTCTTTCTCCTCTGGAGCAGCTGGTGGATTCTAACTGCTAACCTTCATGTTTACAGTGCAACTCAGAACACACTATCAGCTGTTTGATATTGAGGATGATGTTCTAAGTTTCTTTTGTATCTGCATGACATATAATATAAAATAGGGGTTTGTGTTTCATCAGTCATCAACATTTGTTGAATTGAATTCCATTACAACATATATGAGCAAATAGAATAGAAAAGACAAAAGGAAAAAAGTTCATGCGTACTGTTTTGTATATGTTGATTTGAATTGTCTGACCTTTGCCTCAAAAAGATTTGCTAGAGAGGAGCGAACTGAGGGAGCGGGGGGAGAGGGCTGGGCGGGTAGAGAAGTGCAGCAATGAATGAATGGAAATCCAAATTCTCTGTAAATGTTCATTAAAATTATTAAATTTTAAAAAGAGATTTGCTAGCTCACTCAATTAAAAAAATCAGATAAACACAGGCAAAAAATATTGATTATATAAAGGGAGCACTTGAAAAGTAATTAAAGTATACAAAATGTTTCACTACTACTTCAATTTCTAGTGTGACTTCAAATGACTGCCAATGATGAATAGAGAAATATGCCAAGAGGCTTGCATCTTTAACACTATGTCTGGTTTGGTTAAGTGTTCACTTGGACACAGTACAGTTGACATCTTATAGCTTATGTATTGATAAACCTTCTAAGTGATCTATAGTTCAACTACTAAAGCTCACCACTACCAGCCTCAAACCTCCCTCTCCACCCACATACACACCCATGTCTCTGTCAAGTCAATTCCAGGTCATGCAACCCAATGTGTTCTGAGTTTGAAGGCTGTGATCTTTGAGAAGCAGATCACAAGGCCTTGTTCTATGAGGTGACTGGGGTGCTTCTAACAACAAGTCTATTGGCTAGCAATTCAGAATGTATCTGTTTGAGCCACCCAGGGACTCTTTTTTTCCACTGATAACCATTACCCTAAAGAAGGAAATTTCTTTTCATCAGCAAGTAAACCTTTTACTGAACTACACTATGCATATAGAAAATCCTCAAATCATAGGTATGCAGCTGTATACATATTTATTAACTAAAGGTAACTTACAAAAAACCTCAGAAGCCTCCCTCTGCTTCTTTAGTCACTACTAATAAAGTGACTCACTATTGCTAGACTGCTTTTGCCTATTCTTAAGTACTTCATTTAAATGAAACAATATTTTGTCCTGACTTCTTTTACTAAAGATTGTGTTTTATGAGATTTTATTTAGTATGTTGTAGTTAATTCTCATTACTATGCTGTACTTCAGTACACAAACAAGCTACAACTTATTTATCCAAGTATATATGTATCTTTGTGTGTGTGTGTGTGTGTGTGTGTGTGTGTGTGTGTATTTGGGTACTTTCCATTTTTAACCTATTTAAAAGAGTGCTACTCTGAAAACTTCTATCCATCATTCAGTGAAGGTATGAACTCATGATTAATATATATGTAATTGCTGTGGAGGGATAGGCTATGTGTTTCTTTGATTCAATAGGTACTGCAAAATTTCCAAAACTGGTTACACCGATTTACTCTCTTACCAGTAGTATATGAAATTTTGAGAGTGTGAAGTAATTAAAACTTTCATCTACCACTGGTAAGAGAGTAAATAGATGTAACCACTTTTGAAAATTGTGCAATACCTATTGAATGGAGCAAATACATAGCCTATCCCTCAACTGCAATTATATATACAATAATCATAAGCTCATAGGCTCACTGGAAGATGGATAGAAGTTTTCAGAGTAGCACTCTTTTAAATAGGCTAAAAATGGAAAGTACCCAAATATAACACACACACACACACACACACACATACTTGGATAAATATCAATATGAGTATTTTATATTTAATCCATTTTCACAGGTAAATGCTGATTATCATACTCTGCTTTAATTTCCATTTACTTAATAAGGAATAAATATTGGAATGACTTTTGATATGCTTATAGGCCATGTGCCTAATCTCTCATGAATAACTTTGTCAGTGTTTTTGCCTTTTTGCCTATTAGATTGATGTCGTACTGATATTTTTAAATAATGTCTATTTTTTATATCTCCAATAAAATAAAAATATATGATATTTGAGAGAGACAAAAATCTTCAGTAATATGAATTTTCAAGCAAGTCATTTACTGTAGATTTACTTAAATAGCAATTACTTTGAATACTGGAGAACAAACAAGCATCTGAGACACTTTTTTATGGATAAAATGCCACCCTTGGTTTGAGGCTATTTGATTTAACAAAGAGTTGCTAAAGTCAAGTGTAAATAAAAAATAATAATAATAGCCATATGTGTACATATATGCCTAATGATGTATATTATTACTTAGCCATTTTGGAAGGTGATGTAGATCTAATTTTATCTGCAAGATAAAACAACTAATTGAAAGGAGTAAATTTAGAAAATAGAAAATGTTTATGTAAATTCTATGCACCCATTTGATAGGTTTTTTTCTGTCTTTTTTTATTAATTTCAATGAACATTTACAGAGATTTTGGATTTCCATTCATTCATTGTTGCACTTGTCTTCCTGCCTACCCCACCAGTTCTCTCTTTGAAAGATAAAAGAAAAATTCCTTCATTGGTATACAATCCCCCTGCACCCCTCCCCACCCCGAGTATACTCCACTCTGCAATATTCATTCCAGACTCTTATGATAATCATAGTGCCCTAAAATATATTACTTTTAAACTGTTGTCTCCCTCATCGGTTTCAATGCAGTATACATAATTCACCCAGTTTTTCTCATTCTTACCCGAGCCCTGACGTCATACCCATTCTACAGTAGTGACACTATTCAGTGTTTGTCCTTTTGCAATTGAAATATTTCACTCAGCATAATGTCCTCCAGGGTCACCCATTTTGAATAATATTGCATGAGTTCCTTGTTTTTAAATGCAGCATAGTATTCCATTGTGTGAATATACCAGAGCTTCTTTATCCGTTTGTTTGTTGATGGGCACTTAGGTTGTTTCCAACTCCTTACTATTGTGAACAATGCCGTAATAAACATGGGTGTGCATGTATCTGCTTGGATGGTGGTTATGGACGCTTTAGGGTATATGCCCAGTAGTGGAATTGCTGGGTCAAATGGTATCTCTATTTGCAACTTTTTGAAAAAGTGCCACACCGCTTTCCACAGTGGTTGCACCGATAGTTTTGTTTTTGATAGGTTCATTATGAAGGGTATTCAGCCATTATTTACCAGCAAACTGTGAATCATGGGATTTCTGATAATTTATTTTCTGATTATCTGTTTTTTCTTTGAAATTTTCTGTGTTGCTTGAGTTTATTTTCAATGAATGTTCATCTTTGTTTCTAAAAGAAATAAAAAATGACACTTGCTAAAATACAGTGAAGTACAGATATAAAAAAGAGTCACTCAGAGATAATCACAATTATATTTAGGATTGTTGTAATTTTTTTCTTGGTGTATGTGGGTAGTAACTTGTACATCCTTGAATAAAAATCATAATTCCTATTTAATTGGAGTTCTGCATCTAAAGTAAGCCTGACCTGAGGGAAAGGCTTTAAAAGAAGAGTTCTTTTTTTCAGTGAATGAGTTTGTTCTTTTAGTGAATAATAATTATTCATTATAAAACTTTTCACATTGAAGCTAGATCTGTATGCTGCCATTAAAGTAAGAAATAGTTCCTTCATATGTTTGTACATATATGAGTAAAGAGTTCAGATATATGGACTTTGTCTTCCCATGAGAAATTAGGATATTCTCCAGTCTGCAGCAATTTCTCAGTGTAACTCTGTAAATGTTGATTATCTTAGAGCCTTTAGTATATGAAGCATCATTAGATATACTATCAATAATAACAGTTTTCATCAGATATCCTATCAATAATAACTTTCTACTGCCAGGAGAACAAACAGATTCATCCCAGAGAGGGTTAAACCAGCCTGATCCTTGGAGGCAAGGAGTCTGAGGCTGTGTTTGACATAATTTGGACATGTTGCAAGGAGGGACCAGTCCTTGGAGAGAGACATCACGCTTGGAAGGGTGGAGGGACAGTACAAGAGAGGAAGACCCTCGATGAGATGATTGATTCAGTAACTGGGGTAATGAGGCTAGGTGTGTCCGAGACAGTAAGGTTGGCACAGGAGAGAGCAGCTTTCAGGGTTATTGTATATAGGGTTGCTATGAGTCATAAGCAACTTGATGGCACATAACAATAGTCAAAACTATTGTTTAGTTTTAAGAAGATGTCAAGGGCTTATGTTTTCACACACATTTGATAAGATGAACTCACATCACTCTAGTCCTCTTGAATCACTGAGTATAGACTTCAGAAATCTGTATTCTACTCAACTTAGACTAATGTTTGAGAATCAGTACCCTAAAGATTCTTTTTTTTATTCTTTTTCATTGCTTATGTCTCATTTGCTTTCTCCACATTACTTATATGTCATTCCCATTACAGAAAACATTTTTGTTATGTGTCACTAAGTCATTTGCTATTCATAGAGATCCTATACACAACAGCTATGAACTTTGCTCTCTCCTGAGCCATTCACCTTGTCTCAGACACACCTGTCCCCATAACCCCAGTTACTGTATCAAAAGCATTAGCGTGATTTTAATTTTGGAAATCCCATTTGTTGTCTTGAAAAATACTGTTGCTTCTATATTTGTTGTACCATATTGCTACAATTTTTTCCTTCTCTCTTCATTCTTATCACAAAACAAATGTATATTCATAGAACATACAACATATACATGTATAGATATTGAGTTCCTAGTCATTTTTTCTGAGAATAATAGTATTTCTGAGAATACTATTTCATAGTTCATTGACAGGGAATTCTATTAAAGAGAAAATTAAGAATAGAACACTTCCTGTTGTAAAAAAATAGCACTAGAGTGGGCAGTAGAGAACTAGCTATACAGTTTTCTGATTTTAAAAGATCCAAGATTGAAGGTTTGAAAGTCAAGTTAGTGGTAAAGTGAAAGAAGATTTAGAAAGAATATCAGGATTGCAATTTGGAATATGCTGTTAGGTATTCATTTTACAGTTTCATGTCTTGCCATTTAAAAAAATCTATTTTCTTAATGTCCATTATATTCTATGAGTTATTGATCAGTTTTACTTTCCCTAAGTTTGTCAATATTGGTATCTTTCTGTTATTTCTTAAATTTTTTTTAAACTTTTTTATAAATATAAAATTTTATAAGTATAAAATTGAAACATGCTGTGAGCCAGATCAGCTTATGGCAGTAGATTTTGTTTTATACTTAGATGTAGCTTTAAAATCATAAGCAGAAAACTAGTACTACTAAAATTAGGATGCAGAGATAGGAACTGAAATTTATTAAATGGATTATCAGACAAATATGAAAATAAATATTGTCACCAGTCATAAACATAATAAATATTTAGGATATTTCCATTACTTAACAAGTAAATATGAACTACATGAAGAATCATTATGATGAACTAATTAGTTCCATTTCCTTTGTAAGTAAAATATATTTGTTGTTGTTATGTACCATTGAGTCACTTGGAATTCATAATGACACTATGCACAACAGCTCTGAACTCTGCTTTATCTTGAGCCAATTTCATTGTCTTCAATACACCTGCACCCATTACTCCAGTCACTGAGTCAATCTATCTCATTCAGAGTCTTCCTCTCTTGCACTGTCCCTTCACCCTTCTAAGCATGATGCTGTCCTCCAAGGACTTGTCCCTCCTGGCAACATGCCAAAAGTTTGTAAGACATAGCTTCACAATCCTTGCTTCCAAGAAGCAGGTAGGTTTCACCTTCTCCAGGATAGACCTATTTATTCTCTTACCAGTCCATGGTATGCTCGCTCCTTTTCTGTAGCACCACAACTCAAAGGCATCCATTTTTTTTTCTATCATCCTTAGTCATTGTCCAGCTCTCTAAGGAATAGCAAATAATTGTGAAGACACACCTTAGTCTCTCAACTGATATCGTTGTTTTTCAGTACTCTGGAGAAGCCCCTGACAGCAGATTTCCCGAATGCAATTCACCTTTGATTTACTGGTTGCTTGTGCCAAGAGTGTTGATGATGTAACCAAGCAAACTAAAGCTGATAATAATTTCAATCTCTTAGATGATAGAAAACTTAAAATAAAAACCAAAACAAAAAAAAAAAAAACCACAAAAACTCAAAACAAAACCCTTAAGAGATAATAGCTTAGTTGAAATTTACCAAAAGGATATATTCTTATTTTGTGTGTGTTTGTATATTTGTAAATAATTGATAGAAATAACTTTTGCCCTATAAAAAAGCATTCCAAGTGCAAGTTATATTTAAATAAATCAGAAAATATAAAGATAGCTATAGGAAATTAAATTCTTGAAGATTTGAGTCTTAATAAAAGCTACAAGCAATGATTTTGCAGGAAAAATTCTGAAAAACACATTAAGTCAACTTTTTGAGTAGTTTATATAAGACATGGTCTATGAGAGAAAATCTATTATCATATTTTATTAATAAAGCTTTACATAATTAAAAGTTTGTTGTTATAAACAAGACTTTTCTTTTTAATATTTAGGAGTAGATCTTTTAAGACATAGCACTGACTTTTCTCTCTTGAAAAGATTATTCAGCAAACTTGTAGACCAAGTCTACTCTTTAATAGGTCTTAATATCAATCTACAGTGACTGTGTCTGCAGCAGTGGGCTCAAGTGTATTAGAAATTATGGATGGCACATGATAGGACAAGTTTCAGATCTGTTATTCATAGGGTTGCTTTAAGTTGTAGTCAGTCCAAAAGCACACAATGGCAACAACATAGCATTCCAAATGATTCACAGCAAAATGAGGAGGAAAAGCCCCCAAACCGCACAAAACTCAAACTTATATACTATCTTCTTTATTTTCCCAAGTTCTAGCCTTACCTGGATCCACAATAAATACAGTTAGTACCAGGAGTCAGATCAGGAGACATATTGTATTTAGAAAGTCTGTAGTCAGGGTCCTTTTCCAAATTATTGAGGAGCAATGATGTCAGTTGGAAGACTAAGGTGCAATTGACATAGGCCATGGTCTTTTCAGTTATTTGCTATGCATCTGAAAGTAGAACAGTGAATTAGAATTATAGAAGAATTGATAACGTCAAACTGTGCTTTTGGAGAATAGTGCTGAAGATCCCATGGACTGCCAAAAGAACAAACATCCAAGTCTTGGAAAAGGTGCAGCCAGATTGCGCCTTGGAGGCATCAGTGATAAAAATGATGACGGCTTCATCTCACGTACTTTGGGCATGTTGCTAGAAAAGGTTACTCCTTGGAAATGAATATCATACTTGAAAAGGTGAAGAGACAGCAAAAAAGAAGACGACTCTAAACAAGTGGATTGACCCAGTGACAACAGTAATGGGATTGTAATTTTCAGAGTTTGAGAGGAAGGTCCAGGAAAGGTCAGGGTTCAAATATGTTGTTCGTAGGATTGTTATGAGTCAGACTTGATAGCACCTAACAACAGCAACAATATCCATCTATTCCATTAATCTATGATTATAAGAAGACAAGATAGTAAAACCATCCAGATTTTATTGAATTGCCATTTCAGTTGTCATGTTAAAAAAGTATGATATGGCTCTGTAATAGGAAGACATAAAATCAGAATTAGACCCCATGCCTCACCACTTGCACCACAGTTTTCACTGTTTCATCCTAAGTCTGAACACTATTCATAAATTGCCAAGTGAACTTCAGTCAACCTCCACCTCTAATGCCTTCTCTCTTTCTCTTTTGTTGTTATGAACCATTGACCAACCCATAGCTGACCCTCCAATGGCTTCTTGGGATATATCATTTTGACCATTATGTTGCAGCCTGTTTGTCATTTCTATTTTTTTGAACACTCATTCCCTTCCTGACCTAATTGTTCTATCTGTCTCTACTTGCTCAGCATCAGCTAATATGAACTTGCTGACATACTTGGATCTAATTTTCTAAAACCTGTGACTCAGGAAAATGGTATGGTGTTTTCCTCAAGTTATACCTTGAGGTGACTTTCTAACTTAAGATCTAGGCCAGCATTTTAAGCAAATAATCAGAGTAGATCTCTTAAGGCAAGTCTGATCTCACAATGTTCCTAGGTTAGTGAATTGCAGACCTGAATTCTGGACCTCTGCTCAGAGATTGGTTATAATTATAAACAATAGTTTCATCTACTAAATCGGAGTTAAAATTACTTCTGTCTTCATTGTCAGTGGTTATGAAGTAAGGCAATATTTTATTAATTTTGCCTGGCATTTCTTCTTATATTTTGCTAAGACTTTTATAAAAAATGTGTCTTGAAAGAGCTGTAATCCTTGTTCTATAAAAAGGAATGATATTTCTTCTTTTACAGTCTTTGTTTCATGAGAAATTTGATTATAATTTTTTATGGCTATTGCTAATTTTGTTTCAGTATGCCTATCTTCCTCTCTGGAAACTTTATATTGGTTAAAATTACTATTCTTATCATATTATATGTACTTATTTTTGAATTTTTATCTTATTATCTCAAGGTTTATACCTTGTTGATACCAGAGTTTACTTTTAGCATCCAGAATTAGAAGAATTCTCATCTTTAGAGATATGTTGACATTATAAGACATTTCTAAGGCTTCTCTAAAATAGAAAATGATGAATCTATAATTATTTGTTGATTTCTTTTTCCTTTTTAAAAATTTTCCATTAGTTTATTTACAAAATTTGAATACATTGCTTTTGAGAACAAATTCTTTGCATTTTCCTCACCAAGCCTCCATCAAATTGTACAACCCATGATTAAGCACCCCTATATTTTTATGTTAAATGGGTCCTAGCTGAAAGCAGGGAGTACCAGAGGAATGTCCATCTGTATTTCATTGATTTTGCAAAGGCATTTGACTGTGTGGATCATAACAAACTGTGGCTGACTCTGAGAAGAATGGGAATCCCAGAACACTTGAGCATGCTAATGTGAAACCTATACTTGGACCAAGAGGCAGTTGTCAGAACAGAGCAAGGAAACATCGCCTGGTTCAAAATTGGGAAGGGTGTACAACAAGGATGTGTCCTTTTTCAACCTTTATGTGGAACAAATTATCTGGGAGGCTGTGCTCTATGAGGAGAATTGTGGCATCAAGATTGGTGAAGATCTATCAAAAATCTACGTTATGCAGATGACACAACCCTGATCGCTGAAACTGGGGAGGACCTGAAGCGCTTGCTGCAGAGGGTCAAGGACTGCAGCCTTTAATATGGATTGAAGCTCAATACCAAGAAGACAAAGATTCTCACCACTGCGCCAATTGGCAGCATCAGGATGGATGGTGAAGAGACCAAGATTGTTCACAGCTTTAGCTTGCTTGGCTCCACGGTCAACACTCTTTGCACCAGCAGTCAGGAAATTAAAAGATGTATTGCTATGGGAAAGTCTGCTGTTAGGGATCTCTCCAAAGTACTGAAGAGCAGTGGTGTCACTCTGGAGATTAAGGTGTGTCTGATACAGGCCATGGTCTTTGCAGTCACTCGTTATGCATCAGAGAGTTGGACAATGACTAAGGAGGACAGAAGAAGAATTGATGCCTTTGAGTTGTGGTCCTGGAGAAGAATATTGAATGTACCATGGATTGCTAAGAAAATGAACAGATTCATCCTAGAGAGGGTTAAATCTGACAGCTCCTTGAAGGCAAGGATTCTGGGCTTCGTCTGACATATTTTGGACATGTTGCAAGGAGGGACCAGTCCTTGGAGAGGGACATCATGCTTGGTAGGGTAGAGGGACAGCGCAGGAGGGGAAGGCCCTCTATGAGGTGGATTGATCCAGTGACTGGGGTAATCAGGGTGGGTGTTTTGGAAACAGTGTGATTGGCACAGGGTAGAGCAGGTTTAGAGGTTATACATAGGGTTGTTCTGAGTCACAAGCACGTCGACAGCACATGACAACAACAACAGCAGCAACATATTTTAGCATATTTAGTGTACAAAAAGTACCCATGATCCCAATGTATGGATTGTTGATATGAATTTAGTTCCTTTATATAGATTTTTATAATATCTATGTGTTTAATGTAGTCTTTGGATGAGAAGATGAACACACTATTTAGCAAAATTATCATATCTGGACAAGTACTTTATTTAATAAAGTAATCATTCATTCATACACTTTACCATTTCTTATAGATAAAGAGGGCTGTCATTTTCAGAATATTTATATAATTAAATTGTATATTACTAGTTATAAGATAAAGCAGAGTTTATAAAGTAATATCACAAATAAGGACTAGAAATGACTCTGCAATGAAGGAAGAAAATTATTCCTTACCATGAGAATGAGTACTTTGAATGCCAGTCTTAATATATAAACTAACACATAATTGTACAGTTCTTACCATGCATAAAACTTCAGGTTTTTTAATACTGCCTTTCAGAAGATTCTTTCCAAGTGAATGCTGGTAAACACCATTTAAAGAAAAGAATCATCATTCTTTTCTAAGTTGCCAAGTTTTTTTCTTGTACAATTTTAATGAAGCATTTTAATTTGGTTGGTAAAATATTCATATTTCTCATTGAAATTCAAAGATGAAATTTTGGATAAAATTATTATACTGAAGTTTGGAGAACTAATTAAATTATTTCTTTTGTAAGTGTAATAAGCTAGTTGAATATTTTTGCCAAAATTAAAAATGTAGGAAGGTTGATGACTAAATATATTCTAGAAGAATTTTTCACATCAGATAAACCATGTAAATTGTTAAGAAGAAGGTAATTGGAGTAGAAATTAAGACAATTTTAACTATGATTTGTAATATGATATTCTCTTAAATTGATGTTTGGTAGATGATAATTAAAATATAATTGTATTGTATCTGAAATATCTCTACTATAATATGTAATTATATATTGTGGGAAGGAAGACTAAATAGAAATAGATGAAAGGCAGTTATATGAATTTTGAAACATCGTGCCACACTGTAGAATTACTTAGGTGGCAATAACCACTACCCTGAGTCTAGTTCAGAGCACACAAGCATGAAACAAGGCTGTCAAGAAGGTAAAAAAATGTTATTAGTCCACCCATAAAGTCCGTGCTTTACTTACATGATTATTCGTTATTGTTGTTGTTGTTGTATAAAACCTATATACTGTTATCATAACATCAGCTTACTGAATGTGATCAATAATTTCTTATATGGTGGTGTATTAATTAACAGATTAGGAACAGAGTGAAATATACTACAGGCACTTTCATTGAGATAGCTCCACATAGCAGGTGACAGTCTGAAGAGTTTGCAGGCATGTATGCTTACATGGTGTGCTTATGAAGCAAATAAGCAGAAACAGGAAATTAGAAAGCATAGTAGATTGATACTTAATCAAGAACTTGACATTAATCTTTTAAAACCTTGATGCCATGCATCCGAATATAATACTGTTGACCCAAACGTCCTAACTCTTTTGGTTTGCTAAAATCTCACATGTACAAAGTAAAACCAGATGAAACCCATTGCCACTGAGTTTGTTCCTACTCCTGAAAACTCTGAAAGATAGAGTTGCTGTTGTTGTTGTTATGTGCCATCACAATGCCTGTGACTCATAGTTACCCTCTATACAATAGCACTGAAGCCTGCTGTGTTGTGAACCAGTCTCACTGACTACGATACACCTACTTTTATTGCCCTAGTTACTGATTCAATCAATTTCATCCAGGATCTTCCTCTCTTGCACTGCCCCTCCACCCTTCAGAGCATGGTGTCCTTCTCCAAGGATTGATAGGCCCCTTGTAGTCACATGTCCAATGTGTATGTGGCAGAGCTTAAAAATCTTAGCCCTCAAGGAGAAAGTTGGTTTCATCCTCTCCAAGACAGACCTATTTATTTTCTTGGTAGTTCATGGTATGTTCAAGACTCTTCTAGCACCACACCTCAAAGGCATTGATTCTTCTTCTGTCCTCTATACGTAGCAAGGAATTGCCAAGACCATGCCTGGATTAGGCACACTTTAGTCTCTAGACTGACATTGCTGCTTCTCAGTACTGTGGAAAGGCCCCTAACAGCAGATTTACCTAATGCAATTTCTCTTTTGATTTCCTAACTGCTGGTACCAAAAGTGTTGCTTGAGGAGCAACACTATAATTGTTATAATTGTAAGCTATAATTGTTACAACCTCAATCTCTTCACCATCTATCATGGTGCTGCCAGTTGGCCCAGTGAAAATCTGTCTTCTTGAGGTTGAGTTTCAATTCATATTGAAGACTACAGTCCTTGATATTCTGCAGCAAGTGCTTCAGGTCCTCTTCATTTTCATTAAGCAAGATTGTATCATCTGCATAAAGCATGTTGTTGATGAGTCTACCCTCATTCCTGATGCCACATTCCTCCTCAAAGAGCTTAGCACACCCCTCCCCAGTGATCTGTTCTGCATAGAAAAAAAGAAAGATAGAATAGAACTGGCCAAAAATGTTTCTAAGGCTGTCAACCTTTATGGAAGGAGGTTAATGAATCTTTCTCCTGCATAGCTCCTAGGGGGTTTAAACCACCAACCTTTTGTTTAGCCATCAAAAAATCACAATACCACCCATGACCTCCCACTGTCCAGTGGGTTTACCACCCCTCAGAGGCTCACAGTCCTCAGCTGAATTTTCCACATCTGGACAGCAGGTGAAGGAAGAGAGTATAGAGAATTTAATATGGGATATTTTAGGAAATGAAGTGGATACAACATACCTACATTCCTTCTGCCCTAAACTTAATCACATGGCCCTATCTAACTGCAAAGAAATGCAGAAAGTATACTCTGGTTGTGTGTCTTGAACAGGGTTTAGAGCCTTTTCATTCCATTTCAACCCCCTACTGAGAATTCACATCTATCCCAGATACACGTGAGTCAGAATCCTTATTAAAATGTAGATTCTGATTTGTATATAGGGAGAGAAAAATGCAAATTCTTAGAAGGGAGTCAATCAAACTAGAATTAATCCATTGGAAGCCTTTACCTGGGAGGCAAAAGACATGGTTTGTTAGTCAACTAATAAAATTGGCCACAAATACTAAAGTTCATGGTGATTATCACAAATTAAAAAAGTAAATTATGTCTTATATTCTTTATATAAGAACAAATATCACAAGTTAACCACATTTTGCCAAAGCAGTCTTTCATTTAGTTTTCCCCAAATATTTACATGAACTACTAAATAATAAAATCAAAACCTGCTATATCAGTGGAAGTGCATTTTGCATGTAAAGATGTCAATTACTCTTTTGTTGAATTGCAGAGTGTGAAAACAGATTGTGCTTGTCTCCTGTTTCTATCCACAGAGAGAAGTAATTATCAGTTGATAGTACATGGGAAATATGCAGCTTAAAGGAATATAACTAATTGCCATTGGTTTGCAAGTAATTCTGAAAGCAGGAAACTATTACTAACTCTTGCAAGAGTTGTTTTGGGTTTTTTTTGTTGGGTTCCCCCCCACAAGCTAAGTAGCTGCTAAAACCCCTGCTAGTTTGAGTTATTACTTCAGGTGCATTCTAAGAAACTAGAGCAGATGGTCTTTATACTAAAGCAGAAATAGGATTCATCACTTAAGAAGAATTGTTACTTTCCCACACCCATCCTCAGTGGTGAGAGGAGAGAAATTCAGGCTAAGGGGAAGTGAATTGGATATATTAAAGAAGGATTTGGTTGTAAGAATAATAGAAATAGCAGAAATAAAGGGAGGTTAGATGCACAGGAAACTTGCAAGGTGTAAGAAATGGGTTTGGATGTGTGTATAAGCTCTGAGCAACCCACCTATGTAAGAGGAAGGGAAGACTTGCCAGGCTATTGAGAATTGATATGTAAATGTTTATGCAAATAAACTGAAGATATTTCCTGAGAACTGATTGAAACATTGCCCAAAGGTACTTTTTAATCTGCAAAAGGCAAACCCTGGAGGACGAATTAGTAGACTCTTTCCTCCCTCAGAGGAAGCCTCTCCTTGAGATAGTTTGACACAGTGACCACCACAGTGGACTTGACCTTGGAAGATGTCGTGAGAGGGTGCAGGATATGTCCAGGTTCAGATCTGTTGTTCTTGGGGTCACTAAGAATTGGAGTTGACTAGAAGGCACTTCCGATCAATGTTCCTCTGATGGCACAGTATAAATTCCAGATATTAAGATGGCTTTTGACCCAAGCTCACTACCAATCATTTTTGTACTTTTAAAGAAATCTGGAGAACAACCACTTGGGAAACTGACTGGAAGAGATCAATATTTGTTCCCATCCCAGAGAAAGGTGACCCAACAAAGTGTGGAAATTATAGAACAATTTCATTGATTTAACATGCAAGCAAGATTCTACTGAAGATTATCCAAAAACGAGTGGAACAGCACATCAGCAAAGAACTGCCAGAGGTCCAGGCTGGGTTTAGAAGGGGTCGTGGTACTAGGGATATTGTAGCTGATGTTAGATGGATGTTAACTGAAAGCAAGGAATACCAGAAGAATGTCTGTGTTTCATTGACTTTGCAAAGGTGTTTGAGTGTGTGGATCATAACAAACTGTGGCTGTCTGAGAAGAATGGGAATCCCAGAACACTTGATCATTCTAATGCGAAACCTATACTTGGGCCAGAAGGCAGTCGTTCAAAACTGGGAAGGGCGTATGCCAGGGATGCATCCTATCTCCATACCTTTTCAACATGTATGCAGAACAGATTATCCTGGAGGCTGGCCTCTATGAGGAGAAATGTGAGGTCAAGATTGGTGGACAATCTATCAACAATCGGCGTTATGCAGATGACACAACCCTGCTTGCTAAAACTGAGGAGGACCTGAAGCACCTGCTGCAGAGGGTCAAGGACTGTAACATCCAATATGGATTGAGGCTCAATGTCAAGAAGACAAAGATTCTCACCACTGGGTCAATTGGAAGCTTAAGGATGGATGGTGAAGAGATCGAGATGTTTCACAGCTTTAGTTTGCTTGGCTCCACAGTCAACACTCTTGGCACCAGTAGCCAGGAAATTAAAAGGCGCATTGCCATGGGAAAGTCTGCTGTTAGGGACCTCTCCAAAGTACTGAAGAGCAATGGTGTCTCTCTGGAGACCAAGGTGTGTCTGATACAGGCCATGGTCTTCGCAATCACTTGTTATGCATCAGAGAGTTGGACAATGACCAAGGAGGACAGAAGGAGAATTGATGCCTTTGAGCTGTGGTGCTGGAGAAGAGTATTGAGAATACCATGGACTGCTAGGAAAACAGATTCATCCTGGAAAGGGTTAAACCGGGTGGCTCTTTGGAGGCAAGGATTCTGAGGCTCCATCTAACATACTTTGGACATATTTTAAGAGGAGACCGGTCCTTGGAGAAGGACATCATGCGGGGGAGGGTGGAGGGACAGTGCAGGAGGGGAAGGCCCTCTATGAGGTGGATTGATTCAGTGACTGGGGTAATCAGGATGGGAGTGTCAGAGATAGTGCGATTGGCACAAGGCAGAGCAGAGTTTAGGGCTGGTGTACATAGGGTCGCTATGAGTCGGAAGTGACTAGACGGCACATAACAACAACAACATTGTTGTTAGGTGCTAGAGAGTCAAGTACAACTCATCAAAGCCCTATGAACAGCCTACCCAAACCCTGTGCTATCCTGTAGCATTGAGAAGGAGGAGCAGGAGGAGGATCCAAGGCCAGAATTGGGATATACTTACCTAGTTTCACAGAAAACATATCTGTATCTTTCTTTTCTATATGAGTTAAAAGAGAAATTAAGACTCATTTTATACTATATATTCTCTCTGGCACAAATTCCTCCCTATGCATTAAAAAATCATTATCAGAAGAAAATTTCTATTGTTGAACAAAAGCACAAAGATGAACTAAATTCCTCTTGTGCTAGAAACACATCAGTGTCTATCTCAAGTCATGGCACATGTTGTATTGATATTGTTTGTCCTGTGTCATCTTGCTTCTCTGAGCTTCATATTTTAGGACAAGGATTGTGGTGGGTCCTTATTCACCTTTACATCCCCAGTGCCACACACATTGCCTGGCATAAATATACACTTAGCAAACACCTTTGTTACTACATAGACTAGATGAACCTACTGTCAAAGAGCCCTTAGAGTGAAAAAGAGCAAGGATATCAGTTAAAAAACAAAGGTAAGTTTGTCTCAAACCATAGTATTTTACCTTGCTTCATATGGATATGAAAATGGACAATGAATAAATACTGAGAAAGAACTGAATTATGATGATACAGAATATTGGATATGCTGTGGACTGCTGAAGTAATAATAAACTAACCTGTCTTGGAAGAAATGCACCCTTGCAAGAGCACCTTAGAAGAGTGCTCCTTAGAAGCAAGGATGGAGAATATTCATCTCGCATGTTTTGGGCACATTGTAAGGAGGGACCCAGTCACCAGAAGAGGACATTATCTTGGAAAGGTAAAGGTTCAGCAAAGAGGAGGAAGACACTCCATGAACTGGATTGACACACAGACTGCTGCTTTGGGGTTAAGCATTATTTAAAAGAATTGAGCAAGATTTTTAGCAGCTGTGGGTTGCTAAGAGTTGGAGCTGACTCACAGCGGCACCTAGCAATAACTGATTAACCTTCCCTTCAGGGTTTGTTATCATGTGAATGCTCTTAAAATAATGTAGATCAGGCAGACCTCTCATATTTGTAAAGGCAAGAGAGCACGTTTTTGTTTATATGTGTGTGTTTTCCATTATCTTTTATCTGCTTTCTCACATAGTTCTACAAATTACCATGTTTATATCTCCAAATTAACTTGTTTATATCATTTTAAAATGTCTGAATTGCTGTTGATATTGTATTCCCTTTCATGTTTATATATCATTAGAATGTAAATCCTTCTTAGTCAGGTTTTAGAAGGCAGGGACCCCTTCACTTTCTTTATTTATGGTAATCTAATTGTTTCAGTGAGAGTTTTCTCAATTTAGCCTTGAATATAAAGTATAAAATCCAACATTTTACCTCTATGTGACAACCAGAACTTTTCATATGACATCTTCAACATGAATATAGCCAGGAATGTTTTGGACTTGATAGTGTTTAGACTTCTAGCCCAAATTGGAAGACACTAGGAGAGATAAATACGTTAATATTGCTAGAAGATATTAATAGTGAACCAATAGGCAAAACCATGATGGATTGAGAAAAGATTGAAGTTGCCATCAGTTTCATTTTACTTGGATCCGCAATCAACACCCATGCTAACAGCAGTAAAGAAATCAAAAGCTGCACTGCATCGGGAAAATCTACTTCCAAAGACCTCTCCAACGTACTAAAGTTTAACAACTGTAAGGTACACTTGATTTAAACCACTGTATTTTCGGTTACTTCCTGTTCATCTGAAAGTTGGACAATGGATAAGAAGAATCAATGTCTTTGGATTACAGTGTGAAAGCAGTAATGACTATCTTATGGATTGGTGAAAAAAACAAACTCTCTTGGAGGAAGTTCCGTTAAGGTGGAACTTGTCCTTCGGGACAAGAATGGTAAAACTTGTTTAGTATACTTTGAGCATCTGGTTAAGAAAGGCCAGTCCTTGGAAAAGAACATCATAATCATATTGGCAAAGATGGAGAGTCCAAGAAAGAGAGGAAGATCCTCAACAAAGTGCATTGACACAGTGACTGTAACAATGGAGTAGAACACGGCAAAGGTTATGAGGATGGTTAGGATGAGGCAAAGATCATAGGGTCACAATGAGTCGTAGTTGATTGAACTGCACATAATACCAGAAACAGTGCTGGGGGAAAAAAAAATCAGATTAATCCATTTAGTAGTAATATTGTTTATCTCCATCCCTTAGTGCAAGATATCCAAATAACAGCATATTGTTTTAAGCTATGTTTTTAGAGCAGAGAAGGGGAGGCAAAGCCATGTACTGGGAAAGTCTGCCAAAGAAAGGTTTTTTAAAAAAAGCTATTAAGTGCAAAATAATTTTAGCCAAGTTTTAAAGGTACGGAAGACATTATTTGGCTTAGAAGTTAGATATTTTTCCTCTTATCTGAATTCTTTAGGTGTTAAAAACTCAAGCTAGAAAGTTGACCACCTCATTTAAATTTCCACTATTAATCTGTGATTATGGCTTCTAGTGCGATTCCTAGTTTATTCATGCTTACCGTTTTAATTCTTTCTGACAGTCCACATCAGGCTAAAAATAGTCAAAATATGAAATCTTGCAGATAAATAAGAAATTATTAGCATGTCAACATTCCTTGAAACATCAGAATGATCACCTTTTTTTTTTGGTGAGATAAATTAGGCCATTCAAGTTACTCCAGATTACTACTTAACCTGCTATCCTATTTTTGCATTTTTAAAAATTTGAGGTCTGTCCCTAACAATTCACTTTTCTATTCTCTCAAATAAACAATTGTCTTCCTTTTTGAAATACAATAATAAAAGTAGATTAGGACACAACAGTATTATTGGCAAACTAAAACTTATTAAATGTCTGATTTTATCTGTTACAGAACATGAAAAGCCACGGTTATGCAAGAGCACCGATTATATGAATTTGCATTTCAAAGTGAAATGGTTTTATAATGAATATGTGCGAGAACTTCCTGCCTTCAAGGATGCTGTACCTGAATACTCCTTGTAAGTAGTGATTTTCAGCCCCAAGTTTATTCTAAATTCACAGTCCTGTAAAATTACACCTGAGTTAAGCTGCCCTAAAAATCTCTTCATATAATCATCTTCTTTGTCTTTTTTATTGTGCCTTGCATGAAAGCACACAGAGCAAATTGACATTAATTACTCTACACATATTATCACCATATTCTTCCCATTTGCTCACATCTCTGTCATCTTTGTTTTTCTGGTCCTGTTATGCTTATCATCCTCTTGTCGTTTATTGCCTTTCTTACTTTATCTTCTTTTGAATAGAGACGATTCTATTTTGAAATTAACATTAAATTATTTGCATGTCTTTGAGACCTGTACTTAATTGAATTGTTACCTGTTTTCCAAGTATTTTAACATGTTCAGCTACAGAGGGAAAAAAAAAAAACCCACAACTACATAGTATGATAATGCCAGTATTATGAAATTATTTCCTATAAAGAACTAGAATTTGTTGGGGAAAGTGAGTATAGTTGTATATGGATTTATATTATAAAAATTTCCCTTCACACCCCAGTAAGAATAGCAAAATTTAACAGAACAGCTAGCAACAAATGCTGGCGAGGTTGTGGAGAGACTGGAACCCTTTTCACTGCTGGTGGGAGTGTAAAATGGTGCAACCACTGTGGAAAGTGGTATGGCGCTTTCTCAAAAAGTTGCAAATAGAGATACCATTTGACCCAGCAATTCCACTACTGGGAATATACCCTAAAGAGACCATAAATGACATCCAA
>NW_006399975.1:3729049-3738603 GCF_000299155.1 Elephantulus edwardii
GAAAAGTGCATCAATGAATGAGTGGAATTCCAAAATCTCTGTAGATGTTCATGGAAATTAATAATAATAAAAAAATTGAAAAATTTCCCTTCAAAGAAAAATGAATTAAGTCTTTGTAATGTATATATTTAAAATGATGTTCTTGTTGTTATGTGCCATCCTGCGATCCATAGCAACCTTGTGTACAGCAGCTCTGAACCCTGCCCTGTCCTGAGCCAGTCTCACTTTTTTTGACACACCAACCCCATTGCCCTGATCACTGTATTAATCCATCTCATCCATGGTCTTCCTCTCCTGTGCTGTCCCTCCACCCTTCCAAGCATGATGTCTTTCTCCAAGGACCAGTCTTTCCTGGCCACATACCCTAAGTATGTGAAACAGAGCTTCAAAATCCTAGCCTCCAAGGAGAAACTAATTTTCACCCTCTCCAAGAAAACTTATTTGTTTTCTTGGTGGTCCATAGTATGTTTAAGACTCATCTTCAGCACCACAATTCAAAGTCATCCATTCTTATTCTGTCATCCTTAGTCATTGTTCAACTCTCTGAAGCATAACAAGTAATTGAGAAGACTATGGCTTGAATCAGGTACACCTTAGTCTCTAGATTGACATCATTGCTTTTCAGTACTCTGGAGAAGTCCCTGACGGCAGATTTTTCCCAGTGTAATTAATGTTTTTATTTCCTGACAGCTAGTGTTAAGAGTGTTGATTGTGGAGCTGTGCAAGCTGTAATTATTAATAACCTCAAGCTCTTCACCATCTCCCATGGTACTGCCAATTTTCCCAGTGGTGAACCTTTGTCTTCTTGGTGTTAAGGTTTATTCTGTATTAAAGACTACAGTCCTTGACCTTCTACAGTAAGAGTTTCAGGTCTTTTTCAGTTTCAGCAAGCAAGGTTTAGTCATCTGCATAATTTAGGTTGTTGATGAGTCTACCTCCAATCCTGGTGCCACATTCCTCCTCATGAAGACTTTCTTCCCAAATGATCTGCTCTTCATATAGAATGAAAAGATATGGAGATAAGATGCATCCCTGAAGCACTCCTTTCCTGACTTTGAGCAATGCAGTGTTTCCTGACACTGTTCTGAGGACTTCTTCCTAGTCCAAGTATAGGTTTCGCATAAGTACAATCCAATGTTCTAGAATTCCCATTCTTCTCAGAGTAAGCCACAATTTGGTGTGATCCACACAGTCAAATGCCTTTGCATAGTAAATGAAGCACAGATAGACATTCCTCTGGTACACTCTGCTTGTTTTTGTAGTAATTTCATTACAGATATCATGATCACACAAAACATACTGACACTAGTGCTGATTTAAGGAACACAGCAAAGGTCAATGGGATCTCATTTAAGAGAGATAAACACTATTCCTGCCTTTCTCACAATATTTACAGATGAAGCAACATTTGATGTAGACAGTTTAATCAGGTTATGACATGGAAAGAAAAAATAATCATTATAATGGACAGAAAAGATAAAAACTTAATTACGGAAGCAGGAGGTGAGAGATGATCAGTAGGTATTCAGGATTCTTCCATTAAGATATGTATGGCCTATTTACATAATGGAGTGCTCTGGTGGCCTAGTGGTAAGAAGTTGCACTGTAATCTCAAAGGCACATGGTTCAGATCCACCAGTTGCTCCTTGAGATAAAGACGAGCAGTCTCCTGATGTATTAACTGACTCTGAAAACCCACTGGAGGGTCAGCTGTGAGTTGATTCTAACTCAACAGTTCATAACAACAACAATGTTTACATAATAGGGAGCTCAAGTGGCCTAGTGGTAAGAAGCTTCCCTGCAATCCCCAAGCCACATGGTTCAAATCCATCAGCTGCTCTGTGAGAGAAGGGTAAGCAGTATTCTCCTGTGCAATTTACTGCATCTGAAACCTTCTGGACATTCATCTATGGGCTGGTTTCAACTCAGTGACACACAGCAACAATTTACATAATAAGTAAAAAATAATATAGAGAAGCAGTTTGGGACTAAATTATTACAGATAACCATGTAAAAGTGAAACACATTCATTAGTATGAGGGGCAGGGAAATGATAAGCAATAAAATGAGATTAGACTTGCCCTTTAACTATGCCTTTTTTATCACGGATATATGTCTGTTAGAATGGAAATACCTGAGCAAGTTTATAGGATACATTAATAGCTGATGTAGTATTCAATTTAGTACTTACCTGAGCAAGTTTAAAAACTAAGACTACTTCAATTGTCATAGTTCTCTAAAGAGAAATATTCAAGATAGCGTTTAGAGAATTTTCAACTACAAATGGACATAAACGAGGGAAGACTTAAGTAGAGTTTGTGCACCTAAGTTGTGGATAGTCAATCATTAATGATGAATGAGAAGGGAAAGAGGAGCTTTTGCAGGGTGTTCTCCATCTGACTGGCACTGTCAAAGCAGCTTTCAGAAGACTGACATGCCCACTGAAGACCAACTATAAAAATGACACAAAAGCTAAGATGATACAGCAATATGAAGACATCAGAAACAGCCAGGACAACTAGAAATTGAGTAGCAAATATCCCTGAGGAACGAGAACTTCAGAGAAACAAATTCGATTCAGTATTTACCATCAATCCCCTCCAGCATTTCTGCTAACTTGACTTGGGACAAGAGGCTAAGCCAGAGCCACAGTGCAGAGTGCTGGAAGCTCCATGAGTTGGAGAAACAAATACTGGGTCGTGGATCTGCCAATTCTGCTCGCTTTTGTGGATGTAATACCTCAAAGAAAGAAGAACTGCACAAAGATTAGCCTGATAACTCTAAATGTAGTTTCCCCCTGAGGAATATCATTATGTTGTACATATATGGAAAACAAGTGTGTGTGTGTGTGTGTGTGTGGGTAAGCAGATAGTAATTACTAAGTAATTAAAAGCACTGTTAATTATGTACAAATGATAATTGTTTGAGATATGTCACATTTTTTGTTTTTTTAGGTGGTTTGAACCTTTCGTCATGCAGTGGCTAGATGAAAATGAGGATGTGTCAATGGAGTTCCTTCACGGAGCACTGGGAAGAGACAAAAAAGATGGAGTGAGTTTAAATATGTTTAAGATTGCTGATTCATTAATACTGTTCAGTTTTGTTTGTTTGTTTGTTTTTAATGAGGATTGGTAGGCTCCTTGTTATTAATGGTTTTGGTTTTTGGTAACTCTTTAATGACCAAATAAATTTAAAACATCATTTTGAAGAGTTGGTGGAAGCCATAGGAAACTGCTTAAATTAATAAAATCTGTCACTCCTCTCCCCAAACATCCTTTTCTTTTAAAATTAATCTGAATCTCTACGTTGCCTAGACTGGAACAAACTTTGTTGGTGCCCCTGAAACCTCAGGATTTCTAGATTAAGAGTAAATATGCTCTCTCAATCTCTCTGGAGTAATTCTCAAGACCTTCAACTACAATTGGTTTGTTAAACTGTCTCAATGACTAATCCCCGTGGGACATGAGAATTAAGAAAGAGTGAGTCTCTCAATTCAGAAAGGAGAATCCAATTAGCAGAAGACTAGGGGCCTACATTTGTGATAATAGTTCCACTACTTTCCAAGTAGTTCTGGTGACTTATTGGTAAGGAGTTGAACTGTCAATACAAATGCGGTTCAAATCAACCAGCTACTCCATGGGAGAAAGACGGGTAACCTCCTACTATGTGATCAAACGGCCTCTGAAAACCTGCTGGAGGGTCAGCTGTGGGTTGGTTCCAACTCAGTAGTTCACAACCACAACAACTCAACTTTCCAAGAGAGGAGAATAAAGCATTTTGAGGTGAATGAGCATTTTATTACTGGGAAATGGATGTATGTGCTGTCATTTAGTTCTTTATGTGAATTAATGAAGGTTCTTTCCACATCCCATCTAATGTGCCTATTGGGATAATTTCAACTTCTCTCCCCTCAGTTCCAGCAGACATCTGATCATGCCCTATTCTCCTGCTCTGTGGTTGATGTGTTTGCTCAGCTAAATCAGAGTTTTGAGATTATCAAGAAACTGGAATGTCCAAATCCTGAAGCATTATCTCACTTAATGAGGAGATTCGCAAAGGTAAGTCAGATGGAATGAATCTCTTCTCTTCTGAGACTATGGCATGTTATTTTCTGCACAGACATTAAAAAATAAAAATGTTGTTTATTTACTCTGAAGCCAATACCAAAATTTAGTATCTTCTCCTAGTACTAAGAGCTTAATTCATTTATAGGGTGGTCATCTAAATTTCCTAATATTTACTTTAATATGGATTTGTATCTTAAAAACTTGTTATTCATATTAATGATTCAGTCATTTTATAGTGTAATAGAGTACTATGGACTGACAAATTATTTTTCAAATGTGATGTTTTCTATTTGAAAGTAAGCCTTGCCATTTCATATTTAATTAGTAAATATTTTTAAATAGATACTGTAATACAAAATTTATATTAGACTGAAAGCCATGAAAATTTCAGTTCTTATTTAAAATTGACTATTAAAATGCAGTGTGAATCTGAGTAGTTTACTAGATTTTTATGGATGTAGAGTTGCTGTTTTCCTTTACTGATTAACCTTAAGCATCTGGTTTATTCTTATGGCCCCTTCCTCCTCAGATCCAAGGACAGTTGCTATATGCTTGCTATGGTGCTAAAGGAAACTATAAGAAATGAAGAGTGAAATATTGTCCCTTCAAAATATTCTTCCCTTAATACTCCTTAAAATTACTAAGATCGCATAGCATGAGCTACTTTGGAAAGGGATTCTGCTTTAAGAGTAGTGAAAGCAACACTGAGAGAAGAAAATTGGCAAGAGCTTATAAAAGTAGAGGTATAATGGGAAAAGTGGGTTTCCCAAAGCACCAACTCTTAACTGATTGCCTTTGAGTATGAACCAACTCATAGCTGACCCTCTACTGAGCTTTCAGGAAGCTGAAAGCTTGTTAATCACAACTTTACTCACTGAAAGTGAAGAAAATCTGAACCACTTGCAGCAGAAGATCAAAGACTACAGCTTTCACTACAGATTACATCTAAACATCAAGAAAACAAAAGTTCTCACCACTGGACCTGTAAGCAGCATCCTGATAGATGGGAAAGTATTGAAATTGTCAATAATTTCATATTCCACAATCAACACTCTTGATTGGTCAACACTCTTGAATCAACATCCAGCCCCATGGTGCTAGAGCCACACCAACTGACTCACAGACTTAGAGTTGTGGTAGTGAGACTGGGGTTTATGCGGGAAATGAGTGTGGGAGACAAAGAATATCTCACAATACAAATGAAGGTTTTAGCCCAATAGCTCCAAGGCATGATTTCTCAATGAGTCCAGGCTCTGGTTGCAGTTCAGCAGTCAAATCCAAACCATCCATCAAGATTTTCTCCAGAGCAGTAATAAGTTAGCTGTTCCTTCAAATATATAGCAAGAAAAGCCAAACCCTTAACTGTGGCCAGCACAAATAGGAGAAGCTTCACGTCATAGTTTCTCCACAGCACTAATAGAGTCCCTTCACCACTAGGATCTCGCTCTCATCAGGGTGTTGCCGCCACAAGCCTTACTTGCCTCAGGTCTTACTCCCAGAATTCTTGCTTTCTTCAAGTCTTTCTTTCCAGTATGGGAAGCAATCTTTCTCTTATCCTAGTCCCATAGCTTTTGGTTATTTGCAATACCATCCTGATTTGCAAGACCATGTGTTTGCAGTTAAGTTAGCTGGAGACCACAGACAACTGGAAAGGCGAAAATAATCCAGCTTTTACGCTAACACTACAACCGTCAACAAAGTAGATTGACACAGTAACTGTTAGAATGTCATGAAGTATATGGGACATGATGAGAAAGACACAGGACAGGGTAGGGTAGATCTGCTATTCAGAGGATCACAGTGGGTCATGGTTGACTCAAAGGCATCTAACAACAATAACAAGTCACATGGGAGGAGATTGCCACTTTGGAGCTGCTGGTGGTTTCAAATTGCCAGAGAGATGCTGTCTTTGGGTTAAAAATGCAATTCCCTATAGAATAACCACTAGAGGCTTTGTTGTGTGCCATCAAGTGAGAACCAACTTATAGCTGATCCTCTAGTGAGTTTTCAGAGGCAGTTATTCACATGAGAGGAGGCTGTCCATCATTCTCTGACAGAGCAGCTAGTGGGTTTATATAGCATGCCTTCGTGATTGAAGCACAGCTGCTTAATACTAGGCCACCAGAGCCCCTTTAACAAGCCTAGAATGGGGGGGGGGAGGGGCGGGGAAGAGGTCCTAGGCAAGAACTTGCAGAAATAAAAGGAAAGTGAAAACTGAGCATGCCATGTGAAGTGCAGTTGGAAAAACAGTTCTTTTGACAAAAGACAGGCTTGTGTGAAGCAAAGGGCTCTGATTTCTGGATTGAGAAATTTATCCTTAATCTGGAAAATTTAGAAGCCCTTGAGTGTTTGGACACTTTTAGACAAGGTAATAAAATAAAATAATATACAGTATATGGCAAACCTAGGTATCACAAGTGATTTACATGTGGCTCTAATCAAAAGGTTAGTAATTTGACTCAACCTAGAAGCACCTTGAAAGAAAGGCCTGGAAATCTAGTTTTAAAAAAAAAGTTAACCCTTTAAGAATCCATGGAGCACAGTTCTGCTCTGACATACAAGAGGTCACCATGGACTGGAAGCATTTTGATGTCAATGCATTCTACCTCTCAGTGATCTTAGAATAAACCTCATTTGATGCATTATTTGATGGTAGAGGTAGCAGTTATACATAATTTTAATGAATATTTTTATCACTAACGAACATTCTCTGGAAGCAGGAGCGGCATCCACTTCCGAAATCGCTTGCCTCTGGAAACTCTATGTATGAATAGTGCTCAGGCCTTTCGTTCACAGGGTCGCTATGAGTTGTCTACGACTCAATGGCACCTAACAACAACAACAACAGTAACAATGTACATTCTGTTTTATGCATATACATTAAGTTGCATGTTGTTGTTGTTATGTGCCGTCTTCTCCTTATATCATCCCTAGCCAATGTCTAGCTTTTTGATACACAGTAAGTAATTATGAAGACTATGGCCTGGATCAGGTGTACCTTGGTTTCCAGACTGACATTGTTGCTCTACAGATCTCTAGAAACAGTACCTGACAGTAGACTTTCCCAGTGAAATTTGTCTATTGATTTCCTGGTTACTGGTACCAAGAGTTTTGATTATGGAACCAAGCAAACTGAAGCTGTTAACAGTCTCAATCTCTTCACCCTCTATCATGATAACGCCAATCAGCACAGTGATTAGAATCTTTGTTTTCTTGATGTTGAGCTTCAATCTATATTGAAGACTGCAGTTCTTGACCTTCCGCAGCAAGGCTTCAGGTTCTCCACAATTTCAGCAAGCAGGGTTGTTTCATATGCATAACACAGGTTGTTGATGAGGCTTCCTCCAATCCTAATGCCACATTTCTCCTCATAGAGCCCAGACTCCCAGATAATTTGTTCTGCATATAGATTGAAAAGGTAAGGAGATATAGGACACATCCTTGGTGTACACCCTTCCCAGTTTTGAGCCATGCAGAATGAGGGGATGTCTGTGTTTAATTAACTATGCAAAGGCATTTGAGTGAATCACAACAAACTGTGGCTGACTCTGATTAGGATTGGAATCCCAAACAATTAATTATGCTTATGAGAAGCCTATACTTGGACCAAGAGGCAGTTGTCAGAACAGAGCAAGGGAACACAACGTGGTTCAAAATTGAGATTTTTCATGTTGTCTTTTATTTACATTATATTTTATTCATTTACATTGTGATATCCCCCTTTATAAACATCCCACCAATAGCATTCATGGAAGTGGGTAAACCAGCTACTTCATGCCTCATGCCCCATATTTTTGGAAACTTGGACCATGCATCCCATCCATAAGCAAAGTCTAGTCAAGGCAAGCCATTAGGATACAGCCTTCGTTCCCAGCCTGGATCATCTTTTTTTCATGTGGATGAATTCTAGTCAACTCATCCACAGCCATCTATGGCTAGGGTCAAATTGACATCAGCTGCTAGCTAAGAAGTTCACACTTCTCCCTAATTCCTGACTTAATCTGCTCACTCAGCCAAAGCTCCCACATGGGGCCAAGTCAAGTCAACCAGCCAACAGTTCACATGACTCCCTGTTCCTGAAGCCAACAGTTCTTTTCTGCTCGACTGTGTATGCTCTGTGGGCAGAGCTGAAGGAGCAAAGCACATTCAAGCTCAATCTGTTTCTCCATTGTATTTCTCCCACTTCTGTAATCCCTACAAGTGAGCATCCTCCACCCTTGAATCATAGAAGTGGACGCTGTTGGTCACTAACTTTACCCTGCCTCAGAAGCCAAACAGCTTGTTCCAGTTCTAAAAAGACAGTCTCTTCCTTTCCTTCCACCCTCCTCACCTTTTTTCAAATGCCTTTCTTTTAAATGTGTATCTCTTCAATCCAAAGTCCAGTGTGGCTCCACAAATGCATTTAAATGCATATCTCCTCAGAGTAATGGGTGGAAGAAATAATCTTTCCTCTTGACCAAGTCCCAACCCCTACTACCAGATTCTACTTTTAACAAGCTTATCTCTAGGGCAAATCTTCCCTTTAAGTGCTCCTAATTAAGAATTGGCTAAAGTGGATTATACCTTTTCTAAATGTACAATACCCAGTATTCTGTTTGCTGCAGCCTGAAGTATGGACGGCTTCTCAACATTTAAAAAAAAAATTCTCACCACTGGGCCAACTGGCAGCATCATGATAGAGAAAAGATGGAGTCTGTTAAAAATTTTAGCTTGATTAGCCCCACAATTAACACTCTTGGCACCAACAATCAGGAAATCAAAAGACAAATTTTGTTAGCCAAATCTGCTGTCAGGGTCCTTTCCAGAGAACTGAACAGCAATGATGTCAGTCTAGAGACTAAGGTGCACCTGATCCAATCCATAAGATTCACAGAATTAATGTCTTTAAGTTGTGCTGGAGAAGAGTCTTGAACATACTATAGACTGCTAAGAGAACACACAGGTATGCTTGGAGTGGTTGAAACTGAGCTCCTCCTCGGAGAGAAGGATTTTGAGGCCCCATCTCACATACTTTGGGCATGTTTCCAGGAAAGACCAGTCCTTGGAGAAGGACCTCATGCTTGGAAGGATGAAGGGACAGGGTGGGAGAGGAAGACTCTGAATGAGATGGACTGACTCAGTAACTGGGGTAATGGGGATAGTTGTGTCTGAGACAATGAAATTGGCTCAAGATAAGGCAGTGTTCAGAACTATTGTACATAGATAAGATCCTTATGAGTTACAGGCAACTTGACAGCACATAACACCAACAACGCTTTTTAACATCCCCCTCCACTTTTTAAAGTTGATTTGTATATAGCCACCCTTACACACTACATTTTATCCCTGAACATTGTGCCCCACAAAATCCCTCCTACACACTGTGGTGTTGTTGCTTGTGACTCACAGTGACCCTATGTACAACAGCCTTAAACTCTGCTTTGTCCTGTGCCAATCGCACTGCCTCTGACACTCCAATCCCGATTACCCCAGTCACTGAATCAATCC
>NW_006399975.1:3739233-3740372 GCF_000299155.1 Elephantulus edwardii
TCTGCATGACACACACTTCATATAATTAACTACCGTCTCTCAATGTCTATTACTACACTGTTCCTCCAAGATACTGAGCCTCCCTCTGCTCCATCTGCCTTCCACCCACCAACCTCCACCATCCCAGTAACCATCTCTTCTACCCCCCTTTTCACCCTTCTCACCTCCCTGTTTTGTTTTCCTGCAATAGTTTATGTACCTTGTATTTAATACATGTACTTTATGGTTTATACAATCTTTCTTTATACTGTTTTTCATAGAATCATTCATATACACTGTATTTTATATAATTAATTACCACAGATCTGTGTCCATTATTATACAGTCCCGTGAAGTCCCCATTGACTCTTTCCTATTTGTTCATTCCCTGCCCCCTGTCTGTCTACTAAACTCTGCTCTAATAGTGATTTCCATGATTCCCCATTTTCCAACTCTTCCCCTTCTGCTTTTGGACGTCTTTACACATTTTACTATTATCCTTCTAATTTGCAATAATGATCTTAGGCAGTTTTTTACTCATGAGATTGAGATAGTTCACTCAATATAATACTGCCTAGACTCTCCTATGTTATATAGTATTGTACAGTATCATTTTTCCTTACTGTTGCATAGTATTCCATTGTGTGAATGAGTGGCTATATATTTATAATGTTCTTAGTGTCTAATTTGCATTGTTTATTATCCAGCTTGAGGGATATAGTCAAAGTTAAATATAATCTCTTCCCTCAGAAAACTTTGGGAGGTCAACATTTAGGAGTGCCCAAACTATAAATACCCAGGGCAGAAATAAATGCTATAATCTGGCTTTATAGGGATTGAAGAGGCAGGCACACACATGTATTTGTATTTATATTTATGCTTCTGTATTTGCGTATAAAATATTTGTATTAAACTACAGCCAACTCACTGGGTTGATTATAATCGATAGCAACCCTACAGAACAGAGTAGGGTCCCCAAGGCTATAAATTTTTATGGAAGGAAATCCTACATTCTTCTGTCAAACAATCTATAACTTCAAACCATACACCCTTCAGCTAGTAGACTAATAGCCACTGAGAGTCAGGAATCATATGTTATTATTTGTTATTTGCTTTTTATTCTTATGTTTTTCTCTGTATATGTATGTGTGTGTGTGTGT
>NW_006399975.1:3742282-3754127 GCF_000299155.1 Elephantulus edwardii
TGCTGAGAGAAGTTCCAAAGGACGCCACCCCATGGTAGCTCGGACTTTTCTCCAGCTGTACAAAATCAACCTGGACGTGTGACTGCTGGTGTAGCTTAATAGACTGAAAAGCATGAAAGCATTTAAAAATTGACACCTGTTGCCATTGACTCAATTCTGACTCATAGCAACCTTGTAGCGCAGAGTAGAATTATTACATAGGGTTTACAAGCCAATCTTTCTGGAAGTCGACTGCTACATTTTCCTTTCAAGCTGCTAAAACTTCGGATAGCAGCCAAGCACTTAACCACTGTAAGTAACACCAGAGTTCACTAGTGGGGGCCATATATTAGAATCACACTCTAGAAAACACATTTTCTGAAGTAAGAAAAAAACAAATTAGATTTCATGTGTCACAGAGAAAATATGTGTGCTTATTGGCACAGTTTAAAAAATTCAATTAAGTTAAGCAATTTTAATCCTTGGAAGTTTTGTACTCTCCTATTAATTACTGCTAGAAAATCATGTAGGAACAGTGACAAATATTTTTGGGGAAAATAGAAATAATTTACACTGAAAAAGAAACTTAACTATTATAGAAAAATTTTTTGAAGAATGTCCATTTTCTATTTTTTTTCTTCCTCCATAGCTACTAAAGCAAAATAATAAAATAACAATAAAATACATAAAAATAACTAATCATCATGGAAATTTAATTTACCAGTGTCTGCTCCCTTTTGATCTATATGTTTTCTCTCTATAGTAGATTAAATGGTACTTCGTGATTAATACAATTAGCCATCCCACAGAAACTTCAGGCTGAAGCTTTACCTGTTTTGTCATATGTGAGCATTACTCTCAGGAATCCTTATTCAGGATAGGAATCCTTGTATCAAAATAAACTGAAGCCACATGCTTTTTCTGGTACTCTTCATTGATTTAAACCACCTCCTGAGATAAGACATGTCAATGTTATCTGCAGACAATTTAAAAGATGTAGCATTCTAACATTAAATTTAGAACTATAATGCATTTTTACTGAAGATGTATGTGACCGAATAGAGTACCAAATAAAATGTCTCAAATTTTGTAGTGGGAACGTTCGGGAGTTATGATAAGTGGTGAAATATGGGTGTATGGACAGTGACTATTCTATGGCTGTACTGCTGCTCTTGATAAACCCAAGTAGTTAAATTATAAAGAGATATAAAATAGTGCTGTCTTTGTATTACACAAAATAACTTTTTGTATCACATAAGAACAAATCAACAATTATAAACTGAGCCATGGTCATGAACTTTGGCAGGTGCTGGACTGGCTATAAGGAGCTCTGGTGGCATAGTCTATTGCATGTTAGACTGCTAACTAAAAGATCAGTGGTTCAGATACAGAAGCTGAAGCTCTGTGGATGCAAGGAAGTGTACTGTTAAGATTAAGAGCCCCAGAAATCTGATAGAAGTCTATAACAAGTCAAAATTGACTAGATGGCAGTGGGTTTGATTTAGAAAGACCGGTAAATTAAATACATTCCTTAATCCTGGTGTTGTTGATTGCCTTCGAGTCAGGCACCACTCAGAGAGACTTTAGGAACCAAAGGCCTGCAGCCGCTCTACAACTATGAGCATGTATCAAAGTTCATAGCATGTTGTTTAGGAAGTGGATGCCACTCCTGCTTCCAAACCTGTCATAGAATGTTATTGGTTGAGTCCTAATCCTAGTAACAAAAAGTAATTATGATAACTAATTAACATAAATTGGAATTGACTTGCCAGCAACTAATGATACTAACAGTCACTTTATATTGTCTCACTTACTGTGCTCTACAATCCCATGAGTTAGGTATGATAAATTTCCAAATGAAGAAACTGGCTCACAAAGTTTGAATAACTTAAAACAAGTCACCCAACTAGTAGTATTGGTACGAATGGAATGCTTACATTTAATCTCTAAGCTATACTCTACTTGAGTTCTGGTATGAAGCAGAAATCAAAGTTGAGTTCAGAATATCACCATTTATTTTGAGGCCAAATTTAGGTATCTGTAGTGGAAGAAATGAGAGATTTTATGCTGAATCTTATATGTTAAGGTACAGTATTGATGTCACATTTCTAATATATCTAAGAGATAACAACATTTTCTCCATGGCTTATTCTAGTAATGAAACACTGTGAGCATAAAATAATACTGAAACAGATCTATTTTAACTCAAAGTCTTAATGATATCAAAAGCAATAAATGAAATGGATAATTAATTAGTCAACAGGGTATGTGGCACAGACTAAAAAAAACTTGACATTAACTCAGAAACCTACAGATGTCTTTTGGATTTTTTTTTTAAGTTTCTTTTTTTTTTAATTCATTTTAATGAAAGTTTACAGAGACTGAATTTTCATTCATACATTGTTGCACTTTTCTTCCTGCTCAATCTCCCTCCCAGTTAGCTCTTCTCTTTGAAAGGTAAAATTACTTCATTGTTATACAATCCCTCCCTCCAAGCTCACTCCACTATGCAGCCTTTGTTTTGAAAAGGATAATACTTTCATTGTAATACAATCCCTACCCCCAAGCCCACTCTACTATGCAGGCTTCCTTTTGGACTCTTGTCATGACAATACCTAATCATATATCCCTTTTAAACAATTCTCTCCCTTATCTGTTTTAATGCAGTATATATAATTTATCCCATCTTAAGTCTCTCCCTAACCCCGATGTCAGTCCTGTTTTACAACAGTGGCACTATGTAGTATTTGTCCTTTTGTGACTGAGATATTTCACTCAGCATAATGTCCTTCAAGGTTACCCATTTTGTATAATATTGCATGAGTTCCTTGTTTTTCAATGCAGTGTAGTGTTCAATGGCGTGAATATACCACAGCTTCTCTATCCATTTGTTTGTTGATGGGCACTTAGGTTGTTTCTCGCTCTTTGCTATTGTGAACAAAGCCACGATAAACATGTGTGTGCATATATCTGCCTAGGTGGCATTTATGGTCTCTTTAGGGTATATTCCCAGTAGTGGAATTGCTGGGTCAAATGATATTTGTAATTTTTTGAGAAAGTGCTATACAACCTTCCATAGTGGTTACATTCTCCTTGAGAACAGGAACTAGGCAAGGATGCCCAGTATCACCTCTCCTGTTCAATTTAATATTGGAAGTTTTAGCGATAGCAATAAGGCAAGAGAAGGAAATAAGAGGTATCCAAATTGGCAAAGAGCAGGTAAAATTGTCTCTCAATGCAGATGATATAATAGTATACTTAGAAAACCCTAAAGACTCAGCAAGAAAACTACTGCACATAGTTGACCAATTCAGACAAGATCAACATATAAAAATCAATTGGATTTCTCTACAAAGAGAATACAGAACTGGACCTAAGAAAAACAATACCATTCACAATAGCTAATCACAAGATGACTTAAGAGTAAACCTAACCAGAAGCACAAAGGATCTATTCGAAGAAAATTATAAAACTTTACTACATAAAACAAAAGGAGACCTGGAGCAGTGGAAGAATATCCATTGCTCATGGATAAGAACACTCAATATTGTGAAAATGACCATAATACCAAAGGCAATTTGCATGTTTAATGCAATCCCAATACAAACACCAATTCCATTCTTCAACGAGATGGAAAAGGCAATCTCCAGTTTCATTTGGAAAGGAAAGCATCCCTGAATAAGCAAAGCACTCCTTAAAAAAGAGAAACAAGGTAGGAGACATCTCACTCCCTTATTTCAAATCCTACTACACTGCTGTGCTGGTCAAGACAGCATGGTACTGGTACAATGATAGACACATAGATCAATGGAATAGAATTGAGAATCCAGAAATCAGCCCATCTACCTATGGCCAGCTGATTTTTGACTAGCAGATGAAATCAGTTAAGTGGGGTAACAACAGCCTTTTTAACAAATGGTGCTGGCAGAATTGACAAACTATTTTCAGCAAAACTATTCAAGCAAGATCCACACTTCATTCCATACACAAAAACCAACTCAAAATGGATCATGGACCTCAGAGTAAATTCAAGGACTATAAACTTCATTAAAGAAAAGCTTGGAAGAACTCTAGAAGTCCTAATCCACAACATAAACAGTCTTCAAACATCCTGGAAAATCTACAAACAGGAGAGGATAAAATAGATGAGTGGTACCTTCTTCTTCTTTTTTTTTAATCAACAATTTATTCATTGCTATTACCTTTTAACAGAAAACCAGAATAACATAAATGACAATTATATACATAGATCTTACCTAAAGGAATATATAAGTATCAAATTGATTTTATCTATAGAAAGAGACAATACAGAACTCATTATCAGCTGTCTAAACAAGCATTGAAGTTGATTGTGGAACAAAACATTAATTACTCATATGCAATTTAAATTGCAGCAATTTTATATATATATTAGGCAACTATTCTTTTTTTTTAATGCAGTAAACATAATTTATCCAGTTTTTCTCAGTCTTACCCCCACCCCAATGTCAGCCTCATTCTATAACAGTGGCACCATAAAATATTTGTCTCTTCGTGACTGAGATTTCTTACCAGCATATTGTCTTCCAGGGTCCCCATTTTGAATAATATTGCGAGAGTTCCTTGTTTTTCAAAGCAGCATAGTATTCCATTGTGTGAATATACCACAGCTTCTCTATCCATTCGTTTGTTGATGGGTACTTAGATTGTTTCCAACTTCTTGCTATTGTGAATAAAGCCGCAGTAAACATGGGTGTGCATATATCTGCTTGGATGTTATTTATGGTCTTCATAGGGTATATTCCCAGTAATGGAATTGCTGGGTCAAATGGTGTCTCTATTTGCAACTTTTTGAGAAAGCGCCAAACTGCTTTCCACAGTGGTTGCACCATTTTACACTCCCACCAACAGTGAATAAGGGTTCCAGTCTCTCCACAACCTCGCCAGCATTTGTTGTTAGCTGTTCTGTTAAATTTTGCTATTCTTACAGGGGTGAGATGATATCTCATAGTTGTCTTGATTTGCATCTCTCTCAGGGCTAGGGATTTTGAACATTTCTTCATGTGCTTGTTGACCATCTGAATGTCTCCTTTGGTGAAGTGTCTGTTCATATCCTGTGCCCATTTTTCTATTGGAGTATTTATCCTTATCTTGTTGTGGTGCTCAAGTATTTTATAAATTCTAGATATAAGTCCCTTATCTGACATGTCATTACCAAAGATTTTTTCCCAGTCTGTGGCTTCCCTTTTTACCCTGTTGGAGAAGTTTTGGGATGTGCTTAGGGATTTGATTTTTAGAAGGTCCCATTCATCTATTTTATCTTCTCCTGGTTCTTAATTTTTTAGGATGCTTGGAAGACTCTTTATGTTGTGGATTAGGACTACTAGAGTTCTTCTAAGCTTTTCTTGAATGAAGTTTATAGTCCTTGGTTTTAGTCCTAGGTCCATGATCCACCTTGAGTTGGTTTTTGTATACGGAGTGAGGTGCAGATCGTGTTTCATTTTTCTGCAGATAGTTTTCCAGTTTTGCCAACACCGTTTGTTAAAAAGGCTGTCATTTCCCCTCCTAACTGATTTCATCTCCTTGTCAAAAATGGTACCTTCTAAGAATCAAATCCCTATGCATATCCAAAAACTTCTCCAACATAGTAAAAAAGGGAAGCCACAGACTGGGAAAAAATATTTGGTAATGACATGTCTGATAAGGGTCTTATATCTAGAATTTATAAAATATTCAAGCACCACAAGATAAAAGTAAATAACCCAATTGAAAAAATGGGCATAGAATATGAACAGACACTTCACGAAAAAAGACTTTCAGATGGCCAACATGCACATGAAGAAATGTTCAAAATCACTAGCTCTAAGAGAGATACAAATCTAAAAAACTAGCAAAATTTAACAGAACAGCAAACATCAAATGCTGCTGAGGTTGTGGAGAAACTGGGACCCTCATTCACTGTTGGTGGGAGTGTAAAATGGTGCAACCACTATGGAAGGCTGTATGGATTTTTTTAAAGTAATTGATAACGGTCCTACTCTATATTCTTACCAGTAATGTCAAGTCAGTGCACATTGAGGCTGAGAGAGATTCTCATCCTCCTCCTATCTGACATTTTGTACTCAACAGAAGCATTTATCTCTTTGCCACCATCTAATTAAAATTACACATTAGTTAATCTAGAACTCTTTGAAGGGTAGTCCCTTTGCTATACCAAATAGAACTTTCCACACCCAATGATTGTTTTCACAAATGATCTATCTGTGTTTTGTCAAAGAACATTATTGAAGCAATGCTTGGCAGGCTACCTGTCACCCAGTTTTTGCATGACCCCCTACTGCAAGAAACCCTACAATCCCCACTCTAAATACCATCAAGACCTGAGTTCACACACCCAGATGTCTTACATATACTTCATCACCATCAAGTTCTCTCTGAAGTTTTCTGCACCCTACTATGCTGGGAAAATCTATAGTTGGGAACACCTGCAGAGTACTGAGGAGCAACGATGTCATTCTAGAGACCAAGATGTGCCAGGTCCAGTAAAGAATTACTTGCTATGCTTCAAAGAGCCGGACAATGACTAAGGGTGACAGAAGAAGAATCGATGTCTTTGAGTTGTGGCTCTGGAAAAGAGTACTGAGCATACCATAGGTCTGTCTTAGAGAGGGTGAAACCAAGTTTCTCCTTGGAGGCCAGGATTTTGAAGCTCCATCTCACATACACTGGGCATATGCCCAGGAGTGACCTGTCCTTGGAGAAGGACATCATGTTCAGAAGGATAGAGGGACAGCACAAGAGAGAAAGACACAGGATGAGATGGATTGGCACAGTAACTGATGCAATGGGTGTAGATGTGTCAGATTCAGTGAGACTGGCTCAGGACAGGGCCGACTTCAGAGCTGTTGTGCATAAGGTCGCTATGAGTCACAGGTGACTCAGTGGCACATAACAAAGCAACAACTGTGCTAGTTTTTGTTTAATTGACTCATAGCAAGATCTTACATATTACAGAAGTAACCCTTGCCTGGTTGTGCTTCATCTTAGTAATTGTTGCTAAGTTTATGTCTATTGTTGCAGCCCTTGTATCAGCTCATCACATTGAGAATTTCTCTGGTTTTCACTGATCCTCCTCTTTACCAAGAAGGATTTCTTTTTCCAGCAGATAGTCTTTCCTGATCACCAGTCCCAAGTGAGAGATCTGTAGTCTTGCCATCCTCTCATGTATGAGTTAGTCTAGACAAAAAAAAAAGCAACAAAAAAAACCCAAAACAACAAAAAGCGAAACAAAAACCTAAACCACTGCTATTGAGTTGATTCTGATTCATGATGACTCCCCATTGAGCTTCAAAGATTGTAAATATTTTTTTTTTTGGAGGAGACTGCCCATCTTTCTCGCACAGAGCCACTACTAATTTCAAAACTTTCATTATTAGCCTGATAAATAATAAACTATGTCTCACAAAAGGTCCTTATTTAGAATAATGGTTATCAAAGTTCAATTTGCATCAGAAATATTTAGAGGTGTATTAGCATACAGATTGCTTTTGTTCACATGAAGAGTTAATTCAGTAGATTTCAGAACTAGGCAACTTAGAACAAGTTCTCAGGTGGCACTGACACTGTGTCCTAAAGACCTACTTCTCTGTGGATTGTAGTCTGCCAGTGTCTCTATAAAAGAAAGGAAGAATTTTCTCCCCTACAAATTAAATGGCAGAACCAAGGGACTTCTGGTGGCCTACTAGCAAGAATCTACCAGCTGCTCCGCAGAAGAAAGGTGGACAGTCTCCTCGTGTGCAATTAATAGCCTCTGAAAACCCACTGGAGCATCAGCAATCAGTCAGTTGAGACACAACAGTACACAACCACCACCACCACCACAGTGGATGGTCTTTATGAGGCAGATCCTATTTTATTACAACAAGAGAGTGAACATTAGCCAACTAACCAATGTTTGGAAATGTTGGTTGTTTGGGTGGTTTGTTTTTTGTTGTTGTTTGTTTTTTTTTTTTTTAATAAGATGGATTTCAGTGGAAATTAAAGTGGTTTCTGAAGAAACACAGTGCCAGCTCCATTCAGATATACTTCATATGTTAGTAAGGAAAGGGCTTGGTTATACACAGTACTTGCAACTCCATTAGACAGGTAGCCAAACTTTATTCTGCTTGACTGAGCATCCCTCCTTACCTGAAGTCTGCTCTGGATTGCTAACCACAGACATTTGTAGTCTAGTAGAAAGATATCCTAGGATTAGTTGCACTAAGTAGTTGTGCTAAAAAGAAACTCTAGGGGTTGGGGTTACCCATAAATAGAGTCAAGTAGAATATAGAGGAGACCGCCTGAGAAAAGTCAGAAATAGCTGTCTGGTTTCCCCTTTCATCTAGCTAGCTGGTCAGTAAGTCACCCGAAGATGTCTTTAGGAAAATGAGTGGTAAAAAGTTTTTATACTGTCCAAATTTACCTTGACAAAATCATAAAGTTAAAATCCCAACAAGTTTCTGAAGTTAAAGTTAAAAAGGGCTTTCTCCCCTTTTTTATTGGTTTGCATATGATAATTCATATACGTTGTATTTAATTCATGTACATTGTGTTTTATACAATCTTTCATTTACATTGTGTTTCATGTAGTCATATATTATATAGAATTAGTTACTATTGACCTATATCTATTGGTGAAGAGATTGCGATTGTTCACAGCTTTAATCTGCTTGGCTCCACAATCAACACTCTTGGCACCAGCAGCCAGGAAATTAAAAGACATATTGCAATGGGAAAGTCTGCTGTTAGGGACCTCTCTAAAGTACTGAAGAGCTGTGGTGTCTCTCTGGAGACTAAGGTGCGTCTGATACAGGCCACAGTCTTTGCAATCACTCGTTATGCATCAGAGAGTTGGACAATGACTAGGAAGGATGGAAATAAAATTGATGCCTTTGAGCTTTGGTGTTGGAGAAGAGTATTGAGGGTACCATTGACTGCTAAGAAAACAAATTTACCCTGGTGAGGGTTAAACCAGGCTGCTCCTTGGAGGCAAGGATTCTGAGGCTTCATCTGACATACTTTGAACATGTTGTAAGGAGAGACCGGTCCTTGGAGAAGGACATCATGCTTGGGAGAGTGGAGGGCGGGTGCAGGAGGGGAAGGCCCTCTAGGAGGTGGATTGATTCGGTGACTGGGGTAATGTGTCAGAGACAGCAAGATTGGCACAGCACAGAGAAGAGTTTAGGGTTGTTGTACATAGTGTTGCTATGAGTTGCAAGTGATTCGATGGCACATAACAACAAAAACATCTATTATTTTAATAAAAATTTTTTTATACTGGTTTACTTATAAAGTTTACATACACTGATTTTCACACCATATCTATGATTATGGCTTTTGATGTTTGTTTCTGTTTTTGCAATATAGTTACATTATTCCTACAGTTCACATTGTCATTATGAAATTGAAAATTGAGTTTATATGCACAAATGGATTAGTATGCCTTAGGTAAGTGCCAAAGTAATTTTCAGTATTATGTCTAAATTGAAATTTGCACAGCTGCATTTGGAAGAGACTACTTGAGTCTGATCAACCATCTGCTACTCTGGATTTATTGGTCTGCTATTTGATAAGATTCTCTAATTGCAGGGCCAACTTTGTATTTAAATTCATATATATTATCACAAAACTTTGAGCCTTCACAAAACATTGGTTTTCTATCTGCATGTTATTCCTAATTTCAAGTTTTTCCTTAATTTTATAAACAAGTTCAATGTCACGTTTAGAAAATTCAGTTTCGTAGATTAAATGTCTTCTTTCAGCTTAATTCCTTGGAGTGTCTCTCCCTATAGATTTTGAGCCACAAAGAAACTGCAGATAAATTTGAACATAAAGTAAATAGGGCATTCTTTTTGTTCTTATTTTTCTATTTAAAAAAAAATCCCTAGTAGCACAGTGGTCTCAAATTACTTGAATCCCCTGTCTGTGTCAAGTGAGGAAGGTGGGGTTGGGGTTTCCTGATTGTGTAAAGATTTACACCCCTGGAAACTCTCAGGATTCCTTCTATAGTATTAATAAAAATAAGAATTAGCTCACTCAGTGATTTTCTTTTCTATGGAAAGAAATGGCATGTCTCTACACTTACTAATTGTTTTTTTCCTAAGTAAACAATATCTACATTCAGCTAAAGATATTTCAAATAATGCAAGTAAAAATAGTCACCAGTGCACCTGTAAATAATTGAAATAAAAACTCGGCTCATTCCCTCTCTTTTGCATAATTAATGGAAGCAGGGGAAATAGCTGGGCTGAAATTGGTAGAGAATGTAAATAAAGGTGGAATTAAGTTGAAAAGGATAGAAGAAGAAGAAGGACTTTTCAGCAGACAGTATTTCTAACTTAAAATAACTGATGAAATAGTGTGGTAAATAAAATGCAAATATACAGAGAAACATGACTTTGTAATTAAGCAAAAGCTGAAATTTCACATTTTAAGAGGTGGTCTTTGATACTAATCACTAAGATTTGTCATTGTAGAAATAACTGAAAATTTTTGTTTTAAGAATTAGAGAAAGACTAATCAACAACCTGTGATAGGCAGATGACACAATCTTGCTTGCTTAAGAAGGAAGAAGACTTGAACTTCTTGCTGCAGAAGATCAAGGACCACAGCCTTCATTTTGGATTACAGCTTAAAATCAAGAAAACAAAAACCCTAATCACTGGGCCAATGGACATTATCATGATAAAAAGTGGGAAGATTGAAATTGGCAACAATTTCATTTTACTTTGACCCACAATTAACATTCTTGTAAAACAACAGTCAAGAAACTAATAGATGTATTGTATTGGGAAAGTCTGCAGTCCTCTCCAAAGTAGAGAGTAGCATTGATGTCCATTTAAAGACCAAGATGCACTTGATTCAGGCCATTGCCTTTTCCATCACTTACTATGTATCTGAGGATGGGTAATGAGTAAGGATAATAGAAGGAGAATGGACAACTTTGAATTGTGGTATTTGGAGTAAAGGACTGCATATCCCATAGACTGCTAAAAGAACAAACGGTTACGTCTTGGCGAAAGTACAGTGAGAGTGCTCCTTAGAGGCAAGGATGATGAAGCTTCTTCTCACATATTTTGGGCATGATTTTAGAAGAGGTTATTTCTTAGAGAGGGACATCAAGCTTGGGAAGGTGGAGGGTCAGTGAAAAAGTGGAAGACCTCTGATGAGATAGATTGACACAGTGACTACAGCAATGAGATCAAGTATGTCAAAGATGAGGAGAAAGATGGCACAGGATAGAAAAGATTTCAGATATGTTTTTCATAGAGATGTGATAAATCATATTTGGTGAAAGAAGACACAAATGTGTATGAAATATTTTTTGATACTGCTTATAATCTTGTAAATGTTAGCCTAATTTGTTATGATCCACACAGTCAAATGCCTTTGCATAGTAAATGAAACACAGACATGCCTCTGGTGCTCTTTCAGCCACGATCCACCTCTCATTTGCTATGATGTCCCTAGTGCTATGGCCTCTTCTAAACCCAGATTGCACTTCTAGCAGTTCTCTGTCGATACACTGTTCCAGTTGTTTTAAATAATGTTCAATAGGATTTTTGCTTGCATGCAATATTAGTTATATTGTTTAATAATTTCCATACTGTATAAGAACACCTTTTTTTTAGGAAAGGAAATAAATATGGATCTCTTCTAGTCAGTTGGTCAGGTGATTGTCCTCAAGAATGAAAATCCTAGAACATCTGATTATGCTCATGCAAAACCTATACTTGGACAAAAAGCAGTTGTCAAAACAGAGCAAAGAAACATTGCATGGTTCAAAATCAAGAAAGGAGTTTCTCTGTCAGGGATACATCCTTTCTTTATAACTTTTTAATCTATATGC
>NW_006399975.1:3756162-3783373 GCF_000299155.1 Elephantulus edwardii
ATAAACATAATGCCCTAAAATATAATACTTTTAAACTATTGTCTCCTTCATAGAATTCAATGCAGTAAACATAATCTATCCAGTTTTTCTCAGTGTAACTTTAATAAAAAAGCACTAGTAGGCCAGTGGTTAAGCACTTAGCTGCTAACACAAAGGTTAAAACCCTCTAACTGGTCTTTGAGAGAAATATCTAGTAATCTGCTTTAATGATTTACAGCCTCGAAATTTTTTTGGCGCAATCACACTCTGTCCTTTGGGTCATGATTGGATTATACAGATTATACTCTGGACCTTTGGGTGAGAATTGACTCCACAACTGTGGTTTTGTTTTTTGTGTAGTTGCTTTAATAATTGGTTATGTTCTCTTTTCAGCTAAAAAAAAATAAATAAAAAAATAAAGATGAACATTTTGCCTGACTAACTAGAGTAAAACTACATACATACCTGCATAAATATCTCACTGTTTTCTTTCTCAGACCATTAATAAAGTCCTCCTCCAGTATGCTGCTATTGTGTCAAGTGATTTCAATTCATACTGTGACAAGGAAAACGTGGTAAGTAAGAATGTCCCTGTTGTAGGTTTTCCTCAGTTGAAACCTACTTCTCTTAATTAATTCATCAGCGAGGGGGAAAATTGTTTTTATACCAGCTAGTAGGAAATAAAGGGAGCCCTGGTGGCCTACTGGTAAGAACTTGAGCTGCCATCCTAAAGGCACATGGTTCCACCCTGCCAGTTACTCCACAGAAGAGGAGGGGGCAGTCTCCTCCTGTGTGATTTACTGCCTCTGAAAACCCACTGGAGGGTTAGTTTATGAGTTGCTTCTGACTTAATAGCACATGACAACAACAGTAATGGTAGAAAATAAGGATCTCAAGAAACTATTTGAAAATTTATCTGATAGTCTCAAACTGATTTCAAGACAGGATACAAAGAATGATCGAGAGCCACTATGCCAGCCAACGTGTGCTTCTCCATGCTGTTAAGAAGCGAGGCTCCTGGCAGTAATTGAAAACTTCATATACTCATGAGACATTGCAGCTGAGAACTAGAATGTTAAAACTATCTTGATATTCATACTAATAGTTCAGTTCTGGTCTTAATTTTATACTAAAATGAATATAATTTAGCTCATTTTTCTTAATTAAAAAAAGATGGTTAATGTAGGGAGGATACCTACAAATTCTACTCTGAAGTTTAAGCTTAGCCTTTTATATTTCTGATAACTGAAAACATAATAAAAATATTATAAAAATAATGTCATAAGCCACATAGTCAAATGCCTTAGAATATTAAAAAGATAGATAACTATCTTTCTGAAATGCTCTGATTTCAGTCAAGACGCATGTAACATTAGCAATAATATTTTATGTTGCGTAGCCTTTTCTGAACCCTAGTAGTATACTGCCCCAGTTGTGTTATCTTTTGTTTATTTTTCTTTTTTAATGAACCTCCTGCAGGATTTTTCTTGTATGTGATATTGCATGTTAGATAGTTTTCACATTCTGTTGAATAACCTCTTTAGGAATTGGCATAAATAATGAATCTTCTCCAGTCAGTTGACAGAGTAGCTGCCTTCCAAATTTTTATGCATAAACAAGTGAGCATGCCCAAGGCTGCAACTATATGTTGAAACATCTCGGTTGGTATTTGATCAGTTCTTTGGACCTTATTTTTTTCATAAGTGCAACCAGGATGTGCTTTATTTTTTTATTATGGTTTTAGTCAAAGTTTACAGAAAGATTGGGTTTTTAAATCATTCATTTTAAATCATTTCTCTCCCTCCACCTCCCTTTCACCCCCAATTCACTTCAAATTTTTAGAAATTCATGTAATTTGTATTTATGCAGTCATATACATACTTTACATAATTAATGACCACTGCTCTATACTTATTATCACCCCATCTTTCCAAATCCTTATTGAACATTTGCCATTCTTTCATCCCCCTTCCACCCATCAACCTCTACTATCCCAATTATATATCCCCTTTTTTTGGCCACCCTTCTTTTGCCCTTCCCCCTCCTTTTTTAACATATGTATATTTCTTGCTCAGTTATCCTCCTATTTTCACAATAGTAGTTTTATGCAATATTTACTTATGTGACTGAAATATTTCACTTAACTTTCCAGTTTCTCCCATGTTGTATAGTATTTTATGAAATAATGGTCCCTTTGCACTGGGGCTTTTTTTTTTTTTTTTGGCCAGGGCTTTTGTTGCACCTTTGACATCTCCCTTCAGTGTCATTGGTTGTTAATTATGTGTTACTTCCTGAAATGGTCCAACATCAAGTCAGTTCTTTTGGTACAATGGCTCTGTATATTTCTCCTATCTTCTTTGGTTGCTTCCTCCTTTGCTCTTGCTGTTGGTATCACTAGATGCCGTAGAGTCACGTATGTCTAACAGTTATCTTATGAACGAACGATCTGTATGCGTGACACCCTTGAGCCCATTGCTGCAGTCAGTATCAGTTCATATCACAGAGAATCTTTCCTCTTTTTTACTGACCCTCCAACTGTCCAAGAATGATGTCCCTGCCCAAGGAACAGCCTCTCCTAACAACATGCTCAAAGTATGTGAGAAGAAGCTTCACCATCCTTTGCCTTTTCGGCAAACTGGGGTTGCACTTTCTCTAAAACCTATCTGGTTTTTGTTTTTTTCTTTTGCAGTTCATGGGAATTTCAGTACACTTCTCCAACAGCACAACTCAGAGACCTAAATTATTTTTCCAAAATCCTTATTTATTTTCCAACTTTCAGTTGCATAATAGGTGATTGGAAAAAAACAGTAGCTTGAGTCAGGCAAATATTAGTAATTAACCTCATATCATTGCTCTTCAAGACTTCAGAGGGGTCCTTGAAAGAGACTTTTCCAGTGCTATGTCTTCTGACTACTGGTACTTAGGTGTTGATGCCCAAGTAAGAGATGTTGACACTTTTTCCATCTATCCTGATGTTGTTTATTGGCTCAACTGTTGAGGATATTTAGGTTTTTGATGTTGAGATTTAATCCATGTCAATGCCTTTGATTTTCTTGAGTGAGCACCTCAAATCCTCCTTGCTTTCAGCAAGGAAGGTTATGTCATCTGCATGATGCAAGTTGTTGGAAAGGCTTCCTCCAATCTTGATGCCACATTCTTCTTCATAAAGGCCAATCTCTATAGTGATTTGCTAAGCATACAAATAAAATAAATATGGAGAAAGGATACATCCTTGAGGCACACCTTCCTAGATTTTTATACCATGCAGTGTTTCCTATTCAAAAAGTAACTTCTTGATCTAGGTATTGCTTTCATATAAGCAGAATTAAGTGTTATATTTGTCTGTTGATGAGTTTAAGAAAATAAAATAAAATAATGCTCTTTTTCCAATGTAGTACTAGAAGCTGTTATTGATGCAGTGAGGCAAGGAAGAGAAAGAAAGGATGTACACATTATAAAAGATGAAGTAAAACTATCCCTACCTGCAAATAATTGTTTTGGTGGTAAATAGTTGTTATATGTCAAGTCAAAAATGACTCAGCACACTCTCTAGCAAGTTTTCAAAGGCAGAGCAGCTGGGAGATTCAAACTACCTTCTTCCTGAGAGCATCTGATGGATTAGAACCACCTGTTTTTATATTGGCAGTGCAACTCCTAATCCATTAGGCTACCAGATGCATTCATGCTCACCATCCCTTCCTCCTTATTTTACACTTATATGAATGCATGCAGACACACTTATCAAGTGTCCTGATGATAGAGTGTACTCTCATACTGTACAATTTGTAAAATTGGCTATTAATTGACATGTCAGTGGTTCAAATTTGTTAATACACTATAGAGAAGATAGGATTACAGCTTCAAAAGCATGTCTGGGAGCCCAAGGGGGAAAGGGGTGAGAGCATAAGGGTGAAGATGGGGAGGGGAAATCACAGGGTTGCACAATTTGTTGGGTGGAGGGAGGGGGTAAAGGAAATGCAGATCTGATGGGCACTTGAAAAATAGGGAAATGGTGGGCATAGTCCAATTGTGGTTAATTTTATAAAACAGGATATTGGAATGATTGTGTGAATGTCAGTGAAGGAAAGTATGAGGGGGAAAATAAAAAATAAATCTATTTAAAAATATTTAAAAACAAAATAAAAAAACTTTTCATAACAAAGTAAACAAAAAAAAAAGATTACAGCTTCAGAAACCCAATGGAGGGTTGACAAGAGTCCTAAATAAGTTTAGCAGTAATGGACTTTGGGATACTGATATATGTATATACCTAGATGTATTGTGGTGATGGTGTTGTACCACTGAGTTGAAACTAACTCACAACTGACCCTCCAGTGGATTTTCAGAGGCTGTTTATCAAAAGGAGGCATTTGCCTGTCTTTCTCCCAAGGAGAAACTAGTGGATTTAACTGCATGCTTTCAGGATTGCAGTGCAGCTTCTTACCACTAGGCCACCAAAGCTCCTCATACAGACCTAGATATATAGATGTTGCTGTTGTTGATTGCTTTTAAGTCAAGCATGACTCATAACGACCCTATGAAGAAAAGGCTTGAAGACTCTCTTTAACTATTGACATTTATTAAAGTTCATAGAGTTTCCGGAGGCATATGATTTAAGAAGTGGATGCCGCTCCTGCTTCCAAAGATATATAGATATAGATATATAAATATTATCAATATATAGAGAGCGCTAGTGGCTTAGTGGTAAAAAGTTGTATTGCCAACGCAGAGACAGGTAGTTCAGATCCACCAGCTGCACCATGGGAGATATAGGTGTAGTCTTCATTTGTGCAATTTATAGGCCCTGAAAACCCACAGAAAGGTCAACAATTGGTTAGATCCAACTTGACAACACATAACAACATATCTAGATATGTTTAAAGAAATAACTTATAATAATTACTATAAACAAAATATGCAAAAAGAAATTTTGTTTTTGCATTCTAGCAATAAACATGTAGACATTAAAAGTTATAACGTCATATGTAATTGCCTCTCCCAAAATTAAATACTTAGCTATAAGTCTAATAGAATGTGTATAGTGTATTATGAAAATGACATTGAGGAAGTAAGGGTCTGAAAAAGAAGAAACATACTCTTGTTATATATTGAGAAAGTCAATAGAATAAAAAAAATTGTCAATTAATATATAGGCATCCTGCAATTCCAGTCAAATTCCCAGGAAGATTTTGTGTTTATACAGGCAGTATTGTTGTTTGCCACTGTGTCAGAACCAATTCACAGCTGGCCCTCTAGTAAGTTTTCAGAGGCAGTAGATCGCTTGAGAAAAGATTGCTCGTCTTCCTCTTATAAGTCTAGCCAGCTTACAAGACTGTAAATCCTATGAGGAAAAAAATGTTCATCTTTCCCTCATGGATCCTCTGGTGGATTTGAACTGCCAAAGAGGCATAGCAGGTCAATTCCCTATGGATTATATACCAGGACCTACCTTGAAGAAAAGCACTAGTCTCTATTAGCATTCAAGAGTAAAAACAATTAGAAAATTGTTTAAAAATCTAATCTGGAGCAGGTATCTCACAAATATTCATTCTTGTTGAGTTGGAACGTACTCATAACTGTAAATCACACAGGAGGAGATCGCCCATATTCTCCAGAGGAGCAGCTGGTGTACTTGAACCACTCATCTATGGGTTGGCAGCACACCTCTTTACACACTAGCCTTCAGAGTGCTCTATACAGATGGCAAATAAGCAAGCACATGAAGAGTCTTTCAGCATCATTAACCATTTGAGAAATGCTAATTAAAACCATAATGTGGTATCAATGCACACCAATTAGAATGACTAAAATATAAAGTAATGACTGCCAAATGGTGGATAGGGTATGGAGAAATTGGATTACCCCTGCGTCACTGTGTAAGTGGTATATCTATTATGGAAAGCATTTTGACAACATTAAAAATTAACCACATATACACAACACAAACTCAAACTACACATTCTATCACTGTGTGGTAACATGCATTGCTATAACAGCAATCACAACTCTGGGCATGTAACTTAGAGAAATTAAGACTTACGTTCACATAAAAATTTCTAAGTGAATGTTTATATAAACTGTATATGAAATAGCCCAAACCAAAACAATTCCGATACCCTTCAAGTAGTGAATCGTGAAACAAACAAAATCGTTACATTGTTGTGTGCCTTCAAGTCTGAACTGATTCATATCCGACCTTCTAGAGGACTTTCAAAGGCAGTAACTTGCACAGGAGGAGATTGCTCATCTTTCTCCCACATAGCAGCTGATGGATTCAAACATTTGTGCTAACAGTGCAACTCCCTACCCACTAGGCCAACAGAGCTCCCTCAATCAATGGTGACTGTTAACATGACAGGAACTAGGTGAATCTTTATTGTGTTATAACCCAAATGCTTTCTCTGAAAATGCTGACTGGTGTTTTTTATAAAAACAAAATATATTGTGCAATAGTTTCTTTAAGAGAATAATAGCTGTTTTCATTTAAACCCTGCATATGAGTTAGAGATATATGAATTTGAATTTAATTAGGAATTAACCTTAGTTACCAATAAGAATATAATAACAATATAAATAGATCTGGCACTCAATAAAAGGCTATAGAGCCTCTGTAAATGACCCCCAGAAACGTTATCCTGCTGTATAATTTGCTGAACAGATATAAAAAGCTATTTCATATGAAAAAGGAAACAAAAGTGTATATTGATAACAATAGAACATTTATATAACTGAAATAAAGAGAACTGAATAGAAGCTTAAAGTTCTTTTGTAATATTTAATTATGTTGGTTTGCTTACATAATTCATAAATGATGTGTTTCACACTACTCCTCAATTACATTATATATCATACAATCATTCTTATTCATTATGTTTTATAAAATTCATCACCATTGGATCTTGTCCATTACCCTGTCTTTTCAGGTCCTGCAGGATCTTTCCCATTTTACCCTGTCCCTCTAAAAGCTTTTTTTTTTCTTCTTAACTGAAGTTAAGATAACTTTAAGAATTTTTTTCAAAAGGTCAAGAATACAGTTAAACAATGATAAAAATCCTTCCCGACCTGCGTTTAGTCCTTTGTATGTTACCCTCTAATTAATCATTGGCTAATTTCCCAGGAACTTGGAAGATTCATCTATTTTTCTTCTTTGGCTTTCACCTTCTTCTCCTTTAGAATCAGTGTGCAGCAAATAGTAAATGATTCTATAACTCGTCTATATTGATTTTCGGTTAGCAATTAAAACAAAGGGGAGATTTGCTGAAGTAAGAGCTGAGCAGAAGATTTCAAAAGGCAACTTGAGAAGACAAAGTACTATAATGGAGAGTGTGGACAGCTGGAGTTGGAGAATAAAGAGAGAACTTGCTTTGTATTTTACAAGCTGAGAGAACTGAAGAATAAATTTAAGCCTGAAGTTTCCATATTGAAGGACAATATGTTGAATGACTGAGGAAGCGTCAGGAGAAGTCAAGAATACATGGAGTCACTGTACCAAAAATAATTGACTGAGACTGAAAAATTTCAGGAGTTACCATTTGAACAAGAGCACATGGTAATGAAAGAAGAAGTTGAAGCTACCCTGAAGGCATTGGCAAAAACATATGACCCCAGGAATTGATGGATATTAATTGACTTGTTTCAACTAACATACAGCCATGGTTGTGCTAATCAGTCTATACCGGGAAATTTGGAAGACAGCTATTTAGCCAACTGACTGGAATAGATCCATAGTCATTCCCATTCCCAAGAATGGTGATCCTACAGAATGTGGAAATTATCAAACAGTATCATTAATGATGTATTGTTATGTGCCATCGATTCGTTTGCAACTAATAGCCCTAAAATCTGCTCTATCCTGTGCCAATCTTATAGTCTCTGACATACATACCTACACTCTTTATCCTAGTCACTGAATCAATCCATCTCATTGAGGGTCTTCCTCTCTTACACTGTCCCTTCACCCTTCCAAGCATGCTGTCCCTCTCCAAGGACTGATCCCTCCTTCCAACATGCCCAAAGTCATATGAAGCCTCAGAATCTGTGCCTCCAAAAAGCAGCCTGGTTTTATCCTTTCCAGGACAAACTCGTTTTTTCTCCTGGCAGCCCATGGTATGTATATTCAATACTCAGGAACTGCAACCCAAAGGCATCAATTCTCTCTCTATCATCCCTAGTCATTGTCCAGCTTTCTGACACATCTGATACAATTTTGATCTCACTATCATTAATGCCACATACAAATAAATACTGCTGAAAATAATTAAAAAAATAACCAGAACAGTACATAGATAGGGAACTACTAGAAGTTCAAGTGGGATATCACTGTGAAGAATACCAAAAGATTGTTTATTTGTGCTTGTTTGACTATGCAAACGCATTGACTGTGTGGATTACAACAGATTATATTGAACATTGAGAAAAGTGAGAATCCCAAGACACTTAATTTTTCTTATGTGAAACCTATACCAGGAAGCTATTGTGCAAATATGTTTAAAAGTAAGAAAAGAGTGTGTCAGGATTGTATCCTCTCTCCATACCTATTTAATCTGTATGGTGAGCAATTTTCTGAGAAGCTGGATTCTATGAAGAGGAATGTGGCATCAGGGTTGGAGGGAGACTCATCAAGAACCTGCACTATGCAGATAACACAACCTTTCTTGCTGAAAGTGAGGAAGAATTGAGGAATTTGCTGCAGAACATAAAGGAATATAGCCTTCTGCATTTATTGCATCACAAGGCCAAGGAAACAAAAATTCTTCCCACTAGACCCGTAGGCAGCATTGTGATAGATGGAGAAAAGATTGAAGTTGTCAATTATTTTCTCTTCCTTGGATCCACAATCAACACCCTTGGTAGCAGCAGTCAGGAAATAAGAAGATGAATTTCACTGAGAAAGTCTACAGTCAGGAACTTCTCTAAATGATTTTTGAGGAGCCTTGATATCAGTTTGAGGATTAACATGCACCTGATCCAGCCATGATATTTTTTTTACATTTAATTAAATTTAATTAATCATTTAATTAAAATAAAATAACTGTTTCTCATTTGTACTAGCCATACACGGGCAAAACAGAAACAGAGCATTTCCATAACTGCAGGAAGTTTACTAGACAGCATTGGCTTAGAGACATTCTGTCACCATCCCTAGGTTACAGCTCCTAGAGGGCGTTCCAAACCCACATAGCTGAGACCCAGGACTACTGTGCCAGATTGGTGAGGGAAACGTGGAAACCAGGAATTCCCGGCTTGGTTTTTGCTGATTTCCAATGTTCTCTCAGATGATTATTTCACAAAATTTCTTTGTGTATGTATGTATGTTTCTAGTCATTCTCTGCAGAGGATGAAGGTCACATCCCTTAACACTGCCCCTCCACTGTCCTCCAACTCTAATCTACTCTGCACATAGTCAGTCACAGGGCCTCAGAGTAGGTGGAAATAGAGAACACTGCAGATGTTTCTGAAATGATGAGTCCAGGAGACCAGACTGGTAAAAGCCTTAGTTTATTGCTGCTGCTGCTTCCTTTAGCCAAATTTAGGAAGTCTGTCTCTCCATTGATGGAGTGTTCAGTTACTCAACAAATATTTGATGAGCACTTGTCCTGGTCCCAAAGCCCACACCTGTTCTTCTTTGCCTCCTGAGTTTGTTAGAATGGGTCATTTTTATAAAGATAACCATTTTAGATTGTGAACTTGAAGCCACTTTGGGAAAAGACTTGGCTGTCATCAAAGAAGAACCTTGAAGACCTGTAAGGGAGGTAGCATCTAGAGGTGTCCTCACCAGCATTCAAAGTGGCATGGTTGGCCATCTTCTTTGAGCAGCCCACAGCTGCCTGTTCCCTACCAAGTGCCAAACTAAACCCACTATTGTGGGCTTACAGGACCGCCACATCTTTCTCCTGTGGAGCACCTGGTAGGTTCAAATCACCAACCTTTTGGTTTACCCTCAAGTTCTCTATACCAGTGTACTACCAGGCCTCTTCACCTGTTTCCTATTTGGATGAAAATATCATGAAAAAGAGATTTGGCTGCTATGCAATACGTGTACTCAGTTGATGACAACTAAACTGCAGTTTACCTATAGGGTTAACCCCTGTGCTGATTTATTAATGCACTCCCAGGTTAGGAGAAACTATGATAACACCTAGCTTATCAATCTTCACGTGTTCCATTTAATTTGTGACAAGTCTCCATTTTCCTAGATTCCCACTTGGTCAATTTCATGTTTCAATTATGAATGGGTGCTTGCAACTGTTTCTTCTCATTTTGAGTCAAGCCACACATCAGCTCATGAAGATGCTGAAAGCTTGACTCATCCATGTCATTGATGTCAATTCTACTTCTCAGCCTTTTTGAGTGCCTCCCAGCAGGGGGCAAAACTTCAGGCACTCTACCAGATAATGTTCTCTTGCCCCTCATGTTTGCCCATTATCTTTTCAATCATTTGCTGTGCATCTGAGAGCTGGACAATGAATAAGGATTACAGAAGAAGAATTGATGCCTTTGAACTGTGGTGTTGGAGGAGAGTGTTGGATATCCTATGTACTGCCAAAAGAACAAACAAATATGTCTTGTAGAAAGTGCAGCCAGAGTACTCCTTGGAGGCAAGGATGATAAAGCTTCATCTCACATATTTTAAGAATGTTGCTAATAGAGGCTATTTCTGCAAGAGGGACATCATGCTTGACAAAGTGGGAGGTCCATGAAAGAGAGGAAAATCAGATGGACTAATTACAAATTACGGTGACTGCTATAATGGTCTCTAGTGTGTCAGAAATTGACAGGGTACCACAGGGAAGGACACAAATTCAGATCTTTTATTCACAGAGTCACTAAGACATGGGGTACGCAGCTTGAAGGCACCTAACAACAACAACAACAACCTATCTTAAGTTCACATCTAGTCCTGCCACAAAGTTTCATATCTTTGTTAATTGTTTTATTTCTGCCTTCAAATGAACAAGTAAGGAAACTTTATATATATATATTTTAAAGCAAGTATTGTGTGCAAGGCGAAGAACCCTGGTGATGTCGTGTATGTCTGCTAACGCAAAGGTCAGTGGTTCAAACCCACAAGCAGTTCTGTTGTAGAAAAATGATCAGTCTACTCTGAAAATGCACAGCCCCAGAAACCCAAAGGAGGGTGAGAATGAGTTGGAACTGGCTAGAAGGCAATGGGTCAGGTTGGGGATATGGAGGGCCCTGTGCTGTAGTCTAAGTAATGAAAAGCAAAAGACAACATAGCAGTAAATGCAGTGCATTTAAGGTCATCTGGTGACAGAGTAAAAAAAGACTTCATATATAAAACAATAAAACCAAAAGCCATGGGAGTGACTAAAGGATAAAATTGTAGAAGGAGAGGTTCTGCCATAAATGCTGGGGGAAAATTCCATTAGGCACAGAAAAAGGTTCAGGTAAGTTCATGTGACAGGCCATGGCAGAATCTGAAAGGTGTAAAGTGTCTCTGAGGAACAAACAGCTTGAAAACAAGCAGGGACTAGAGCCAAAGAATGGAGGGTCCTGAGCCAACCAGCTTGTTCTGTAGCCAAAGGGGTTCAATGAAGGGATATTTTTGTTGGTTGGTTTGTTTGTTTTGCTTTGAAAAGTTCAGATCATATAGTGTTTGTTTGTATTCTTAACTGAGTGCAATAACAAACTATTTAAACGAATCGATTTTTCCCCTAAAATGCATTTTTATAAACAACATTGAACTCAAACCATGTTTACATGAAATGCTAAAATGTTACGATAAAGACACCTCAATAGTAAGTATCTTATGGCTTATTGTTTAGGTGTGTTATTAAATTTATTTGACCTTTATAGTATCCTTTTCCATATTGCTAAGAATTGATGTTGAATAGCACAGTGATTTGCCACTTTTAATTTGCCACTTTTAAAAACAGCACTTTTAGTAAGAGCTGTATACTACCACTTAAAGTAAAACTCATTTAATAATTAATGTATAGACGTTTCTTAACCTTGAAAATCCAACCTTTCTGTAAACTTTTGATAAAATCACAGTAAGACGAAAGGAATTTCTTAAGCCTCTTTCTCACATTCTCTCTGCTTTCTTTAAAGCCTTGTATCTTGATGAACAATATTCAACAATTAAGAGTCCAGCTTGAAAAAATGTTTGAATCTATGGGAGGGAAAGAGGTGAGTGTATTTTTACCTTTGCGTTTATTAAGCACCTACTTAGAGATCATTAGCAGCATATTATTTTGCTATGGAAAGTGTTTAGCTGTGAACATTACAGTGATAATGCCTTGAAATTTTGTAACAACTAAGGTTATATTTAGTTGTTAAATTCAATAAAATAGTAAACAATTCAGAAATGCAAATGAGGTAAAGGAGATAGTCAATGACTCATGTATTACATATGGATCAATAGGCATATTGCTACTTCCATATACACACACAATTAAATATACATACACTAATGATCTGTATCGCTATAGAAATTGTAGTTGTTTTGTACTGTATTGCACATCAGCTTGATATTGATGTTTGTTGTGACATGTGATGTGTGGTGCCAGTGGTTTTTTGATGACTCCATGGTTTTATTGTTCACATCTAAAACTCTCTTGTCAACAACGTGTTGTGCACTGTGTCTGTAATGTGTCATGTCTTTGTCCTACATCTTTGATTTGCACTTCCATGAGCAGAAGAAGGAAGGAGAAAGATTCTTTTATGAGGTTTGTGATAGTAAGCATCTTACCCTTTTCCTGGCTGTTTTTATTTTTAACCTGTGAGCCTGAAGACCATTGCACTTCCATGTAACTCTCATTTGCTTGACTAGGTCAAGCAGAGGGTTAAATAAGTAGCTGTGCATCTGCCTGCTCATATCTGCCTCAAGTCTTGTCTTTTAAAGAAATCCAGTGACATCTGGGGGATTGAGGACTGGGGATGTTGTGGAGGGGAGGGTCCTGGTGCTGATGCTGTGGGTCTCCAGCAAAACCCTGCTCTCCTCCATAAAATAGGAATCTCGAAGGTAATGTAAAGAATGTAGGAATATTACTGTTTAAGATATACTTCAGTTTCTCTCTACTATGGTAAATATATATGTAAAAGCTCAGTTGGATTAAAAAAAAATTGTCCTTCCCCCCCCCCCCCCGCCCGCCCAAAATGCATAAGCCAGCTAATGCTGCTTTTAAGATTTTGGGCCTTCTCACAGGTGGTGGTGTTTTTAACCCCAAAGAGGCTTTTACACATTTCACCACAATGCCTATTCTATTTTCTTCAAACTTCAATTCTTTGAAAAATGGAATTGCTGTTTTGTATCCTACCTATCAATGAGAAGCACTAAATACATATCTGATGGTGAAAAACTTTAAAAATGAACTTTTATGAGCTGTGCTTCCACTGCAGTCTCAGTTTAATTTTTATAAAGTAAGGTTCCATTTCCCAAAGTGTATTCATGCATTTTGCAAGGTTGGATGGCACAGTCTCAGTTTTAGAACTCTTTTGCTTAATTAGGTAAGCACAAGCAGTTAGGGATCATAACAGTGAAATTCTTTTTTCTAATTCTAGTGATGTTTTATATGGAGCCTTTAAATCTAGTTGTCATTTGGAAATTTATCAATGAGACTGCTGGTTTCTTGTGTGGAAGATCTTACCTGTCACCTTTTGGTGAATTTTAGAGACCACACTTCATTTAAGGATGAAGTTCTATTGAAAGTGGTCTATTTCCAGAACCTTCTCTCATTCCCATCATTATTTCGTTACTATCCAGTGTTTTAATTTTAACATATAAACCACTGAGCTCAATATTAACCACACAAATAATAACAGATATACCAATAAGAGAAATTAAATCTGTCCTTAAAGACGGCTGTGTGGACCAAGCCACTTGCTACCTAACAAGAAAAATAAAAATAGATTTCTTGTTGCAAAAATAGAATTCCTGTTGCAAATAAAATTATCAATTTGAAATGTTCAGATTTCACATTACAATATTGTTTTCAAATACATGGCTAAATCACAGAGCTCTTACTTGAGAAAATAATGAAGGCAGAAATACTAAGTGCCTTCTCTTTGTATGCCTTTTAATGTATCTATTTGTTAAACACTTCTTGCATAATTTAAAGGGGAAAATCATAAAAAATCAGGGCCATTTGTGGAAGAGTTATCCTTGGCCCTAATTACTTTTTCTTTGTTAAGTCCACTCTCATCCTTTGCCATCTTCTGAATCCTTTGTCTCTCCTCATTTGCAGTTCATTTCCTCTCATTCTTTCAGTATTATACTCCTCAAACCTTGAGACAATTAATCCAAATCTGGGTGTAACATGCAGCCTCTGCTACACTCCCCCTTGGCATCGGAATCTCAAAATTCTCCACTAATCATTTAGGGGAATTTCTATTTCCTTATCTGTATCTATATAGCAATATCTAAGTGAAGTACATGATTGAGAGATATATGGTTTAATATGGGAAGTATATATAGACATAGTCCATGGTTTTTGAAGGTTCTGTAACATATGCTAGTACCAATTCCAAAGATCTAGTGGCACAATGGTAAAGCAATTGACTGCTAACTGAAAGGTTGGTGGTTTGAAACCCCTAGCGGCTTTGTTGAAGGAAGTGACTTACTGTAAAATCTCTAATCTTGGAATCTCTACAGGGCATTTCTACTTTTTCCTGTTGAGTTACTAATTCCTAATATGTTCTATGTCAGCAGTAGCAGATGTGGGAATGGAATGTGTCACTTCCCAATTCTTCATCCCTAAATTATAACATTTTGGCTGGAATTGCTAAGGGAAACCTCATTGCCTACATCTTATTCTTCTTTTAGATGTTTCTTACAAGTTTATCCTCAAATATATGTGCTGGGATCTGCACTTCTTGCTACAAAGGCCTAATTAGTAAAGCATTGCTTGTGCACTTGCTCAAAATAGTTGTTAGTGCCATGTGTCAATGATGTGCTTCTGGCAGTGGCACTGCTTGCCTCTGAGGCCGCTTGCAGGCATGGCTGCATGCTGCTGCAGCTCTCTGCCACTGCAAACCAACCCAACCACTGGTGGGGCAGCTGCTCTTTCTTTGCAGGATCAGCTTCTCTGGCTGGAGAATGGGTCATTAAAATTATGTCAGTGCAAATATTCACTCTCTGTGTGGAATCTAAACTGGAAACATTGCCTAAAGCTATGACAATGTAGGTGTGATACTGAGAATGGTTTCAGAAACTGTCACTTGAGCAGTCACTGTTGACTACACCCCCAATACACTGTGTGCAGTTATTTGACAGTGTCTAGTTGGACCTGAAGGAGGACAGTAAATGACTACAGGGGGTTTTGTTTTCTTTTAAAATTTTGTACAAAACTTCCTTGTATACAAATTAAGAGGATGTTTTGGCACAATAGCTTGGACTTCTCTAGAAAACAACAAATAATTAAAGTCACACAGACCCAGAAACGAAAGCAACCTTTATATACAAGACATCAAAAATCTGTTCTTTCAAAAAGGCGACTTTACTGTCCATATAATTTTGAGGATCACCATCGCAAAGCAGGTAATACTGTAAAGGCATGTAACTAACTGACTTGAGCTAGAAATAGTTCATGCGATCTCCGTACTGTCGTTCTGCTCTTTCCATCACATGGTAACAGCCAAATCTGAGGAGGATGCCGTGAAATAACTTTTATTCAGCAGTGAATGATTTTTTTTAATCTTGTAGTAGCTGAAAAACACTCAAATAGAAAACACATTTTGGTTTGTACTGTGTTAACAGATTATTTCATGGCTATAACTTAATATACATTAACTATAAGTAAATGCCTCATCAGCGTTTGGTTTATAATGTATAATATATTGCTACAGTGTTTAGAAAAGATTGATTGTATTTCCTTACTCTGCAATCCAGTATGCACAAGTACAAGCAAAAGAATATAAAATTGCTCAAAATTTAACTTCTCTTCATAAAGTTATAAGGTATATCTTATTAAATTCTACAGCATTTATATTGTGATCATTGATTTAGAAAATTTATGACAGTGCTGGTCAAGCAGAGGAGGCATTACCGCTTCACAACAGTGCATTGGTACAATCACTTTGAACAGGGTAGAACCCATAGTCATCTATAGGCCAGATGACCTATTGACACTACATCCCTTTCTTCCCTTTCTAAACATTAATTGTTACTAGCTCACTTAGAAAAAGAAAATCTTGTTTGCTCAGCTAAATTCTGTCAATCCACCCATCACAAGGAAGACCCCATTAGGCATAATAAAAAGACTATTATTATTGATGACCCTATGAACGAAAGACCTGAGCACTTGTATAACTTTCATCATTTATCTAAGTTCATAGAGTTCCCAGAGGCAAGCTTTTTTGGAAGTGGATGCCACTCCTGCTTCCAAGCTTGTTTTAATCAGGGAGCTCCACCAAATACTGTCCACCATGGGTAACCATTATCGCATTTGTCACATAAGTGTCACAGTGTTCAGCTTCACAGAACTGCTTAATGACTCTTGTTTCAGAGATGCACATCAATGCCTGTTGCCACCTTTTACAGATGAATTCATGTGTCAATTAAAAATTTCCTCAAGGTACCCAAAAGCATCCTTATGCAGCTCAATTAAATTGATTAAGAAACTACTAGCCATATGAACTTGGTCACCTGCTAAATAATCCCCAGACAAGAGAAGAAAGAAATAAGCCTATGTCATTTTCAATAGGCAATAGTCTATCAACTTTGTATTTTCTGGAGTCAGTTCATTGCTTCAATGGCAATAGTGGGCAAGGCATAGTAAGCGTCAGAACTACTTGGACAACCAACCCAACAGTTGGCATACGTGTTAGAATAGAACCATGCTCCATAAAGCTTTCAGTGGCTAATTTTTGACAAGTCAGTTTGTGGTCTCTCTTCCTAGTCTGGAAGCTTCACTGAAACCTGTTATCCATCACAGCAATACATTAGCTTCCACTGGCAGATGGGTAGTTTACTCTACCTGAGATGAATTGGCCAGGAACTAAATCTGTCTCTCCCATACGGAACACCAGAATTTCCCAGTGTGTGTCTTGTAATCCAACAGTAGTCAGGGCAGAAATACTTTCTACTGACAGTTAAAAAGAGATATTTAGAAGCAAGGTGGACTACCTCATCTTTCCCCCGTGCAACAGGTATCCACTATGGAAAACAAAGTTAAAGCCCATTAAACATGAAGGCAATACCACTTTTTCATTGATTCAACAAATGCTTATTGTTGGCATTCCTGTTACACACACTGGATTTCACAAGATATTGGAGATACAATTACCAAGATCCAGGTCCCATCTTCAAAGACTTTCAAGTTTATCAAGGGAACCATAACAACAAAAGCCACAAGTTTTGAGGAAGGTGCAGAAAAAAAAAAATAACACCAAAGAAAGCCAGCACTTTCTAAACTCTAAAATGTCTTTCAAATGAGCTATAACTATTTTATCTTACCCTGCAACAATTCCAAGAATTCATGCAAACATCTGGCCCCTCATTGTATAAATAAAAATGAGAAGATGTTCAGCTGACTTCAGTAACAAGAACTGGTGATTTTCATGACACTAAGATAAAGATGAGGAGGATTGAAATTCTGGAAGATATAGAAATTGCCTAGTATTCTCTCTTATCCCAACTACCTCTGCAATTAGAGTTTACAAATTGGACTTAATAGAAAACTAAGAGAATAATGAGGGCCAAAGGGCAAATTACATTGAGGTGATTTAATAAGCATAATTAAGAGTCCATCACTACTACCACATGAAGTTCAGCTAACTATGAAATTCAGCTTGTGAAATTAAGAGATGTTACTGAAGAGGTAGATCTCCAGGCTGCTGATCCATGTCTAACTGAAATACTGACTTGGGTAGAGACTGCTTGTTAACATTTCCCCTTTAGACCTTTCTACAGGGATCAAAGGATCACCAAGTCTCTTTCTAAAGGAATCCCTCTCTAGCCCTTAAGAAAATTTAAGGAGAGAAAATACAAGTCACACTCAGGAGGGACAGAACAACAGTTAACTGCTATTTTCTGTAATAGCCTGTTACATTGTCTTGTGGTGATGCTCTTTGATCTTTTAAGGCTGCCTTTAAATAGAAAAGAAAAGGACAGTGCAGTCATTAGTAGAATTTCTTTAGCTCAGCTAATCCGTCCTCTTTTCCCGCTTAGTAGACTATTCCTCTGACATATCATGGCTCACTGAGAGAAATCTGCCTCTAACACTTGATGTTCAACAAGTACTGCAGTCAGTCAGATTGAAGAGACAATATTCACCTTGTTAAATAGTGGTTCATTCTCTCAGATGGATACAGTCATGAGAACAGCAGAATGAGAAAGACAAGGGGAAAATGAGTATTATTAGGATCAGATTTTGAGCATAAAGGCCATGTCTGCTATTGCTGAGTTTTCATTACAGTATAGCCTGCAGGGAGTTGAGCTACTTGCCTCACAGGTTGTTTGAATCCATCGGTGCCTCCTCAGGAAAAAAAATGAGTATGTTCTTCTCCCACAATTTACAGCCTTGGAAACCACTAGCAGGTCAGCTATGAATTGTTTCCAACTGGACAATGAGTTAAGAATCCAGATTCAGAAAGTGAGTCAGTTATTGTTGTTAGGTGCCATCAAACTGAGTACAGCTCATAGTGACCAAATGAACAACAGCCCTGAACCCCATCCTATCCTGTGTCATCTTTATAATTTCTGACACACTTGAAACCACTGCTGCAGTCACTGTTATCAGCTCAACTTGTTGAGGGTCTTCCACTGCTTCACTGACCCTTCAACTTTCCAAGCATGATGTCCCTTGTGAAGGAATAGCTTCTCCTAACAAGATGCCCAAAGTATGAGAGACGATGCTTTGTTATCTTTGCCTCCAAGGAGATCTCTGGCTGCAATATTTCTAAGACATATCTGTTTGTTCTTCTGGCAGTCCATAGGTTATTCAGCCAATTAAAAATGCTAAACAGAGACTTGTACACCAATGTCCATAGCAAGATTATTCACCATTAAAAGAACATGCAAACAGCCCAAATATCAAGCCACAACAGAATGGACTGAGAAATTATGGTACATTCACATGATGGAATACTACACAGCAATGATTTTTACTACAGGAACAATGATTTTGTAAATCACTACCTAACTTGAGAGGGTCTGTAGAGCATTATGCTGGGTGAACTAACTCAGTCCCATAAGGACAAACACTGTATAAAACCATTATTATAGAATGTATACAGGAATCTAAAGGAAGGAGGAGAGGAGCAAAGGGATGAGGATAGGTGAGGGGGGCGGGGGGGTGTTAATCAGAGGATCACAATATTTAATGGGTGGAGAAAAGGATGGGTAAAGAAAATGGGAAAGATCCTGTGTGAAAAACAATGTATACAAACTTTGAAAGTAAACCAGTATGAAATAAAAATTTTATTTAAGAAAAAAAAATTAAGAAATCAGAGATGTATTCTACTCCATACCTATTTAATCTGTACGCTGAGATATTTTTTTAAAAAGCTGGACTCTCTGAAGAGGAATGTGGCACCAGGTTTGGAAGAAAACTCATCAATAACCAGTATTGTGCAGATGACACATACATACTTGCTGAAAGTGAGCAGGTCTTGAAGCAGTTGTTGCAGAAGATCAAAGTATGAAACTTTCAGTGTGGATTGCATCTCAATGTCAAGAAAACAAAGATTCTTACCAAAGGACCAAAAGGCAACATTGTGGGGAAGGAGAAGAGTCAACAACTGTCAGCAACTTCATCTTACTTGGATCCAGAATTAACACCATTGGTACCAGAAGTCAGGAAATGAGGAGATGCACTACACTGAGAAAATCTAGTTAGGAACCTCTCCAAATTATTGAGGAGTAATGATTTCAGTTTAGTACTAAGCTGTGTCTGATTCAGGCTGTTGTATTTCCAGTCACTTGCTATGCATCTGAGACCTGGAGAAGAAGAGTTTATGCCTTTGAGCTATGTGTTGGAGAAGAGTACTGAACATCCCATGGATGGGCAAAAGAACAAACAAAAATGTCTTGGAGAGGGTGCAGCTGGAGTGCTCTTTGGAGGCAAGGATGAGGAGGCTTTGCCTCACATACTCTGGGCATGTTGTTAAAAGGGGCTATTCCTTGGAGAGGGACATGATGCTTGGAAGGGTGGAGGGTCTGCAAAAGATAAGAAAACCCTTGACCAGATGATTTGACAAGGTGAGTGCCACAGTGGGCTCTAGTGTATCAGGATGGCACAGGATAGAGCTGGATTCAGATCTTTTTGTTCAGAGGGTTGCTATGAGTCATGTTTGGCTCACTGTCACCTAACAACAACAACAACCAGTAGATCATGAATTTGAACCCACAATCTGCTCCGCAAAAGAAAAAGGAAAGAATCTGCTCGTTAATATTTACAGCCTGAGGAACACTGCGGGAAGTTCTACACTCTCCTAGATCACGTGATGATGCTGTGTGCCTTGAGGTCAGAACCAACTCAAAGTCAACACTTCAGTGGGTTTTCAGAGGCATTTTAATCACATGGGAGTAGACTGCCTGGCTTTTTCCTGAAGAGCAACTGTTAGATTCAAACTGCATGCCTTTAGGATTGCAACCAGCTTCTTACCACTAGGCTAAAGGACCTTGAGGAATTAGAATTAAATCAATAGTAGTGTGTTTAGATTTTGGATATAGGGAAAAAGAATCAGAAAAGGAAAAGAAAGGAGAAAACAGGAAATTTTAGATAGTTTCAATGATCGGGATAAAAAAATTCTCTATCAGAATTGTAGAAAAAACCTGGAAAGAGTGGGAGAATAAGAGATGTTATCAGTGATATTTGTTTCTAAATGGATGTGGAGTAGAAAAATGCAGCCTCAACGATGACACTGAAATGTCTGGCTTATACATATTAGCCCTTAGCCAAACCAGACACCAGAATTCAGGTAGTACATTCATCACTGTTTTATCTGTGGACCACCAAAGTGGAAAGATCTAAGAGATACTTGGCATTTAGATATCATGTTTAGACATGCTGAGGAGACAAAAAATAATGGATATCAGAGTCATTAACGTGTAAGTAGTAGTTGAATTCATCAGCATGAATAGGGTTGTTCAAGGTGAGAGCATAAAGTGAAAAGATTAAAATACTGAGAAGGGAAAATTCATTTCATATACTTTGAGCATGTTATATGGAGGGACCAGTCCCTCAAGGAGAAATGCCACCCTTTTAAAGAAGAGGTCAACAAAAAAGAGGAAGATCCTCAAAGATATGGATTGACACAGTGACTGCAGCAGTGGATTTTCCAGCATGGATTTTGAGGATGGTGCTGGATTTGGGTGGGATTTCTTTCATCTGTACATAAGGTCACTTTAAGTCAAAGCCAACTCAAAAGTGCCTAACCAAAACAACAAAAATATTATTCCAAGAATGGCACGTAACAAGAATTAATCAGAGTCAGAGGAGTAGATGTTTGAACTAGCAGAGAGTCTCTAGAAAGCAAGGAAGAACTTGAGAAAGAAAAGTAAACAAAACTGGTGTAGAGTCTGAGTGGGATAGATAAGGTGAGTAAAGAAAGAATTAGTTACCTATATGTGAACCATTTTAATACAATATTGAAAGCAGAAGTCACACTGCAGAGGATTAATGAGTGTTTAGATGAGAATGTGGAAGAACCAGGTTTACATTATTGTAATCAGTTTGAAAGTAAAGGAGAAGACAAGTTATTAACTAGATGCTGATGAGGGGTTGTTTTCCCAAATAAGACAGAATTTTCCTTTGGGGCTTTTTATTGTTGTTGTTTAGTTTTTGTTTATTTTACATAAGTCTTATTTGAACATACTTATAAGGCAAAAGCTCAAATTCAAACTTAACTTCCATTAAGTTGGAAATGACATGAAGCTGATAGTCCAGTGGGTTTTCAGAAGATAGAAATTGCACAGGAAGAAATTGCTCATCTTTCTCCTGCAGGATTTGAACCACCTACCATTGGGTTGTCAGTGCAACTCCTTTGCTGTAAGCCACCAGAGCTCTCTATTTATAGAGCAGGATAATAAACATAATAATGGGTAATTAAAGATAGATAGGAAGGTATAAATTACTAACAAAATCTAGAAGGAACTAGTAACTCAGGAAGAACCACCTTTTTTTTTTTTTAAAAGTAAAGCCTTTTCCTTCCTGGAAATAGTAGTGAGGTTTGCAAAAATCTTGAAATCTAGGTGCAATGCCACCTGAACAATGATCCAATTTTAGATCCTGTAAGAACAAAGGACTAGTACTACTTTATGAAACCCATTTCTTTAAATGGGCAGCAAAGTCACTTTCATGCATATGAGGAAAATAAACCAGTAACCTATAGAAAAAAGATAAAATAGGAATGATATGCATGTTGGTGTCCTCGTGGTAGGGAGCTGCACTGCCATTTCAGACACATGCAATTTGAATCACTAAGTGCTTCAAGGGGAAAAGTGAACAGTCAACTCCTGTGCAATATGCAGCCTCTGACAGCCCCCTGGAGGGTCAACTATGGGTTAGTTCTGATTTATTGGTACACAATAACAATAACAATGCATCCTGTACTGAAGCAATAAATTCATACTCAACATGATTAATTTCTTGCACATAAAATCTTTTCTTTTTGAGAGTGTTATCCTCTCCGAATAGTTTAAATGTAATTTTCTAACCCACAAGTTACGTCTGTAGCAAAGCTTTGCTGATTGGTTTAACAACTGCTATTGTGTACAGCTCAATAGTAGGAACTCTTTTGGTCCCTTAGGGAAAGATATTCTCCTCAAAAATATAAAAGAGAAGCATACAGAATGGGTATGCTGAAAATGATTTCTGAATCAAATAACTTTTCTAATGTGATCTGACGTAATATGGCAGTGAGACAAAACATTTGTAGTCAGAACTATCCTAGGCCCTCTAGGATATACGTTTATTAAAGGAATGAAGTATTTCAAATGCAAATGTATTTTATAAATATTCAGTTCAACATATCAGTCCAAAGTAAAGGCCTACTCTCCATTTTAGAACAGCCCTTTTTGCGGGAATTCTTTCATGCTTCTTTTTATTGCCTCTTATTTTCTCAGATATTTGCTAAGTTCTAAGATATGCAGGGTAGTGGTATGGCCATGAAGGATAAAAAGCTTAAATAAAATAGAATTCTGTGGAAGAGACAAACTTCTAAGTTAATGATTAGAAAAGAATAGTATGTACACAGTTACAGTAAAATGGGAAGTTTATAGTCGATTAACTGTAAGGGAAAATGACACTATAGGGAAGAGCTGCAAAATGAGATGGTAAAAGCAATGTTTTCTTCAAGGAAATGTGGACATGATCCTTAAGAAAAATGAACCTAAATGACTCCTTGCCTAATATCATCCCTTCTTTGTTTACTATAGAGTAGCAACCTATCCATAGCTCACCTTCTGGGAGGTTTTCAGAGTTAGTTCGTATGAAACATTGCCCATCCTTCTCCTGTCTGTCATTCCTAGATGAGTTAATTACTCCAACTTATCACTATAAATATCTCAAAGATACAGAAGCTCACACAGCATCTACATGTGACCATAGGTCATGCTAAGCATAACTAGATAAAATTTTAGAATCCGAAAATACTTGAGTATTGTGAATGAAATCAACTTTGAAATTTTTACTGTAAATTCAGAAGTTAATTCTACATTTAAATTTGTATTGAATATGCACCTCTTTTTAGAGACCTTTTTAAAAGCAATTAGTTTGTGCTAACCCCTGAAGTTGCTAAGATTCAAATCACAATTCAGTTTCTCATTTAGAAAAAACTTACTATTTGTGGCTTTTAATACATGAAAATTTTTCTTCTTTTGCTCTTACTGCTAACTCTGCATAGAAATACTAAAACAATACCAATTAAATTTGATGTCATAAAACTTGTAGAATTAAAGTATATGTAGAAAAACCAGCAACATATCTGTATGCCTTCTAAAAATAACCAATGATTTATAATATATGCCTTTGGTGATTTAGGTAATAAATCTTAAAATAATTATTTTTTCACAAACTTTAGGTTTGCTAGAGTACAGATTTTATGAATAGAATTCAATAATTGGTCAAAGTTTTGCTTATATAAATGGTTTTATACATGGTTTAAACTGTCATTTATGCTTTATATTAAAGTTTTTGCAAGAGATCTATAATTTGCATCACAAAGAAATATTGACCCCAAAATTATCATACCTATTTTAATGGCAGAGTTTGTTTACAACATATATTAAACACTTAACTAACACTGATTAATTTTGCCCTAGCTGTATGAGAGACATGGGCATTCTGTCTTCACCTATTTGAAAAGAAATGTTTCTATCAATAAATGGGAACTCTACCAAATGTTTAAGTTGCTGTAAACTGACATTTCTGATTTTCAAGAAATAGCCAATTATTTGATAAGAAATTCAATTCACAAAATACCTAAGGTAAATTAAAATAATTTTATAAGAAAATAGTGTAATTTTTTCCAACTCACCTACAAGCTATTTTTATGAGATTTTAAAGCCACTATCTTAACAGGTGAACAAATAATATACACTGCATATATCAAATTACTAGGAGAATAAGCTATGCCTTTTAAATTGAAGGAAAAGAATTCCCCAAGCCTACTTGTTCTCAAAGCCATTTTCTTAAAGGTGATGGATGGAAGGGTAGAGAACTAACTCTTTTTCCCTCCACAACATTCTTAAAGAGCCTGATGAAAATCATATGAGAGAATTTTTCTCATTCCTTATTACTCAATGTTTTACTGCAAGTGAAATCAACTTAAAATTTGTATTAAGGAAATAATAACAAAAATGAAATAAAAAACATTAAAAAACTAAAAACCAACCCCACAACAAGCTACCAGCTTCTGTATTTGTCGAAGATAAGAGATGGGCAGTCCACATATATTTTCTCAGTTAAGTGTTGGGAAATCATAATGCATTAGGTTACTTATTTTTAAATGCCTGTAAATCTCAGGTTTATTTTTGCTTGTTTTTAAAGTATTGTCTTGAGTGTCTTTCTGAATCACTGCTGTACTTACGGATATAGCTGAATGGAACTCTCAGAAAGTGTAAGATGCAATAATACATTGTTGAACCCCAGCATTAAGTTTATAACATATAACGTTTCTGTAGGTTTAAGACTGACTGGACTTCAGACAGTATCAAACAATATCTATATGTTATGAAAATCTGGCATATAAAGGAAAGAACAATGAGCCAAACTGTTGTTGGGGACAGGGAAAAAAACCCAAAAGACGTAAAATACTCCAGCTGAATCACACTGTCCTTGAGAGAGGCAGAAACTAGGCAATCATGAAAGCAGCTGTATTTGAGTAAAAACTGACCTCAAGGATTGCTTTGTTATAATAGGTAGTCCCAGACACCTTATGTGATTTTCTGTTTCTATTGCAATGTTTTCAGTAACATATATGTAACTGGGAGCTACTCACTTGGTGAGAATTGTAATGAATTCGTCTTCCTAACACTTACTTTACTGTTAGAAAATGCTCTGGTAAGATGATAGGATTTGTGTCCTAGCAGTAATGCTTGGGATGCTTCTTGGTCATAAGACTGGCTCACATATTTATTTGGTATTTACACAAAATCATTTTTCCATTTAGTTTGCTTCCAAAGTTTGCTTAGTTCCATTCTTTTAATAGTAGACCAGGACTACATATTTTAATTATACAGGATAGCTTTTAGAGATTCAAAAGAAGATTGCTTTATATTCCAGAAAACATGCCAAATCCCCCTGTACCTGAATTTCTCTCTGCTTGATACAATATATCTGCTATAAGCTATTATAATAGCTTACCAAATCATAATTTACAAACAGGATAAAACCATGAAATGAAGGTGAAGTGTACCTTGTTTCTTTGTTATAACTGTAAAAAAAATTTTCCAAGTTAATAGCTTGGTATATTGGTTTGTATTTAGTTATAAGTTCTTTTGTAACATTGATTGATGATATTTTAACAGCTGAAATTAGACAAAAATAAGCTGATTCTTAAGTCTTGTCTTGGAAAGTAGGCAACAAAATGTCATCTGGTTACCTAAGCTAATTGTTTTTTTCTTTTGCCCTCAAATTCACTAATTAGCGTGTCTCCCCAAGACATAAATGATGCTTAAAGGAGAATAAAAGAGAAAGTAACTGTGAAACATTAAATTTTTAATTGAAAAATGACATCCGTATAGAAACACTAGATCTGTTGTTCCAAAAAAAAACTTGGTGTGCTTGGATAATTGACAGTTAGGAAAATATAAAAACACTTCAAGTAAGGCACAATGCAATATGCAAAGATTTTATTCTTGTTGATTATGTTTTGTTTTTACTCTATTTATAAGAGAACCAATGGGCCTATTTTTTTATAGGTCTGTTAAAGATTATCATAGACCTTGAAGCTATATATATATATATATATATATATATATATATATATTCTGGTATTGTATATCATATGATATTATCTGATTTATGAAATTCTCATTTCTGAAGGATATTTTTTTTTCTGAAGAATATTTTGACATGCCTTGCATCTCATTGCTGTAACCAACAAAGGCTTTGCTATCAAGCTTGACAAGTCTTTTATTTACATGCATGTTATGCCTTTCAATAAATTTTTCCATGTATAAGAACTTTCCTTTGTCTCATTACAATTTCCTAAACTGCGTAGAGTTTTGCCTTTGATATTAAAGATTAAAGAAACCAGAAAAGATAAATGTTATCTTGTTTGATATTTGCCTTGTAGTAAGCAAAATGCATGTAAGATGAACGAAAGCAAATTTCTCTTGCAACTGCAAAGTAATACGGTTTATGGTCTCTTTGCAGCTAGATCCTGAAGCTAGTACCATTCTCAAAGAACTTCAAGTTAAACTCAATGGGGTTCTGGATGAACTCAGTGTCACTTATGGAGAAAGGTAAATAGCTGAAGTTATTATTATCCTCAATATGCTTATGCTTCCCTTAGTAAAAAACTATATGCTTCCAGTGCCATTTTTCTCCTTTGGCTAAATCCATTTTTTTTTATAATTTTGATGAGCATTTACAGAGATTTTGGACTTCCATTTATTCATTGCTTCACTTCTCTCCCCGCCCAGCCCTTCCCCCCCCCCCCCCCAGTTCTCTCCTCTCTTTCAAAAGTAAAAGAAACACTCCTTCCCTGGTACACGATCCCCCTGTACTCCTCCCACCGCCCCAAGTACATTCCACTATGCAACCTTAATTGTGAACTCTTGTGATAACCATAATACCCTATCATACATCGCTTTTAAATTATT
>NW_006399975.1:3784488-3790836 GCF_000299155.1 Elephantulus edwardii
AGCCACAAACTGGGAAAAAGTATTTGATAATGACATGTCAGATAAGGGACTTATATCCGGAATTTGTAAATTACTTGCACCACAACAAGATAAAGGTGAATAATCCAATAGAAAAATGGGCACAGGATATGAACAGACACTTCACCAAAGAAGACATTCAGATGGCCAACAAGCACATGAAGAAATGTTCTAAATCCATTTACTTTTAAAACCTAGTTTAAGCACCATCTCCTCTGGAGGTCCTTCTCTAACCCTTGTTAGAGTCCTTCTCTAACCCTTCTTCTCCTTGTCTAGTAGAGAATTCTTTCCCCCTGTTTACCCGTACCCTCTGCATCCTTCAGTCGACCAGCACAAGATTTCTTTCTGGTTTATGTGCTTGCTTCTCTCCCTTTACTATATATTTTGTGAAGACAAACTCCTCTTTGACTCTGAATTTTAATTCCAGCCTCTAAAACAGCAGACTAACTGTTGAATGAAGAAGAGAAAGGAAAAGAAGGGAAACTTTACATGCCTACGACATGTGATTTGTGCTTATTTCATACACCATTGAGACTGCACTTGAGAATAACTCTAACCTTCAAACAAATTCTGAATTCTTGGGTTTGTTTTTAGTTGCCACTGTGTCGGCCTCATGACAATCCCATGTGGCACAGCATAGAACAGCTCAGTAGGGCTCATCTTAGCTATGATGTTTATAAAAGGAGCCTTGATGGTTCAATGGCTAAGCTCTCGCATGCTAACCAGAAGATTGGTGGTTTGAATATACCTAGCAACTCTGCAAGATGGGCTCCTGTAAATATCACAGCAAAGAAAACCTGATGGGGAAGTTATACTGTAGCATTCTCCATTGTGAGAGGATTTGGAATTGGCACCACAACTCAACAATGGCAATTATGTTAGCAGTGCAACATGCTACAGAGTACATCACCAGAGGGCCAACAATAACTACCTTAATTGAAGCAATTTCCCAGGGCTTTCTTCCACAGAACTCTTGGGTAGATTTGAAGTACCAACATTTATATCTGCTCATTACACATATTTGCTCCACTGTATCATCTGTGGGCAGAAATTTGGAAATGAAGATATTTAACTCTGTGGATCATAACAAAACATGGATAACATTAAGATTAATGGTATCCAAGCACCCTTAATTGTGCTCATGTGAGACCTATGCATAGACCAAAAAGCAATTTCTCAGAAGAACAAGAGAACACTGCATGGTTAAAATCAGGGAAGGTGTGCATCAGGACCATATCCTTTCTTCATTCTTATTCAATCTGGATGCTGAGCAAATTATTTGAGAAGTTGGATTGTGTGAAGCAGAATAATGTAGCCCAAACATTGGTGGAAGAGTCATCAACAACCTTGGTTGCAGAAAATAAAGAAGACTTGAGACAACTAGTGTAGATAAAATATTACAACCTTCAATATGAACTACATCTCAACATTAAGAAATAAAAAATCCTCACTAATGTAACAATAGACAATATCCCAGTAGAAAGCAGAAAATATTGAAATTGTCCAAGATTTCCTTTTATTTGGATCAACAGTTAACACTCACAGTAGCAGCAGACAAGAAAGCAAAAACATATGTTGAGAAAATCTGCTGTCAAAGATTCCTCCAAAGTGCTGCTCCAAAGTGTTGAAGAGTTATGATGTATGTTTAAAGAGTAAGTCACGCCAGATTCAAACCACAGTACTTTCAATTGCTTCCTATGCATCTGAAAGTTGAACAGTTGATAAGAAGTAAGAAAAGAATTTATTTTTTAAGTTGTGATGTTGGAGACTGGTATTGAATATCGCATGAACAGCCAAAAGAATAAACAAACCTGTCTTAGGAAGTGCAACCAGATTTTCCTTAGAAGCAATGATAGTGAATTTTTCTCTTACACATCTTAGGCATGTTACCAAAAGGGATCATTCCTTGGAAAAAGACAGCATGCTGGGAAAAATGGGCAAGGGGTTGGGGGCGGGGACTCTAAGAAATAGAATATTGCCCTCAATAAGATAGAATGACTCAGTGACTTCAACACTGGGCTCAAGCATGGCGAGACTGTGGAGATGATGCATGATAGCATAGAATTCCAATCTGTTGTTCATAGCAACATCATGAATACTAGTAGACTCAACAGCACATAACAGCAAAACATATAAACACCTGCCTATCAGTCATGTGATTCTAATGAAAAGAAAATTCACTCTAACAAACCTTGATTTTGATTCTATAGATAAAAATCATCATCTGGTCATCAAAAGCTGAAATAGGAAAGCAAATTCATCTTTGATGAGGTTCATTCATTTAATACAGGAATTGCATTGAATATTAACAAAGTATTAACTTATATTATGTGTTGAATTCACTAATGAGACTTTAATAATTGCTCTCAGGGTATCTATTTGTAAAAGAATTCTACTTCTCATTTAGGTTGTGGTTTAGAATGCTACATTCTTGATCAAAGTTATTAGCTTAGTTACAGAATTTTTAATTTAAAAAAAGACAGAAAATGTTATTGCACATAAGATAATGGGCAGAGTTAATACACACACACATACATGTATACACACACACACACACACACACACACACACAGAGCTATTTATAACCTAGTGATATTCTGATGTTCTTTTTAGATCTCACCTCCAAATGAGTTACTGAATCATATGAAATATGGATGCTGCTGTATTGTGCATAGAGTGGGTTTCTTCCCTTCTCTTTTATGTTTATAGCTGACCAGAATGATCTTGTATCTTGAATTTAGAGAGAAATAGGCAATTTGAAAATTATTTCTTGTTCAGGGTTTGTGAGGCAGACTTCTGAGTGTTCACAGGCTCGAACTTGGGGTGACACTAGGTAATACGATTTTTGCTAGTCATTTTAGGCTTGTATATCTTTATTCTAACAGGGATTCATGTGGTTAATAGAAAGACTGTTGTCTTCAGTAGAGAAGGTAAAATGAATGATTATTTGTATCAATAGTAAGAAAATATAAAAGAGGAAATGCTGGAGATGATCAGAACTTTATTGAAAAAGAGATTACTAATCAGGATAGAAATTAGAATATAAATAAAAAATATGTTTTCAAATTGATTTCTAGAATATATACAAGTCATTCTGTTAAACAAGCTCTTTTTTGAGATCCTATTTAGGAGAGTAGGCTGGAAATAAAATTATAGTTGTGTTTTATATAATTATACAAATTAATTTTCTAGAATTTCCAGGAAATATGGACATACTACCATTAGAAGTCAGGAGTTGTGGCCCTAGGGTAATGTTTGAAGTGACTTTTTATCACATGATGCTGAAATTCATTGCTACTTTTTTAAATATAGGAAATAGCTTAGTACATCCATAAAAGCTAGAATTATTTCATTTAAACACCCCCCATGCCATACTTTCGTTACAAAAAGAGCAATTATTGTGTTATTGCTTATATATTACACCACCAGTCAGCTCTGCATCACACAAAGGCAGGTTTGATAGGAGTCCATCATGATTAGCATGATTATGCTGATATCAAACTGGATAATCTTAGTCTGGTTCCACCATCTGTAAGGCCTAAATTAAGCCTGTGGCTCTAAAATTAATCTCACAATTAACTGGCAAAACTCTGTTTTGTATGATGTTACTGAAATCCACAACTAAATAATTTCACTAAATGTGGTTGGTAGAGCAACTCTGTAGGAATGACTGACTAGAACCCAGCCATACTCCTGAACCCTGGTTTCCTGGACTCATGATGTGCACACAGGGCTCCAGCCTGAGAAGGGAAGCCACAGAAAAGTTGCCACCCAACCACTTTCTGAATTACCAAAGGCAGCTCTTCTTCTCTACTCTGATTAGGTCTAGAAACTTACATGACAACACAAATTATTTTTACAGCCAACACTAAAGGAAACCTGTTATAGGACCCCTCTTTAAAACAAAGATGTTCTTAGGAGTTAACATCTGCTGAGAGTCACCACAATCCCAAAGAATGATGAGACAGCCTTTCATAAATTTATGAATGTGGCAACTTCAAGCTGCTTTGAAAGAATTGGCAAAAAACAAGGCCTTAGCAATTGATAAAACACTACTTAACATATTTCAACAAACGGACACTGCCATGGATACACTCATCATGTTGTGCCAAGAAGTCTAGAGGACAACCACCTGGAAACAGATTAGATGAGATCCATATTTGTTACCATGCAAAAAACCAGTGACCCAACAAACTGTGGAAATTATTGAACGGTATCATTAATATCACATGCAAACAATATCCTGATTAAAATTACCCAAAAATGAATTGAGCATCACCTCAACAGAGAACTGCCAGATGTGCAGGCTGGGTTTAGAAGAGACCGTGGCACTAGGGGTATTATAGCCAACATGAGATGGATCTCAGCTGAAAGCAGAGAGTACCAGAAGAATGTCTTTCTGTGTTTCATTGACTATGCAAAGATGTTTCACTGTGTGAATCACAACAAACTGTGGCTATATTTGAGAAGAATGACAATTCCAGAACACTTGATTGTGCTTATGTGAAATCTATACTTGGATTAATCAGCACTTATTAGAAGAAGGGAGCAAGGAAACACTGCATGGTTCAAAGTCAGGAAAGATATACTCTAGAGATGCATCATATCTCCATACTTTCTTAATCCATATGAGGAATACATCATAGAGGAGGCTGGGCTCTATGAGGAGGAATGTGGCATCAAAATTGGAGGAAGACTCATCAGCAACCTTTGTTATGCAGATGACACAACTCTACTTGCTGAAACTGAGGACGACCTGAAGCACTTGCTGCAGAAGGTCAAGGATTGTAACCTTCAATATGGATTGAAGCTCAATGTCAAGACAGCAAAGATTCTCACCACTGGGCCAATAGGCCGCATCATGATCAACAGCTAAGAGATTGAGATTGTTAACACCTTCAGCTTACTTTGTTCCCCAATCAACACTCTTGGTACCAGCATCCAGGAAATAAATCAAAAGAACAAATTGCACTGGAAAAAATCTGCTGTCAGGGACCTCTCCAGAGTACTGGAGAGCATGATGTCAGTCTGGAGACTAAGCTGCACCTGATCCAGGCTATAGTCTTTACAATTACTTGCTATGCATCAAAGAACTAGACAATAATGAAGGAAGATAAAAGAATCAATGCCTTTGAGTGTGGTACTGGAGAAAATTATGGAATGTACCATGGACTGCTAGAAGGAAAAACAGGTTTATCCTAGAGAGGATAAAATAAGGGGGCTTCTTGGAGGCAAGGATTCTGAAGCTTTGATATACTTTGGGCATGTTGCAAGGAGGGGCCAGTTCTTGGAGAAGGACATCATACTTGGGAGTGTGGTGGAAGAGTGAAAGTGATGAAGATCCTGGATGAGATGGATTGACTTAGTGACTGGGGTAGTGGGAATAGGTGTGTCAGAGACAATGAAGTTGGCTCAAGATAGAGCAGGGCTCAAAGCTATTGTATATAGAGTCACTATGAGTCACAGGCGACTTCACAGCACATAACAACAACAACATGGGACTACACTGTTATAATATAAATTTGATCATATTGAAAAGAAAAAAGATAAGAAAGAACAACATAAGAACAGACTAGTACTATTGTTATAAAACAAAAATTGTGCTGATTTTCAAAACACGTACCGCTTAAAAGTTGTCTACTTGCACACATATAGTTTGCCTTTTGGTTCTGTGGTTTATGACTTTTTACATTCTTATTATACTAGTTTATTTACAAAATTTGGATACATTGGTTTTCACACCAGATTCTTCTAATTTCCCTCACCTCTAACCCATCAAATTGTACAACCCCATGATTAATACACCCCCCTCCCCCGCCCACATATCCTCATCCCTCTGCTTCTACCCCCACCCTTGGATCCCATACTCATTCTACAATAATGGTTTTATAGAATATATGTCTTTGTGGGACTGAGTTAGTTCACTCAGCATAATGATCTCCAGTCCCTCTCAAGTTAGGTAATAATTTACAAAATCATTGCTCCTGTGTGCTGCAAAGTGTTCCATTATATGAATGGACCATAATTGCTCCATCCATTCGATTGTGGTTGGATGTCTAGGCTGTTTCCATGTTCTTGCAATGGTGAATAATGCTGCTATGAACACTGATGTACAGATCTCCATTTGAGCCTCAGTTCTCATTTTCTTGGAGTATGTTCCAAGCAGTGGATTAGCTGGGGTACCAGAGACTAGCTGGTTTAAGTCAGTGAACAATTCATAAACAGCTCACAGTAACTGTTCTCTGAGTTTTTAGCTCCTTAGATGCTTACAAAGTTGCTTACCAAGAGACTACTTTCACATAAAAACCCCAAACCATTGCATACTCCTAC
>NW_006399975.1:3791216-3827345 GCF_000299155.1 Elephantulus edwardii
AAAAAAAAAGACAAAAATAACCATGCAAATTCACATACAAAAACTCAAGAATCTCATTACTTCATTACTTTCAGAAAGTATTTACTGGGCATGCTTTGATAGAAACTTAAAGTTTTCTTCAATAAAGAAATAGTAAAAAGAAAAAAAAGATATTTTTCTCAGGTGAATCTATCAAAATTTGAGAGAAGAAAGATTTTTGTGTTTTAAAGGTAGAAGGCAGTCACTGTGTGTTACAACCTAAGAACTCATCTTCAGTGTGTCTGATCCCACCCACAGAGCGGACTTCTGTTTTCGGTTGATAATAAAAGTCTATTTTAAGACCTTACTCTTCACATTTTTAGAAACTAAGTGTCATACCTTCTGCTCATTCTATCTAGCCTTTTCCCCCCATTGATTTGAGAATCATAGCAGTAGAAAGTAGTAATTTTAAAAAGTCATTATTTCTACATTCAGTGGGCTTATTTACAAATTAGTGGTAAAGGCTATACCTGAATTGCCACTTATTTACTTTTTATAGTGCACCACTACCTTCATGGGCCACCACTATAACCTCTCTCTCCTTCCCTTTCTCCACTATTCCCACCACTACCTCAACTACTACCAAATCTAGTCCAGCCAGATGGCATCCAAATAGTCAAGGATTCTTCTGAGCCAGAACCAAATGAAGTCAGTCACCTCGTTAGGGTAGAATGAAACAGACTTATGCAATGGAAGGTATCTAATGTTTGCTTTGATTCAGAATTTATGCTTCTTATTTTTAGCTTCCGGCTTATAATTGAAGAGTGCATAAAACAAATGAGTTTTGAACTAAATCAAATGCGGTCAAATGGAAGTACCACAAGTAATAAGAACAGTGCAGCAATGGATGCAGAGATTGTATTAAGACCACTCATGGACTTCTTAGACAAAACGTAAGTTTTCTACTCATTTTTATCTTCATCTATATAACCACCTTCTATTATTCTACACTTGACTGATACAGTTTTAAGAGGGAAAAATGTTTCCCTCTGTTCAACATACTTTAAAGAAGAATTTACAGACTATATTAACTAACTAAAAACTTTTAAGTCACGAATAGATGAAAAAAAATTCTGGAATTAATCCATATGGGAAAGGAAAAATATAAAGTAAATAAATACTGGTAACTAAGGAGGTCATTGTTCTGAGCCAGATGATAAATTTACGAAATTTTTCTCCTTGAGAAGAAAAATACATTGTTTGCATCCTCCTGAACATAGAGAAAGACTGGGTTGACTTAAGAATATTTGATTTCCTGTCAGAAGCTTGCTGAGGAACAGAATAGCACAAATGTGACTAGAATGAATTTCAGTCAGAGGCATGAAAATTGTTGCTCTTCCCAACTTTCCTTAGCTATTTATTTTATGTCCACTGTATTAGACACTGAGTCATAATTGAAAACAAAGTAAAAATCCCAGGTTAAAATGTAGTTGGGGGCAGGGTAAGGGGAATGTCATTCGGAAGTGGATGTGTGAGAGTGGAGGCTAAGAAAAATGTTCTTTACTAGCAGTGTGGGCTCCTGTTTGTTTGCTTGTTTGTTGAAGCTCCTACTCAGTCTCTGGGAGGTCTAGCAACCTAGTACATAGGTTGCTGCACTGCTGACCCAAAGACAGAACCTCTCTGTTCTCAAACTCGCCAGGCCCTCCCAGGATATAGATAGGAAATGTTTTCCCATGCAATTCCTAGCCTCTCAGAAGCCCACTGGAGAGTCAGCCATGAGTCATTTCTGACTCAAATGCAAAGAGTGAGTTTACACAGACCTCTACCCACAAGAGCTCCGATTTTTTTAATTGGTTTATGATCAAGGTACCAATGTTTTAAAATGTGTTCTCAAAAGTAAGTCATTGGCCTAAAGCAAATTTGAGTTGAGGATCTAAAAAACTAGAACTGAAAACAGAAAAGAAAGTAATGAATAAGTTTGAACAGACAATATCAAAGAGCAGAGCAAGAAGACAAAGCAAAATATTATAAAAAATATATGTGGGGAGAGAAGTGCAGCAATGAATGAATGGAAATCCAAAATCTCAGTAAATGCTCATTAAAATTATTTAAAGAATTAAAAAAGATAATATATATATATATGTGTGTGTGTGTGTGTGTGTGTGTGTGTATATGCAAAGAACTGGAATCAATAGAACTGACTCAGCATTCTTCAAGCTGGAAGAACTTAAAAAAAAAATTCAAGCCTCAAGGTACAATACTGAAGAATACTGTGAGCAAAATCTTTAATGACCTAGGAAGTATCAAAAGAAGATGAAAAAATACAGAGACACAGAACAACAACAACAACAAAATAGTTGACATTTAACGATTTTAGGAAATAATATATGATCAAAACCAAAAATAATGAAGGAAGAAGTACAATAGACACTGAAGACACTGGCAAAAAATAAGGCTCAGGAATTGATGGGATACCAACTGATATGTTTAAGCTAACAGATGCAGAACTGGACATGCTCACCAGTCTGTATTAAGCAATTTAGAAGGCAATTACCTGGCCAACTGATTGGAAAAGATCCATATCTTTATCCATGCATCCCCAAAAGTGATCTAAAAGAATGTGAAAATTATCAAATAATATGGTAATATCACATACAATGGTGTAGAGATTGAGATTGCACACAGCTTTAGTTTGCTTGGCTCCACAGTCAACAGTCTTGGCACCAGCAGCCAGGAAATTAAAAGGCACATTGCCATGGGAAAGTCTGCTGTTGGGGACCTCTCCAAAATACTGAAGAGCAATGGTGTCTCTCTGGAAAGTAAGGTGCATCTGATACAGGCCATAGTCTTTGCAATCACTTGTTATGCATCAGAAAGTTGGACAATGACCAAGAAGGATAGAAGGAGAATTGATGCCTTTGAGCTGTGGTGCTGGAGAAGAGTATTGCGAGTACCATGGACAGCTGGGAAAACAAACAGATTCATCCTGGAAAGGATTAAACTGGGCTGCTTCTTGTAGGCAAGGATTCTGAGGCTCCGTCTAACATACTTTGGACATGTTGCAAGGAGGGACAGGTCCTTCGAGAGGTACAGCATGCTTGGTAGGGTGGAGGAACAGCGCAGGAGGGGAAGACCCTCTATGAGGTGGATTGATTCAGTGACTGGGGTAATGGGGATGGGAGTGTCAGAGACACTGTGATTGGGACAGGACAGAGCAGAGTTTAGGGCTGTTGTACATAGGGTCACTATGAGTCGCAAGCGACTCGATGGCACATAACAACAGCATCACATGCAGATAAAATTTTGCTGGAAATTATAAAAAAAAATCCAAAACAGAACATCAAAAGAGAACAGAATATGATACAATCTGGATTTAAAAATTGACATAAAATTAGGGATATCTTTGGTAACATTAGATGAATCTTGGCTGAGAGTAGAGAATATGAGAAAAAACCTCTATATATGTTTTCTTGACTATGCAAAGTCATTTGGTTGTGAGGATCATAGCAAATTATGGTCTATATCAAGAACAATGAATATTTTACTTATGTGAAACCTTATATGAACCAGGAAGCTATTGTGAGAACATAGAAAGTGGGCCTTACCTCGTTTAAAATCAAGAAAAGTGTTCATCAGGGTTGTATCCTTCCTCCATACCTGTTCAATCTAGATGCTAAGGAAATCATTTGAGAAATAGAATTTTGTAAAAGAAATGCAGCATCAGAATCTGGGGAAGACTCATCAACAACTTGCATTATGTTGGTGACTTGATGAAAATAAAGAGATTTGAAACACTTGCTGCAAAACATCAAAGACTATAGTCTTAAATATAGCTTACATCTCAGTTTCAAGACAACAAAAATCCTCACCACTGAGCCATAGGTAACATCATGATAGACGGAGAAAATACTGAATTTGTCAATGAGTTCATCTTGTTTGGATCCACGATCAACACTCTTGGTACCCAGAAGTCAAGAAATCAGAAAATGCATTGCATCAGAAAAACGTTCTGTCAAAAACCTCTTCAAAATGCTAAGGAGAAATGATGTCAATTTAAAGACTAGGTGCACCTTATCCAAACAGTGATCTTCTTAATTACGTGCTATACACCTATAATCAGAGAGTTGGACAATGACTAAAGAGGATAGAAGGAGAATTGATGCCTTTGAGCTTTGGTGCTGGAGAAGAGTATTGAGAGTGCCATGGACTGCTAGGAAAACAAACAGATTCATCCTGGAAAGGGTTAAAGTGGGCGGCTCCTTGGAGGCAAGGATTGTGAGGCTCCATCTAACATACTTTGGGCATGTTGTAAGGAAGGACCGGTCCTTGGAGAGGGACATCATTCTGGGTAGGGTGGAGGGACAGCGCAGGAGAGGAAGGCCCTCTATGAGTTGGATTGATTCAGTGACTGGGGTAATCGGGATGAGTATATCGGATGACGGTGCAATTGGCCTTGACTCTCTGCAGCAAGCGCTTCATGTCCTCCTCAGTTTCAGCAAGCAGGCCTGTGTCATTGCATAACCTAGATTGTTGATAGATCTTCTACCAGTCCTGACACCACATTTCTCCTCATAGTGTCCATCCTCCTGTATAATCTGTTCTGCATACAGGTTGAAAAGATATGGAGACAGGACACATCCCTGACATATATCCTTCCCAATTTTGAACCATGCTGTTTTCTTGCTCTGTTCTAACGACTGCCTCTTGGTCCAAGTACAGGCTTTGCATTAGCACAATCAAGTGTTCTGGGATTCCCATTTTTCTCAGAGTCAGGCACAGTTTGTTATGATCCACACAGTCAAATGCCTTTACATAATCAATGAAACACAGATAGACATTCTTTTGGTACTCCCTGCTTTCAGCATGTTGCTAGGAAAGGATATTCCTTGGAGAGTAACCTCATGCTTAGAAAGTTAGAGTGTCAGCAGAAAGGAAGACGACCCCCAACCAGGTGGATGGACACCATGAGCATAGCAAGGGGTTAAAGTATGTCAGAGATTGTGAGGGTGGAACAGGATGGGACAGGGTTCAGATCTATTGTTCACAGGCTCTCTGTAAGTTGTACTCAGTGGCACCTAACAGCAAGAACAACACCAACATAAGAAATAAGCACTTATTGAAAGTGTTTAGTGTGGAGGATAAAAGATTACAGGCTTCAGAATGGATTGGACCTTAATATTGGTAAAACAAAATCCTCACAATTGGACCAATAGGCAACATCATGATTGCTGCAGCTATTAGGTGCTGCCGAGGTGAGTATGACTCATAGTAAGCCTAGGAACAGATGACATGAACACTGCCTTATCCTGTGCCATTCTCATCACCTCTCACACACTAGAGTCAATTGCTGAAGCCATAGTGTCTGCCTATCACATTAGAGGGAGTCTCCTACCATGCGATTACTGCCTCTGAAAACCTGCTAGAGGGTTGGCTGTGGGTCAGTTTAGACTCAATGGTACACTACAAAAACAATTCTTCAAGCTAAACAAAAAGAAATTCTTAGAGTTAAAACAGAATACAAGCTTGAAAGTTACTATTAGGAGGGGTTTTTTTTAATTTTAAAAAGGAAGTCAGATATTGACTGTTCTCATGTTTTTAACAAGAGGAGAAATAAGGAATAGAAAAGAACTTAAGGATTCAAATGACAATCTCTACAGAGAATCAGTCAAAAGTTTCATTTTTTTTAAGTGTTTAAAGACGAGTAAGGTTTAGTTGTATGAAGATGAGAGATAGCTATTCCAGGAGTAGGGAAAACAGTGTGCTTTTATTTTTATGGAAATAGGATTAACTATATGAAATAAAATCTCTATTACCAGCTCACCTACCTGGACTTTGAAAACTGTTTGTTGACTGATTGTGTGGTTGGCCAGTCTATGTAGCTCATGTTTTACTATATGTACTGCTCAGCTTGCATTGTCACGTCAATTGACTCTGACAAAATTAAAGAAGCAGTACTAGGCTTACCTCACTTATTTACTAATTTTGTTTTGAGAAAAATCTCCCTAGGAATCATGTTGTAGTATAAATGTATAGCTCTCATTATTTGTGGATATTCTTCCTACTTAAATAAAACATATTCCATTATGTTTCACTTAACTCCACCAAGACCTTATCACTCTACAAAATTGAAGAGTTGTAAATTCCATTCCCAGTGGATGTAAATGTCATTAAATATTGCAAATATATTGGTTATTTTATTCTTGTTTCAGCTCTAAGATGGGTTAGAATGTCAAGTGCAAAAATTGAAAATAGAAACAAGGTAAATTCTTACATTGAAAATTTCAAAGAGGAAATTATATGTCTGTGGCAAGAGTTGTCAAATCTCAAATCTGAGGATAGATGTAGTCTCTTCATGATACAGCTTCATGGAGTCAAAGGTGACAAAGTTTCATATTTTGAAGAATGTTGCATTAGGATCTGAAGAAGACTTATTATCAACATGTGTTACAAAGATGACACAACCCTGCTTGCAGGGTTTGCTTTGATAATTTCCAGAATGTGGAAATTATCAAACAATATCATTAATATAATATGGAAACAAAATTTTCTGAAGGTAATTCCGAAAATGACTAGAACAGTTCATTGACAGAAAAATGCCAGCAGTTCAAACTGGGTTTAGAAGAGACCATGGTGCCAAGGATATTCCTGGTTATATCAGGTGGACCTTGGGTAAAAGCAGAGTATACCAGAGAATATCTATTTATATTTTATTGACTATGCAAAATCACTTGACTGTGTGGATCATAGTAAACTATAACTAAAATTGTGAAGAATAGGAATCTTAGAATACTTAATTATATTTAGACGAAACCTAAACCTAGACCGAGAAGCTGTTGTGTGAACAGAGTAAGGGAACACTTCATGGTTTAAAATTAAAAAATGTGTCTATCAGGGCAATATTCTTTCTCCATACCTATTCAATTTGTCAGAAACTTCTCCTAAGTCTTGAAGAGCAAGGATATCTGTTTAAATACTAAGATGTGTCTGATTCAGGTCAGGATCTTTCAATCACCTGTTATGCATCTGAGGACTTGACAATGAATAAGGATGACAGAAGAAGAATTGATGTCTTTGAGTTATGGTGTCATAGAAGAGTATTGAATGTCTCACTGACTAAAACAAAAACAAAAACAAACAGATATGTTTTGGGAAAAGTGAAACCAAGATGTCCTTGGAGGCAATAATGGTGAAGCTTCATCTCACACACTTCGGGTGTGTTATTAGGAGGATGTATGGTTTTGGAAAGGGACATCATCATAGGAAGGTGAAGGATCAGAAAGTTGGAGGGTCAGCTAAAAAGAGATTGACCTTCATTGAGTTATATGTATCAGTGACTTCAGCAATGGGCACTAGTGTGTCAGGAATGGTAAGGAAGGTGGAGGATAGAACAAGATTCAAATTTGTTGTCGTCAGTAGTGTTGGTATGATTCACACAAAACATGACAGTACCTGACAATACTCAAGTGAGAATGTTGCATTAGGATCTGAAGAAGACTTATTATCAATCTTTACAGAAAATCCCTGTTGGTCCAATGGTTAAGCACTCAGCAGTTATTGAGAGGTCAACAGTTTGAACCCACGAGCTGCTCTGCAGGAAGATGTGATAATCTGTTTGCATTAGGATCTATAGTCCTGAAAATCCTGAGGCAGTTCTGCTCTGCCGCATAGGGTTCTGTGAATTGGAATCTACTCAACAGTAGGTTTTATTTTACAGATTTAAACTTTACAAGTACTATCAGACCTTTACAAAGCCACTGGTAAGTTTGAACTATCATAGTTTTGGTTATCAGTGCTGCATTACCACTCTATTTCTAAAATACTATCCTCTGTTAATCAGGCCTAATTCATTCTTACTAGAACTCTCAAAAAGGCCAATGTCATATCATTGTGGTTATTATATTGTTGTTAAGAGCCATTGAGTTGAGTATGACTGATTCATAGTGATGTTATGAATAGTAGATCTAAACTCTGTCCTGTCTTGTGCCTCCTTGTCGCACACACTGTATCAATCCAGCTTAGCAAGGATTTTCCTCTCCTTCACTGAAACTCCTCCTGTTCAGGAGGTATTCAGCAGGGTATCCCTTTTCATTGAATAGTCTCTCCTAACAACATATCCAAAATATGCAAGAAGCTTTGCCATCTTTGCCTCCAAGGAGAATTCCAGGTGCACTTTCTTCAAGACAAACCTGTCTGTCCTTTTGGTAATCTATGGGACATTCAGTACCCTTCTCCAACACCACAACTTAAATGCATCCATTCTTTTCCTGTCATTCTTATTCATTGTCCAGCTCTCAAATGCACAGTAATTGGAAAAACTGTGGCTTGAATTAGGCACACTTTAGTATTTAAAGTGACATCATTGCTCTTGAAGACTTTGCCGAGATCCCTTACAGAAGGCATTTCCAATGCTATCCATCTCCTATCTCCTGATGGCTAGTACCAAAGATGTTGATTGTGGGACCAAAATAGTTGAAATAATTGAAAATATCCATCTTTCCCCCCCATATACCATGTTGTTGCCTATTGGTGCAGTCTGGTGGCCAAGTGGTAAGAAGCAGCTGTGCAGTTCAAATCCACCAGCTGCTCCATGAGTGGAGGATGGGCAGTCTCCTCTTGTACAATTTACTGCTTCTAAAAACCCAACGGAGTATCAGTTATAAGTTGGTTCTGACTTGACAGTACCCATCATGATGAATTCAGTAATTAGTTTTATGGCACCATTTTTGTGTCCTAGTGCTGCTCTAACATAAGTACCATACCTGGATGACTATAAAGAATAGAAGTTTATTTTCTCACAGTTCTGAGCACCAGAATTTCTAATAAGATCCATCTTGTTGTTTTTGTGTACCATATAGTTGGAACCAACCCAAAGCTGACCCTCCAGCAGATTTTCAGTGGCAGTCATCACATGGGAGGAGATTGCCCATCCTTCTCCCACAGAGCAGTTGGTGGCCTTCAACCAAGTGCCTTTGGAATTGCAGTACAGCTTCTTGGCATTAGGCCACCATATACCTATCTAGTCATTAGTCCCAGAGTTTGCTTGTAGAAGATCCTCACATAGCATCTGTCTTCCTGATTCTGAAAGTACCTCTTTCCAGTCTGCTTTTTATGCCTCAGAAATGATTATGTTTAGGACACAATCTATACTGGTAGGCTTATTAGCCTTCCAAAGAAAGGCTTATTTTCAAATAAGATTACATTGATAGATATAAAGGTTAGAATTCCAACATATTTTACAAAGACAAAGATTATTTTATGTTGGGTTGCTTACAAAATTTGTGTATGTTGTGTTTCACATTAGCCTTCATTTACATTGTTTCATACTATTGTTCCCATTCATTGCATTTTATAAAATTAGCCACCATTGAAATATGCCCAACTTGTCTTATCAGATCACCACTGGATCTTTTCCATTTCCTTTACCCCTCTCTTCACCCACCAAATTGTGTGACCCCGTGATTTCCGCCCCAATCCCCTATCCCTCTCAGTTTAGTTTTTCACACATGGCATGTCCATCATAGCACCATGACATTGGAAGACAAGTAGTTTCGCTTCTTTGGACAGTTCCACTACCCTGTCAGAGCCTATTTTACAACTCTAAAATAGGATCACTAATAAATGCAGAAATATTGAAATCAATATACGCACCTTGGTTTCTAAAACAAGAAAGATATTATGAAGCAGTTTCTGGGTTATGATAATTAGATTTCAGACAACAGATTGTCCTCTAGGTAGGGCTTCAACTCAATTCCAACCGTTTCATTTATGACTGATGTATCAAACAGGAATAGCTCTGAATTTTTAAAATCTGTTAATTTGTGACAGTAACTAGATTGGGGGGGAAAGAGTTGAAGCCCTAGAATTGGAGACTCAGAACAGGCAAGCCATTTCAGGGGACTGATGCTCCAGCTTAGATTACTAATAGCTTAGATTACTGATAGCTTCCATTACTGATGCACCAGTACTTCATGGTGGGACCATGGACAGTGTAGTGGCATTGTTTATGTTGTAATATACCCCAAGATGACCACCCAACAGATTTTTTTGTGACAGTAAATCACATGCAAAGTTAATTGTGCCATAGTTCATACCAATTGTGCTGCTATCCCAATGGTGGCACCTCTCTGACAATTTAAATCTCCTCAGGAGAAAGAAGGAAAATTCCCTGTGCAATTTTAAAGCCTTTGAAAACCCTAGAGGGTAAGCTTTGAGATGATTCTGACTCGAAGAGTTTGAGCTTTGTGTTTTGCTTTAATTTTGAACAGTGCAGCATTGTTTTGGCTCAAAGGTCATTTTATATATTTATATGAAGTTTCCGCACTGTGAAAAGCTCGCCCAACCCTTACCAGCAACAAAGTCATCATTAAAAGCACTTTGACTTGCTACACATGTAGCCTTTAAATCATTGAAAAGTCTATGAGTCTTTTCTTACATTAAACTTAAAAAGCCAACCCAGTCCACTCAGTTGAATCTGATTCATAGAGACCCTGTAGGACAGTCAAACTGTCCCACATGTTTCCAAGGCTGTAAATCTTTAAAGAAGTAGACTGCCTTACGCTTCTTCTGCAGAATTGTTGAATTCAATTAACCAGTCTTTTAGTTAACAAATCTTTGGGTTAAAGTATTTAGAGCCTTTTAACTATCCCAGGGTTACCTCCTTGCACTAAAGTAAGGCAAAGTGAAAATGATATGTACTTCTCTGCAATGATCTAAAATTCTTAAAGACATGGGAATGGATCTCCTTTGTAAGTTGGGACTGCTAGATGTCTCTACTGTCCTTATCTCACATCATAGAAAGAATTCATAAGGTAATGCTGAATTTGTTAAAGATGGGACATGTCTTAAATGAAATGTTATATTTGCCGTGCCATGTTATGTTGGTTCATAGTCTTGTACACACATTATCAGTGATGGCTGATATAATGTACTCTGAGGGTGATGTAGTTGGTAGAGTTGCACTGTTGACAAGAAGTCAAAGACTCCGGTGGCTGGAATCCACAAACAACTCCTGAGAATATGAGCAATTTCCTGCTCTGCTTCTTACAGACTCAGAAAACCTAATAGAGGGTCAGCTATGAACTTGTTCCCTTCAGAGGAATGAGTGAGTGAGTGAATGAGTGAATGCACTTTGGTAGCCTTTTTTCAGTTAGGTCTGTTCTCTGCTCAAGTACTTTCCATAAGGTGAGTAGGAGGGGAAAAAAAGAGTTTTCTTGACCCCTGCATCAAACTTTGGTGACTGAGCTCAGAAATTGTTCTTGGGGTGATAATTATTAAATGAAGATAAAGAGGAATTATTTGCCTTTTCAGAGATATAGTTCATAGTGTTGCTATGAGTAGTAGGTGACTTGATGGCACATAACAGTAACAGTTTGCTTTTAAGTGGGAATTGAAGGTTTTTTCCTGAGAGATTCCCCCCTTTCTTTCTGAAGCTTGCTTGTCTGTTTGAACAAAGATTTATGATGAATGTATTTTCTCCCATTGATAGCATGTTTGATAAAATATGTTGATCTCACATCACTTTTTAGTTTGTCAGTAAAAATAGCTTGGCATTTGAAAATGATAAAACTTATTCAAGTAATAGCTTAGCATTTAAAAATGATAAAAACTTATTCAGGTATTAACATATGCATCCATCAGTTAATATGGTTAATTGCTAATCAGTAAAATAACTTGATATTTATATGATATTTATAAATAAATGCTTTATTTAATTAATAAAAATATATATGGTGGGATTTTTTTTTTTGCAGATTAAGCCTCTCAGCAAAGATATGTGAGAAAACAGTCTTGAAGCGAGTTTTGAAGGAGCTGTGGAAGATTGTTCTTAACAAAATAGAAAAACAAATTGTCCTTCCTCCTCTGACAGACCAAACTGTATGTATTTAATTAATGTTTCATTATCATTTCAATAACTTAGCTCATTGTTTTTGCTTAAGTGAACAATTTATATCCACTAATTAAATCAGCCTGGTGGTAAGGAGCTCTGCTTCCAACTTAAGGACACCAAACTCAACTTCTCTAGTGGCTCCTCGGAAGAAATGTATGTAATTCCCTCCTGAGAGATTTACGACCTCTGAAAACCTCCTGGAGTCAGCTATGGGTTGGTTCTGACTGGATGGATGGCACATAAAAACAGCAATTAAATCAATTTTAGAAAAAAAAAGTTTCATTTGAGCATTTTATTAATGACTATCAAATGATAATTTATCAGCCAAAGCTAATAATTATACCAGTCACAGTCATAACTTCAGGGTAGTCCAACTTGCCATTTGAACTGACCTACAAATTCTTATAGACCTAGGAATGCATCTTATTTGTAAATTGGGATAGCTTTCACTTCATGAGTTGGGGAAAAAATATGTCAGAATTTATTCCATAAGGTTAGATAGTCTACATAGGACTTTTATTTTATTTTACTGTGAACCACACAGGAATAGATTTAGAGTGGATTATTCTACTAGTTATGTTCCTTTTGTAGATTTACAGTCTAAGATGATGGATTCAGCACTGCTCTGGGAGGATTTTTTTCTACTTTTCCATTCCATTTTCATCCATTACCTTCCCATTTGGTGGTTAATAGCAGAGATGCCTTTTAGATTTGGAGACTGTGATTGTAGCACAGACAGTGAAATAAAAAACCTCAGAAAGATCAATTGGCAACAAATTCAGACCACCGTCAAGTGAGTACACAGTGCCAAGAATCTTATTTCACATTTCCTGGTCCAGGCCAGGAACAATAACCATAACCAACACCTATTATGGATCATTTCAGTTACTGAGGAAGGTAACTGGATGTATAAAATGAGTAATTATGAACTAAACTAAAATAGAGATTGACACCATTAATCACACATAGTCAATGCATAGTTATTAAGCTAAATGATATGTATAGAAAATGTTTACTTGTAAAGTATCCCAAGATACAAAAGTGCTTGTGGTTTGTTAGGTTTTGCTGCCAAATGCCAGACAATGATAAAATAGAAAATATTTATAATTTTGCTTAATACCGTGACTGTGTGGTATAATTATATATTGCTTGAATAGAAACCTGACAAATAAAAAAGGTCTGTTGCGCTAGAGTAGATTCTAACACATCGTGACCTCATTTGTGTCAGAGCAGACTTGTGCTCCTGGGGTTTTGAGTAGTTGTGATCTCTCCTTTCCTTCCAAGGTGCCACTGAGTGATTCAAACCACCAACCTTATAGTTAGCAGCCAAATGTTTAACAAATTGAGCCATGAAGGTGGAATCCTAGCCTTTTCACGTGGGCTGTTGTTGTTGTTGTTGTGTACTGTTGAGTTGGAACATGCATATGGGTGGTCAAGTCAGACGGATGCTTTGTGTGGCTATCACACCTAACAGGCTACCTTCCCAAGTGCTGGTATCACATATGTCTCACAGCTTATTATTAACTGCTTTGTGATTGGTCAATAGGAGAATGATGTCAGAATAATCCAGTGTTTGGGATTCTTTATATGTAGATTTCCAAGATGAGGGATTTTGATTATAAATACAAGAGTTCTAAACATCAAGAGAAAGGATAGAATTCATACTGGTTTACTGTATAGGCAAGAGTCCTTTTGTCTTTTTTTTTTTTTTTAACTTAAAAAAAAGCCATTTTTACAGAGATGTGTGTTGCAGAATTCTGTTACCTGACTGACAACCCTCCATCTATGTTGGCACCTTCATAATGTATCAGCATTATCTCAACCCATAATCATACTATCTATCTATCTATCTATCTATCTATCTATCTATCTATCTATCTATCATGTCTATCATACTATTTTATTTATTTGCTTGGTAGTTGTGAATTTTTTATTATCCTCTAAGGAGTGGCATTCACTTCCTAAACAACATGCCTCGGGAAACTCTTTGGCTTTGATAAATGTTGATAGCTTTAGAAAAGCTTCAAGCCTTTTGTTCATAGGGTCACTGTAAGTCATGCTCTACTTGAAGGCAATCAACAACAGAAACAAGGTAGTCATCAAGGAGTCCTGGTGGCATAGTATATTTCAGATTGTGTTACTAACGGGAAGATCAGTAGTTAAAATCTACCTACTTCTCTGAAGGACAAAAATAGCCAGTTTTCTCTTGCAAAGATTTATAGTTTTGGAAACCAGAAAGAAGATTAGTATGAGTGGGAATTGACTTGACAGTGCTCTGGGGTTGGTTGAGGAAGGATTTGGTGTCACTGGGATCCCCGGCTGCTGTCCCTTGCCCAAGCCATCTTCCTACACAGCAAATATTACTCCTGATGCTTCTTCACTAACAAAACAGCATAGACTGACTATTCTGCCTCTCTGCTATTTTCCCCATAAACTCTATTACTTTTGGTGCATAATTTCTAAAATATGAGGTTTGTAAAAGAATGCTTGTGTCATGTTGCAACAGATTACTATTTATGAAATTTTGTTTTAAGATTATGGTTTCCTCAGAAAACCTTACTATTACCTACTTGTTTATATTTCATAGCCTTTAAGTCTTCAAGTGTGAATTCATATCATTAATTCACTCAGTGATTATTCTTGGAGCTTCTACTATGTAACTGATTCCATAATAGGTCCTGCGGAGAAAATGACGAACAAAATTAAGCATGATTGTTGTTTTCTTTAGCTTTTCAGTCTTTCACTCTTCAATGAGTATAAATTCCCCACTTCAACACATGGAGAATATTACTGAAAAATATAACATTTCCCTTACATTTTAAAAATATTCTGAACTACAGAAGAAATATGCCAAATTTGGTGTTTTAGATTTTTTTTTTTCCTTCTCCAATCACGTAAACCTACAGGCATGTCTCTAGGGCTTTTTGCATGTTTGTGGGTGTTTTTAAAATTATTGCTATTTATTTTATTACTCAATATGATATATAGTCCCAAAATTATCAAGAATTAAGTGTTATACATAGAAGGTCTGTTGGTACACATCACACACACACTCACACTCTTTCTCTCTCTCTTTCTCTCTCTCTGTCTTTCTCTCCCTCTCTCTCTCTCACACACACACACACACATACATATTTCTACCATATGGTAAGAAACTCACTGCAATCCCAAAGGCATGTGGCCCAAATCCACCAGCTGCTCCATGGGGAAGGATGGACAATCTCCACCCATGTGATTTATTGTCTGAAATCTTGTTGGAGACTCAGCTATGAGTTGGTTCCAACTTGATGGTACACAACAACAACAGCACAATTGTTAGGTGTTACTGAGTTAAGTGTGACTTATAGAGACTTTATGAGCAATAGATCAGAACTCTGTTTTACATCTTCATCATCTCTGTAACAATGGAACCCATTGCTGTAGTCACTGTGTCAATCCATTAGGGGAGAGAGAGTGTGTGTGTGTGTGTGTGTGTGTGTGTGTACACACACACGAACATATATACAGGAAACTCTGACATACTCCATAGACCCCACAGTGGGAGAGCTCTAGTAGCTACATATGTAAGGAGATGTGTTGCTAGCCCAAAGGCGGGCAGTTCAAACCCACCAGCTCCTCCATAGGAGAAAGGTGATCACCCATGTGATTTAGAGACTCTGAGAAGCCTCTGGAGGGTCAGCTGTGAACGAATCCTGACTTTACAGCACAATTCTGACTTGATGTTAGTTACCATCAAGTCGAGTACATCTCATATCAGCCCTGTGAAAAATACATCTGGACCCTGTCCTATCCTGGGCCTCCCTCATTATCTCTGACACACTTGAATCCATTGCTGCAGTCACTGCACCAATCTATCTCCTTTAGGATCTCTCTCTTTCACCGACCCTCTACCTTTCCAAACATGATTTTCCTTTTCAAGGAATAACCTTTCATATTAACATGTCAAAAGTATGAAATGAAGCTTCATCATCCTTGCCTCCAAGGAACACTCTGGCAATATTTCCCAAGGGATATCTGTTCATTATTTTCACAGTCCATAGGCTATTCAGTACTCTTCTCCAATACCAAAACTAAAGGCATCAATTCTTCTGTCACACTTACTCATTATCCAGCTCTTCGATGCACAGCAAGTGATTGAAAGGCCTTTATCTGAATCAAACGCACTTTAGTCTTCAAACTGACATTTATCACTCATTAGAATTTTAGAGAGCTCTCTAATACCAGGCTTGCCCAAAACAATGTGTCTCCTGGTCTTCTGACTGCTGGTACATACATATGTTGATTATGGATCTGACCAAAAGTAAATCATTCATAGTTTCAATCCTTTTACTATCTATGGTGATGTTGCCTATTGGCCCAGTGGTAAGAACCTTTGCTTTCTTGATGTTGAGATGTAGTCTTTATTGAAGGTCATAGTCCTTGATCTCTGCAACAAACATTCCAGGTCCTCCTCACCTTCAACAAGCAAGGTTTTGTCATATGCATAATGCAGGCTGTTGATGAGTCTTCCTCTGAACCTAATGCTGTATTCTTCATAGGGTCCAGCTTCACAAATTATTTACTCGGCATATAGGCTGAATAAGTATGCAGAGAGGATATGTCCTTGATACACACCTTTCCTGATTTTAAACCAGGTAGTTTTCCCTTGCCCAATTCAGACAACAGCTTCTTAGTCTATATTTAGGTTTTGTATGAACCCAACAGTGTTCTGGGTTTCTCATTCTTCTCAACTTTAGCTCAAGTTTGTTGAGATCCACACAGTCCAATGCTCTTGTGTAGTCAATAAATCAAAGATATCATTCTGGTATTCTCTGGTTTCAGCCAGGATCTACTTAACATCAGCAATAATACACTTGTTGCCATGGCCTCCTCTAAACCCATACTGAACTTCTTGCCATTCCCTGTCAACGTGCTGTTCCAGAAGCTTTGGTTAATCATTATCAATATTTTGCTTGCATGTAATATAAATGATACAATTCAACAATTTTCACACTTTTGGATCACTTTCCTTGGGAATAAGAAATAGTGATCTGTCTCAGTCAGTTAGCTCGGCCTCTGTCTTAGAAATTTCCTTGCATAGACTAGAGAGAACTCCCAGGGATCTGTTAGTTGAAATATGTCAATTGATCTCCATTCTATTACTAAGGGCTTGTTTTTTGCCAGTGTCTTCAGCACAGGTGGAACTTTTCCTTTTGTTACCATTGATTCTTGTTCATATAGTACTTCCTGAATTTTTCAGTGACAAATTCTTTTTTGGTACAATGGCTCTGTGTATTCTTTCTATCTTTAGATACTTTCTGGATCATTGAAGATTCACCGATGGCATTGATCAATATTGCAGCTTAAGACTTGAATTCGTTTTTCAGTTCATCCAGCATGCAGAAATGCTGAGCATGCTTTTCCCTTTTAATTCTCTGACTCCAGACCTTTGCAAATTTAATGATAAAACTTTGTTTTGTCTTCTTGAGCTGGCCTTGGAAATCTTTAGCTCTTTTACGTCAACATTTCATTCTCCCCCCACCCCTTTTCTCCATGTTTTCATAGTTTCTTCTGGCATCCATTTTGGGGATCACCCACGTCTGTCTTTGTAATGACATTTTTCTTTCTTCATAAATTCTATTCTTGATTTCATTCCACAGACTTCTTTCATTGGTGATCAATACCTCACACCTGTTCTTAAGATAATTTTTTAATTCTGGTGAAATTGACTTAAGGCCATATTTTCACCCTTGTGATTTGGTTTTAATCTTCTTTGGTTTCAATTTGAACTCACACATGAGTTACAGATGATCTGTTCCACAGTCAGCACTTTGCCTGGTTCTGACTTGAGCTTCTCCAACAATTATTTCCACAGATGTAGTCTATAAGATTCCTGTGCAGTCAGGTGAGGTCCACGTGTAAAGTCACTTTATGTGTTTCTTTAAAAAGGCATTTTCAAAAAAATAAAAGGCATTTTCTATGAATAAATCATGTAAGGTACAAAATTCAGTTCTTGCTCTCCAGGCTCATTTCTGTCCCCAAGTCTGTACTTTCTGACTTCCATTCCTTCCTCATTTTCAACGTTTGCATTCCAGTCACAAATAATTCGTAATACATTTTTATTTCATGTTTGATCAATTTCAGACTTCAAAAGTTGATAGGAATTCTCAATTGCCTCCTCTTTAACTTTAGCTGTTGAGACATATGTGTACATATTGTTGTTATATGCTCTTCAGTCACTACCCCTCATAACAACTCTATGAAAACAGCTCTGATCATTGCCCTATCCTGAGCCAGCCTGAGTGTCTCTGACACACCTGATCCCAATCCCCAGATGATACTTTGGAGTTGCTGATGGTTTGGATTAATCATCCACTCACTCCATGGGAGAAGGATGGACAGTCTCCTTCTGTGCAATTAACTGCCTCTGAAAACCCACTGGGGGATCAGCTGTGGGTTGGTTCTGACTCCACAGTATACAACAACAACTTTGGCAGAAAAAGTCTTAGTCTCCTCCTATGTGACTTACAGCTTCTGAAAATATTCTGGAAGGTCAACTATAAGTCAGTTCCAACTAGATGACGATGAAATAGTGTGAGTGAGTAGAAATATATATATACATATGCACACATACATATATATACACACATACATATATATACACACATACATATATATGTGCATGTTTGAGTATGCATATACAAAAATACATATACACATGCACATTTATACTTCGAACCTTGTGTCTTATACATAAATATACACACACGTACTTAACTCGTATATATTGTTTGTTGTGTGCTGTAGAGTTGGAACCAAATCCAAATATATATACATATGTATATATATACATATGTGTGTGTATATATATATATATATATATATATATTTGGAGTTCTGGTGGCCTAGTTGTAAGAAGTTGTGCTGTCTTTCCAAAGGCACACAGTTTGAATCCACCAAATGTTCTCCAGGAGAAGGATGGGTAATCTCTTCTTGTGTGATTTATTACCAAGGAGTTGGTTCTGACTCCATGGCACACAACAACAAACAACACATGGCTATCAAAAGTATTATCTATATCTTCTAGCTATCTGTACACACACAAACACTTGTTATTTCAATATTATTTTAGTTAATAAGCATTATATGGCTGTGTTTTTCAAACTCTTTCATTAGGGCTTTGAGGCTCTACGGAAATGCCTTTCTTTGTCTGTGGGAGGGGTTAGAAACTTGATAGATTGGCCAGAAATCTTCAGGAATGGCAACCTCACTTCCTTCAGCTTTGTATTGAAATTTTGCCTTTTTAGGGGTATGGAATAAGGATGTTTCCTCTGCTACAAATAAGTACAATTTAAACATCACTGACTTAACCCATATTTGTATGATCTGGGCTGTTAGCAGCATTCCATTCATAACTAATTAAAGTCTTTCAGAAGTGTAACACCAACACAGACTTTTTTATACCAGCAATAGAAGTAGGTAACAATGATACAATCTTTAAAATAGACCAAGAAAAGGCACCTAATATAGAAGTCATAAATACAATAAGAAAAATAGATTCAATTTTCTGTTGACCATAGAATATTAAGACAGAATCATCTCTTTTTTTCCCCTCTGTGAATTTTTAGGGACCCCAGATGATATTCATCGCAGCTAAAGATCTGGGACAATTCTCTAAACTGAAGGTAAGCAGAATAAAGAATTTATTGGATTTCCATGAAAGGAAATGAACTACCAATCATTTTGCAAGAAATAATTATCGTATTCATAAAGCTACTTAGCAGGGCACAAGTAGAAGATGTGCATTTGTGATTTCACAATCTGCTTTAAGGATTAAATAAGCCAAAAGTGAGGGACAAAACGTTACCTTTCTTCTTTCCCCCATATTTCCAACTGGTATAGCAAATAATCATTTAAATCTTGTGTTTTAATCTGGTATCATTCAGCATTACCACATTTGGAATAAATTAGGAATGTATGCTTCTTTTCTTCTGAAATATCATCTCCTTGAAAGTTTCATGAAGCAGTTCCACTCTGCACACATGGAACTTACAAGAGGTAGAATCCACAGCAGCTTACAAGATTGCCTTCATATGTCTAATTCACTTTGTATGAACCAGGGCAAAACATGACATGACATAGAAGTTTCGTGAAGTCCAGAGAAACTTAAAAACAAGAAACCAAATATAGGACAATTAAACAGAGTAAAAGTTTTTTTAATTTGACAGCATGTTCAACCCAGGATAAGCAGACAACTGTTATCTTAATAAGCTTCCTTTTAATTCTGACTTGAGAGTCTCAACACTTTGAAGATTTTTCAAGAAACCTCAGGGTCTGTCAAAGAGAGATGGTAGTATTACAGTGAGCTAAGTGTTAAGATGGAAAACAAAAGGCTATCACTTCAAACCCACCAGTCACTTTGTGGGAGAAAGATGAGGTACTCAGATTCCATGATGCTATGCATCTTGGCAATTCTATAAGCAGCTCTACTCTGCCCTGCTGGACTGCTGAGTCAAAGTGGACTCTGTAGCAGTAGGTATAGTGGACAGGCTCTCTGTCCCTTTAGACGCTTGACTGGCTGCAGTGGATATTGCTTTTCTGCCATTAGTCTCTGTTAAGGGAAGAGGTTCCAGACAGACATTTTTTTTTCTCAAATTCTGCTTCAACTACTGCCAACCGTGTAACAAAGCCCAAGTATTTAACTTTTCTAAGCTTCTCATTTTTTGCATTTGTATAATGCAGAATATTTTAATATTCAGTTCATAGGATTCTTGTGAGGGTAAATGAGGCAATATGTGCACTTTCTTTGCAAGGTAACTCCAAAACAGTTTGCTGTCTCCTCCTTAAGGAAAAGCTGTCTGTCTGTCTGTCTCCTCCAGCTGGTAGTTTATAGTGAGGTATCACTGAGGTGGTCTAGTTTATAGACCCAGAGCAAAGAGAATAACTCCTGCTGTGTAATCATTTATTGAGGTAAAATATGTGCTCTACTATTTGAGTACCCTCTTTTATCATCTGTATAATTTTTGTAAGAAAAATTTCAAAAGCCAGTAATCTGTCTGTAAAATGTGATCATCTTCGGAAGTAATTTCTAACCCTCACAGGTGTTCAGCACTATAGCTGGAAAGGAGGGAGGGAACATGTCACTGCCACACTTGCTTTGGATGTTAGCTATCCAGCTCTTTCTGTCTTTCTTTACTTATCTTCCTGGGATTTCTGGCTCCTGCTTTGAAAAATGTGGATTTATACAGTGCTTAAGCTGTTCATGTGAAACCATGAAACTGAAATGGCATTGTAACTGATCACAAAAGGAATTATTCTGGTCTGTGTGATGTTACTTCTCTCTGAGCTTCCATTTCCTATGGAATGAGGAAGTTCAATATTGTCTCAGAGCTGTTATAGCTTCAGATGACAGAAAATGAAATTAATACAGGCAAAAAGGACTTACTGATGCCAGAAGTTTTGTAGTCCATATGTGCTTTAGTGCTTTAGGTCTAGCGCTGGTAGAGCAGAAATCTTACAAGGTGATGGCTTTAACAAAAATTTGTTTTCTTGTGGTTTCTCTCTGTCTCTAATTGCTGACCCGATTAACTGACTCTTCAATACTGAGACTGTGAACTTCCCAGGAGGAAATGTCAATCGTTGTCTCACAGAATTGCTGGTAGAGTTGAACCAGCAGAGGGGAGCAGCCTTTGCAGATTTTGGATCATTAGCACTTTAACTACCTGCAGACTTAACCACCAGAGCTCCCTTCTCACAGGTTTTTTGTTTTTTAACTGACAGTTGAACAATGAACAAGGGTAAGAAAAGAAGAATCGATGCCGTTCACTTGTAGTGCTGGATAAGATGAGTGAGTAATATTCCATGGACTGTCAAAAGAACAAACAAGTCTATCTTGAAGGAAATGTAAACAGGTTACTCTCTGAAGGAAGAAGGGTAAACCTTTGTCTTATATACTTTTGGCATGTTGTCAGAAATGGTCAGTCCTTGCGAGAAAACATCATACTGGGAAAGAAATCAGAGAAAAAGAGAAAAACCCTTAACAAAATGAACTGACTTAGTGACTGGGTCCCAGCACCTCAGAGATCATTAGTAGGACATAGGATAGGGCATTGTCAGATCTGTTGTTCATAGAATCACTGTGAGCTGTAGTTGATTAAACAACTCCTTGGCAAAGTTTTCTCTCTGTCAACTCTGAAGGAAGGTTCTTTTCTCTCTCTAACTCCTGTTTCCAGGTTCTTTGGAGAACTCCATGTGGTTTGGCATTAATTTTCCCTCATCTCCCCTTCTAGCTCACAATTAATTACTGCATGATTAAAATTCACTGCTGTTGAGTTGGTCTTGACTCCTAGCAATCCTTCATTGGGTTTCAGAGACTATAAATCTTAACAGAAGAGACTGTACATTGCCCTCCCAAGGAATTACTCATAAATTCTAACCACAGGAGACTTTTGATTAGCAGATGAACACTACAGACTATGCCAACAAAGCTCTGGATTCAAATAACATTACAGGACTCAGATATTGATTGTCTCTCAACTCTATTTGATATATTGCCATAACAAACCTTCTTTCCTGTTTGATAGATGGTTGTAACTGCTCTATATCTCACATCTTTTCAACTTTAAATGTTGTTTTTAAAAGTTCCAGTCTTAGCCCAGCAACCCAATAAAAGCTACTGAGACCCTATTGGCTCTAAAAGAATCCGTCATCGTTTCCTAGACAATCATGGTGGCTTGGGGAATGAAATGTGCCAATCAACTTACTTCCCATAAACACCTCTGTGCTGGGGTGAATTTTGTCAAAACTACGGAAACTATGAATAGGATAAGGGCTGGTTCCCCAATACAAAGTTGAAAACAACCAGAATCCACAGAAAATGTAACACATTAGGGCATTTGTAGCCCCAATTTTCTAAGAGTCTGTGAATTCTCTTTTAGTTGAACTTAAAAGCAATTAAAAATATCCTAAAGAGATATTTCAACAACAAAATAACCTGAAAGACTAAAAACAGAACCTTGTTATCCCATAGACTTTGAAAAATAATTTCATTTTGTACATATTATAATATTAATGACTCACTTATTTTTCTATTAGTTGTTTGTGTGTCTATTGTTATTTGAATTTTAGAGCACAAAATCTCATACTATGAAAAATTAAGAAGATAACTAACAGAAGAACTAAATTTTACAAACTTGTGAGGTTTTATTTCAATAGCATATCATAATTTCTTTTCAGATACTAGCCTGAAGGAAGATTTGATTTGCTGAATATGCATTATGTAAATAATTACACTAAGGTATAAATTCAGAAATATTGTACAATACTAGAGGTAACATCCTCACTTAATAGAAGGTGGGATCAAGAAAAATAGAACAATGAGAGGAAAGTAAATTTTTTTTCACATTTGACAGTGATAAAAGATCTATTCATTAAATGGATATTAATTCAGCAGTTTGACATAGTTTATATTACTTAATGTTCTTGGAGCATGAACTTCATGAGATAAAAAGTGTCAGAAACGGTTTTAGTTTTGCTGGCTAGCAAACAGAATTGTTTATAAGCTGGTTACCAACACATACAGGTAATTTTGTGTGCATGAGGAACTACAAGGAATTTATAGGAAGAAATTTTGATGAATTAACCACGAGTAACACCTATATTTGAATGATATTGATGCTCATCAAGTGTACTACTTGATGATTATATTATCTGACATTAAATAAAAGAAAAATATTAATACATTTTCACACACTGATAATATAATATTAAAGCCAGCTAGTGAAAAGATACTTGAAACTAGGTTTTATTTGGGCAATAATTGCTTGTCCTTCTAGAGACTCCCATATTTAAATAAGCATTTGTTAAATTCTAAGAAATCATTTCTAGCAATAATTCCCTTTGCCTATGGCACCAGCAGTATAAATTACTTATTAATATCTTTTACAAAATTTAATGTAACTACATTTCAAACCTGTCAAGATTGATAAAGTCAGATAAAATTATTTAATATATAAATATTTATGTTTACTTGTCCTAAAGCATTTCTTCTCTTAATTCAGTAAGCTTTTCTCATCAATCTTTGAGTATCACATGGACTTTTAATTTTCTTAATAGTTTTAAATGGACTTACATATTTCAGACAAAATTCTATTTCAGAGTAAATGAATTAGGATACCTATTATACATATGTATTAATAGAAATACATTAAGATACATGTGTACATTATACTTTGATAAGTGTCAATAGTTATAGAAAGACTTCAGGCCTTTTTTATTCATAGGGTCGCTATGAGTCATGCTCGACGCAAAGGAATCAAAAACAACAACAACATCGTACATTATACATATATGCATTCATGAAGCATTATACATTGTTTTAAAAACATTCACATGCCTATGAATTCATGCTAGCATATTAGATCCTATAAGATGTACCAAGGTAAATATAATTAAGTAACAAAATATAAACATATTTATTTGTTAGTGAGGACAGTATCCATGGTAGACAGTGATGTGAGTAAGACATGAATGGAGATTTTCTTCAGGAAATCATGACACCTTCTAAATTATAGAAGAAGCAAGGGGACAGATTAGACACCTAAGCACTGAGTTGATTACACAATCCTCAAGAAAAGGGAGCAAATGTTGAGTGAGTCCGAGGCTGTGCTTCACTTGTGATGCCTGTGTGCTAACACAGAACTGTAACCATGAAGAAAGGCGTTGATCACTTAACTGAGCCGCACAATCTCAGAGCTGTGCTCACACAAAGCAGGCTTTTTCTATGATTCACATAAAGGCACCTACACTCGAATTTAAGTTCCAGAAGGACAGAAATAATTCATTTTTTCAACAAATATCCTAATAACCTAGAAAGATGCCTCCATTATAACACGTATTCAATAAATATTTTTTTGATAAAATGGAACAGGATAATGGTAGCCCTGATAAGAGTGCATCAACAGAAATCAGAAATCCCTAAGAGCAATCAAGAAATAATAAATTGGATGTCATATTTAAAGTAGAAATGGCATAGTGTTTTGTGTATTGTGCTAAACTTTGAGTTAGGAATTTGAATCTACCAGCTGGTTCAGTAGAGAAAGATGAGCCATGGTCTCCTCCAGTAAAGACTGACCGCTTCAGAAACCAGAGTGGCTAAAAGTCAAAAGCAACTTGAGAACAGTGAGTTTGGATTGGTTTATCAACCATGGTATGAGAAGACTAAAAATCATTCCTGAAATCTCTTCCCTGATTGACCTCCAGTGTGACCTAATATAAATCAAGGAATTAAGGTATAAAATTTCGACAGGCATTTTCTACTGATCTTTTTTGCCCCTGTAAGTGAAAACAGTTACTTATCTATCAAAGTCTTGCTCTGTAGGAAGACAATGTCTTCTTTTGACAAAATGGATACTTAAGAAATATGACGAAATAATGACTTTAAATGTATGTATGAATAAAACATTCCAAACAGAAGATGTTTATTTTACATGGAGGTAGTGAAATAAATGAAGTGGCTATTTCAGAAACAATTTGAACTTGTTTTCTAGGAACACATGATTCGTGATGATGCCAAGGGGCTAACACCAAGACAGTGTGCAGTCATGGAGGTGGTCCTGGCTACCATCAAGGTAAGTTTATAGTGCCCTGACAAGGAGGAAGTCTTTCACAGAACTCAGAGATAGATATGTCCCACACATAGTTAAGAACTATGTCCTCATGTACTCCTTTGTTACACTACATTCAAAATTGTATAAAAACATTCCCTAAGTATGTTATATTTATCCCTTTTCACATATATATTACCCTGTCCCTATATATACTCCATTTGTCTCTTTCTATGAAAGGCAGGTGAATCCTCTGCTGAAACATATTTTCCAAAACAGAAAAAAAAGTACTCCTAAGATCCAGTTAATCAAGAGTGTTTCAGGGAATTTTTAGTTATCAAAATTTCATCTTATGTTTTATGTAACTATAGTTTTGTTATTTCTTGAATTTTATTGTATGTATCACATTTTCATGGTCAAATTTGATCAAAGAGATCTTGTGAAATGGGTTAATTGCATGTGTTTGTAATATATGTATAGATCCCTGGTAGCATATTTCATAGAGTTGTGCTACTGACCCAAAGGCCATGCCTCTCTGGTGGTTTAAATCCATAGTGTCTCTGAGAAGGAAAGATGGGCAATTTCCTCTGTGCAATTTACAGTCTCCACAAACGCAAAGAAAGGTTGCTATGAGTCGAATTTGACTTCATCGTAGAGACACTGTCAACAGTAGATCTGAATCTTGCAGTGTCCTGTGCTGTCCTCACGACCTCTGATACGCTCGAGCCTGTTGTTAGTCAGTGTATTAGTCTACCTTGTTAAGGGTCTTCCTTTCTTTCTCTGATCCTCTACTTTTCAACACATGATGTGTATATTTGTGTGTATATATTTTGTGTGTCATTATGTGCCATTGAACTGGAACTCATAGCTAATGCTCCAGAGCGTGGAAGAGAATACTAATTTTTCTCCCATAATGGATTTGAAACGCTTGCCTTTGGGTTGGCATCACAAGTCCTTACTAGTAGACTGCACTTGTGTGTATAAAATTATCTATTTATAAAGTAAATATATTTGTATGTATTTGGATGTGTGTGTGTGTGTGTATGTGTGTATAAAGATATTTAAATACACATATTCCCCTATATGATCATATATGCATATATATATAAAATTTATATTTACAATACATATATATTTATGTATGCATATAAAATTCATAATTTTATTTTAAAGTTGCATATATGCATTTGTCATATAAGTTTAAATCCTATCTAATGCCTTACTCTTCACTGAGAAAAGAACCTGTTTTCCAGGGTATGTGAGCAAAGTAGTAAAAAAGAACAATTAGCTACCATGAGCCTTTTGCAGAGTACAGACTAGTGCCACTGGATATAAAGGGACATTATAATTCTATTTATTAAAACAAAAGTCCTTTCTGTATAACAATTGTACACTCTCACAAAGCTGTCACCTCATGGCATTTGTTCTGCAGTTACAGCACTCATTAAAAGGCTAACTCTTGGCACCGCTGTGTTGAAATTTGTAGGATGGAAGTTGTGAGATGAGAACTTGGTGAGACCTGGTGGAAACTGGAGAGTGTGAATTTAGTAGTAGGCATACAGGAATGGAGTTTCTAAAGATACAGCTTAAGTTTTGTCCAAAAATAAGAAAAGGTGACAATTTTGAGGAAAAGGTAAAAAAAAATAAAAGGACATATTGAAGAAGCAATTCTTTTTTTTTTTTATATCAAAGAAACTTTTTAATCTTGATTCTGCATTCCACGCCAACCCAGTGCTTTATGTATGAGGCCTAGGGTCTTGGTGTCTAAAGACACAGTTTGCCTGGACAGTTCAGAAACAGTGAGATACAGCATGTTGTTGGGTTTTGTTTTTTTTTTTACCTTTTAAATTTTTTTTAAAATTTAGGTTGTTTATTTTTCATTTCAATGAACATCTACAGAGATTTTGGGATTCCATTCATTCATTGTTGCACCCTTCTCCCCGCACAAACCCCTCCCCCCTCCCCCCCCATTTGCTCCTCTCCTTGAAAAGCAAAAGAAAAACTCCCTCATTCTTAATAAAATAATAGTTAAAAATATCAATGAGAAGTTACTAACTTTTGCAGTTTTAGCAGCACTAATGGCTGTAAATGAGTGCACACTAGTAAAGAAAATGAGAACTTTAGCAGGCACCATAAGGGGGAATAAGTGAAAGGTATTTCTTTTAAGGAAAATCTCAATTTAACCCTTCATAAATTTTATTCCAATAATTCATGATTTTAGGGGAGCAAAGAAATCCGAGAAATAAAGAATTACATTCAACATGCTGACTGAGCTGGCTCTTCCTTTCTTCACTTTGTCTTGGTGGGACCACATGACCAAGATCTACAGTCTGAGTTCCAAATTCTGAGATGTTCTTGATCCTCCATGCAAACTGCCCTCATCTAACTATTGTCAGCACAAGTATCCCTGCTTACTATTTAGGTCTCCTGACTTTAAATTTAGTCCTAGATCCCAGACACCTAAGGCTCTGGTGGTATCATATGTTATGTGGTGTTTGATAACCAAAAGGTAAGTAGTTCAAATACACAAGGCATTTCCTAGGAGAAAAATGGGCAGTCTCCTTTTGTAAAGATTTATAGCCTTGGAAACATGATGGAGGGTCACCACGAGTCAGAATCTCCAAAGCTGGTGTATTTAGGTTTGGTAGCTTCAGTTTACTTGGCTCCATGGTCAACATTCTGGGCACCAGAGACCAGGAAATAAAAAACCGTATTGCGATGGGAAAGTCTGCTGATAGGGACCTCTCTAAAGTACTCAAGAGCAACGGTGTCTCTCTGGAGACGAAGGTGTGCCTGATACTGGCCATGGTCTTTGCAATCACTTGTTATGCAGCAGAGAGTTGGACAGTGACTAGGGAGGATAGAAGGAGAATTGATGCTTTTGAGCTGTGGTGCTGGAGAAAAGTATTGAGTGTACCCTGGACTGCCAAGAAAACAAACAGATTCATACTGGAGAGGGTTAAACCAGGCTACTCCTTGGAGGCAAGGATTCTGGGGCTTTGTCTGACATACTTTGGACATGTTGTAAGGAGGGGCAGGTTCTTGGAGAGGGATATCATGCTTGGGAGGGTGGAGGGACAGCGCAGGAGGGGAAGACCCTCTATGAGGTGGATTTATTCAGTGACTGGGGTAATCGGGATGGGAGTGTCAGAGGCAATGCGATTGGCACAGCATAGAGCAGGGTTTAGGGCTGTTGTACATAGGGTCGCTATGAGTAGCAAACGACTTGACGGCACATAACAACAACAAACAACCATCCTCTTGTTCCATTTTTTGGGACAAAACTACTGTCTAGATTTAAGACTGTTGTCATTGTGTACCATTAAGTTGGAACCCACTCACAGCTGACCTCAGTGGCCGTATTGCATGCGGGTAGAGTTCCCATCTCTCCCACAGAACAGCTAGTGGATTTGAGCCCCATGCTTTTAGGTAGACAGTGCAGTTCCTAACACTGAGCCACCAGAGCAGAATGTGGAAATTATTGAGCAAAATCATTAATATCATATGCAAGGGAAAGATTGTAGAAGATCATCCCCAAAACAACTAAAACAGTAACACGATAACAGAGAACTGCTAGATGTTCAAGCTGAGTTTAGAAGAGACTGTGGCACCAGGGATATTATTAAGAATGTCAGAGGGAGTTTGGCTGAATGCAAAGAATACAAGAAGAATGTTTATTTGTGTTTTATTGACAGGGAAAAGGTACTTGACTGTGGATTATGACATTATAGCTAATACTGAGAAGAATGGGAATCCCAGAACATTTCTTTATGCTCACATGAAATCTATATATCTAGACCAATAAGCTGTTTCCTGAACTGAGCAAAGGAACACTGCATGGATTAAAATCAAGAAAGGTGTTTGTAAGGGCTCTTTATTTTATCCATATATATTCAATCTGTGTTCTGAATGAATGAAGAATACTGTGACATCAAGATAAGAGGAAAACTAAGCAACAGCTTGTATTATGCAAATGATACAATCCTGCTTGCTGAAAGTGGCGAGGACTTGAAAAACTTGTTTTCAAAGATCAAGATCGGAGACTGCAGCCTTCAGTGGAGTACTTCAATAGAGTACTTTTCAACATCAAGAAAACAACAATCCTAACCAATAGGCCAGTAGGCAAAATCATAATAGATGGAATGAAAGAAGAAACTGTCAATTATTTCATCATACTTGGATACACAAACAACAACCTTGATATCAAAAGGAAGGAAATAAAAAGTTGTGTTTTATTGGGAAAATCTGTTGTCAGCAACCTCTCCAAAGAGCTGAAATGCAAGGATATCAGTTTAAAACTAAAGTGCCCCTAATTCATGGCATGGTCTTGTCATTCACTTTCTGACATTCTAGAGCTGGACAGTGAATAGGGATGGCAGAAAAATAATTGACGTCTTTGAGTTGTGGGGCTGGAAAAGAGTACTGCATATCCCATGGATTGTCAAAAGAACAAACATATGTCTTAGACTCATCAACATCCTGCATTATGCAGATGACACAACCTTGCTTGCTGGAACTGAATAGGATGTGAGGCATTTACTTCAGAAGGTCAAGGACTGTAATCTTTAATATGAATTGAAGCTCAAAATCAAGAAAACAAAATTTTTCATCACTGGGCTAATTATCAGCTCCATGATGGATGGAGCAGAGTTTGAGATTGTTAATAGCTTTAGCTTATTTGATTCCACAATCAACACTCTTGGCTCCAGCAGTCAGGAAATCAAATGATGAATTGCATTGGGAAAGTCTGCTGTCTGGGACTTCTCTAGAGTCCTGAAGAGGAACAATATCAGTCTAGAGACTAAGGTGTACCTGCTCCAGTCCATGATCTTTGTAATTACTTGCTATGCATAAGAAAGCTGAACAGTAACTAAGGATGATAGATGAAAGATTGGTCCCTTTGAGTTGGGGTGCTGGATAAAAGTGTTGAACATACCGTGGACTGCCAGGAAAATAAACAGATCTGTCCCAGAGAGGGGGAAACCAGGGTGCTTCCTGGAGGCAGGATTTTAAGGTTCCATTTTTCATACTTTGGGCACTTGGCCAAGAGGAATCTGTCCTTGGAGAGGGACATCATGCTTGGAAGGGTGGAGGTACGACACAGGAGAAGATGGATTGACTCAGTGCCTGGAGAAATGGGATTAGGTCTGTCAGAGATGATGAGATTGGCTCAGAATAAGGGTAGTTTCAGAGCTTATGTACTCACAGGCAACTTGATGGTACAAAACAACAGATCAAGATGACAGTCATAGAGATTATATCCTTAATGCATAAGAATATAAGGAATATCACTGTGTTAGTAGTGTTGGGAATAGAAAGTGAACAATGGATGTGAGTGACAAAATAAGTGGAATCACTGGAACTTGGCCAGTTGATGATTCAGCACAGAATGAATTAATCAGGTGTTTAGTCCCAATGACTGGGAAAGTACGATACCATTGAGAAAAAGACAAAATTGAATGGAGGGCTCTTCCTCTGTTGCCATGTTGGAATTAGATATGATGACAGAAATATAGACACAAATATCTTTTTTTAAATTTTATTATTTTTGTGCATATACCGTCAAATCAGATCTGACAGGTACAGGAGGAAATTGTCCCTCCTTCTCCGGCAGAGCATCTGGTGGATTTGAACCGTGTACCTCTGGGATTGCAGCAGTACAGCTTCTTGCACTAGGCCACCAGAGCTCCCCTAAAGACATAAATATCCACTAACTTCCTGGAGCTTAATAGACAAAGCAAGTCCTTAGTCTGGGGAGATGGCATGCAATGAAATATGAATTCTTCTGTGTTGTTATGTGCCACTGAGTTGGAACCAGGTCATAGCAGATCCTCCAGCAGGTTTCGGAGGCATTAAATCACACGGGAGGAGATTGCTCATCCTTGTGCAGAGCAGCTGATGGATTTGAACCAAATGCCTTTGAGATTGAAGCATAGCTTCTTACCTTTATGACAACAGAGCTAGAAACAAAATTCTTTTAAGTGGAAAAATTCAGGGAAATTTTACAAGACTGTGATTGTTGTCAAAGTGGACATTTCTGCTATTATTTAAATGAATCGACTGATAACTCAAGAAGCAAAATAACCTATAAAAACCAGACTGTTAAAAATTACATTTTCAAGCCTATTATACAGAGTAGAAAGACAAAGAAGTGAAGATTTAAAACCTCAGAATTGTGAACATGACCTGTCCTTTACTCACTCTTCATATAGAGATCCCATCTATAGTATCACTGGCACATGGTCATCTGGTTACTTCTTAATACGGTCAGTTATGTGAGCCTTACTAGCTTATAAGTTGTTGTTGTTAGGTGCTGTGGAATCGAGTATGAACTCTAGTGACCCTATGAACAACAAGTGTGAACCTTGTCCTATTCCTGTGCCATCCACGTGCTTAAAAAGTAACAGAATCAAATTTTAAGATACATTTATTATTAAAAATATTTCCTTTTATCAAGGAAAAAATCCATTTTCTTGCTACTTCTAGTGAAGTACTGGCCATACTATGTCCTAAATTCTATAAAATTATTTTATTTCCTTTCCCGTATGATAGCTTTGTAGACACTGAAGAAAATTCTTCTGCTGTCTGACCCTACTTCAGCCATATACTGAATAACCTGGCTTCTGGGCCTTACATAATTCTGGTTGCCTGAAATAAATTTAATACTCCAGATTTGTTCTAAGCAATGTAGAATATTTTTACTCTAATCTGGTGGTTTAATGATAAGGAATCATGCTACCAATACAAAGATTTCAGTTCAATTCTACCAGTTGCTCTGTGGTAGAAAGACCAGTGATCAACACCCATGAGATTTGCGACCACTGAAAACCTACTAGAGGTTCAGTTATAAGTCAGTTCTGACATGATGGTACAAGACAACGACAGCTGTACCCCTTGTCTTGTCTTCATACATTAACGGACTGTAAGATTCCATTAGGTTTTTAAGCAGCAGCCCATCACTTATTAAATTATGGTGAACTTGGGATAAATACAGCTTTATGGCTTTTAAAATGTTACTGTTGTTAAGCCAGGTCACCCTCTTTCAGTATTTCACAGTAAATATTTTACTGTGAATACAGGCCTTTTCTTTTTTCTCTTTGCTATTTGACCCTGTAAATATTGTTCTGTCATTCCAACAGCCAAGATATTTCTGAATCCTGATTTTTGTCACCCAGTGTAATAACTTCAAGCTTTGATTCAGCTGCAAATTTGAAAAGCATGCTTCCTGCCTCTGCCTGTCCAAGCCAGTAGAGAAAATATCAGCCATGACAAGGCCAAAGGTAGAAAGAATGTCACTCAGCTGACATCTTTCAGAGCATAAAGCATCCAACTTCTCCACAGTCCTTCAACTAAAAGAATGAAAATTCCTTTGTTGAATGAAAAGGAAATGACCTGTCCTATCTTATTATTTTGCCAATTATTCACTGCTCATTTATACCAGTCTAAGTAGACACCTGCATGGAGCAATAGAAGGCTTTTTTTGTATTATGCAGAGGAACAGTGAGGAACTAAATTTCAGGCTTTTGTTTAGACCCAATGGAAAACAATCAACTTTTCACATGTTTAGGAGAAAGATTCAAAAGACATTAAAACTGCATTCCTAAAATTTTCTCTAATATGAAAATCCCCTGTTGTTGTTGTTGTTGTTAAGTGCTGTCGAGTTGCAGGCGAGTCATAGTGACCCTATGAAGAAGAGTCCTCAACACTTCCATCCTCTCTCCAGGTTCATAGGGTTTCCGGAGGCAAGCTATTACGGAAGTGGATTCCACTCCTCCTTAAAGCTTGTTTTATCTGGGGAACTCCACCCCACTCTCTGTCCTCATTGGGTAACCAGCCATTAACGCATTTGACACATCAGTGTCACATTGTTCAGCCTCACAGCAACCACAAGTTACTGCTGTACTGCAACTTGTACACCAGGGCTATACGACCTAGAGGAATGTCTGAACAAAATAAGGAAAGACTGCGGCTCTCAGGCCCTACAGTTATTCCCAGCCCAACTAGCCTAAATGCTGGCAAACTCCCTGCCCCAGACCCCCAGTTCATCAGGCAGGTCTGCCCTGCCAACCCCCTGTGGGCCAAAAAAACCCCACCACACATGCCCAGAGTCCTCAAACCTACTGCGCCTCCAGAAATGAAAATCCCCTAGGGGGGAAAAATACTATTATAATGAATGTAAGTTAACTCAAGTGCATTGAACAGTAGATAGCAGGTCTTGCTTAAAAACTAAAATGCTTAACTTTAGTTCAAACTCTTGGCCGTCAAGTTGGAACTGACTCATAGATCCTATAAAGGGTTTCCAGAGGCTGTAAAATCACACAGAAGATTTCTGCTGCTGGTTGGGTTAGTGGTACCGTTTCATATGCACTGCTCCACTACAGCACCAACATCAGCAAAATACAAATTCTACTTTCCTAAGGGTTGACATGGAAAGAAAATGGAGGGAATACAGAGTCACTATATCAAAAGAATTGGCTGACACTGAAATATTTCAGGAAATACATACCCTATGATCAGTAGCCAAGTGTAAATTGGTAAAAGAAGGAAGAAATTCAAGCTGCACTGAAGGCATTGGCAAAAAATAAGGCCAAGAAATTGATGGAATATATCAAGTGATAAGATGCAACCCTGGATGTACTACTCATTCTATGCCAGGAAATTTGGAAGACAGCTTCCTGGCCAGCTGATAGTAGAGATTCATGTTTTTTCCCATTCCCAAGAAAGGTGAATCAACAGAATGTGAAAATTATAGAACAATATCAATATAACACACAACAAAAAATACCATTGTTGGTGTTGTTGTTACATTCCATTCAGTTTTCTGCAACTCAGAGCTACCCTATGTCCATTAGATCTGAAGACGGCCCTGTCCTGAGATAGTCTCATTGACTCCCACACGCTTACACCCATTGCCCTGGTCACTGTCATCCAATGTCTTTCTCTCCTGCACTGTCCCTTCACCCTTCTGAGTATGATCTTCTCTAAGAATAGGTCCCGCCTGGCCACATGCCCAAAGTATGTAAGATGAAGCTCAAAAATTCTAGCCTCCAAGAGGATCATTTTAACATGGCTAGAACAATGCATAGAGAGAACTTCCAGAGATTCAAGCAGGATTTAGAAGAGGCCATGGCACTGGAGATATCATTGCTGATGTGAGATGGCTCTTGGCTGAAAACAAAGAATAACAGAAGATGTTTATTTGTGCTTTTTTTACTATACCAAGGCATTTGATTGTGTGGATAATAAGAAGTTATGACTAACACTGAAAAGAATGGGAATTACAGAACACTAAAGTGTTCTCATGTGAAACTTATACCTAGACCAAGAGACTGTTTTTTAGCACAACAAGAGAGCATTGCATGGTTTAGAATGAAGAAGGGTCCTGTTTTTGTCTTTGTTGATGTGATGAATTATATGAATGTTTCTTTTGTTGAATATCTATTATGAATCCCACTTTGTTCATTAGAACTATTTTCTTTTTTGAAAAAAAATCCAGTTTTTTAGTTTTTCTTTTTTTTATTTTATTTAACTAAACTTTTATGTATACCATCAAATCAGATATGACTGGTACAGGAGGAGATTGCCCCCTCCTTCTCCAGCAGAGCATCTGATGGATTTGAACCACGTATCTCTGGGATTGCAGTACAGCGTCTTGCCACTAGGCAACCAGAGCTCCCTCATTTTTTTAGTTTTTAAAGTATACTTATAATTTCACTAATATTTGCATGTACAATCCAACAACATCCATTGCATTCATTATATTGTACAACGATCACCACTAACCATTTTCAAATTTTTTCATTTTCTTTTTTCCCCTTAATGCACTATTAGCTTCTATTGGCTGGGATTTTATTGAGGATTTTTGCATCTGTGTTCATGAGAGATATTGGCCTATAATTTTCTCTTTTGGTAGTGTCTTTACCTGTTTGGGAGTACTCTATCTTTTTTTATTTTCTAAAATACTTTCTGTAGAATTTGTGACAGCTCTTTTCTGAATGTTTGACAACATTAACTACTAAAACAATCTGTTCGATGTCTTTTCTTACTTAAAAGTTCTTTTATGACCTGTTCAGTTTCTCCTTCCATAATGGCTCTGTTCAGGTGTTCTACTTCAGTCTGTGTCAGTTTGGGTAGGTTGTGAGTTTCTAAGTATTTGTCCATTTCCTCTAGGTTTTCATATTTGTTGAGTATAGTTTTTCATAGTGTTCTATTGTTAGCCTTTTAATTTCAGTTGGTTCTGTTGTGACTGGAGGAAGTATGTAGCAGTTGCCCCAGCCTGATCACTCCTTGAGAAACCTGATAACATCTAAGGCTAGGTGGCCAGATCAAAGGCCTTAAAGATCCTAAGAAGGCTCTGGGCCTGATCACAAAAGCCCAGATCCTAGTTAATTGACAGACTCAAATACCATCTCCCTTAGTCCTCCCTAAAATCCTATAAAAAGAGAGGTCTCCCTTGAGTGCCCTTAGGCCATTTTGACCTGCTCCACTCATGGTCACCTGGTACTCCTCTCAGACCATGCAATTAAGGCCTGTTTGTTTCTTGGGGCCAGTTTCCTTCTCCCTCTTGCCCTCAACTCTTTTTTTCTAACAGTGACATTGCCCCTTCTTTCATTTCTTATTCAAATAATCTTTTTTCTTTTCCTTTGTTACTTTTTCTAGTGGTTTATCAAGATTGTTGACCTTTTCAAAGAACTAACTCCT